>NC_090933.1:1078106798-1078441798 GCF_040938575.1 Ambystoma mexicanum | reverse complement strand
ACCATTTCCCTATCATGATCTGACACATACTGAACAAGTGCATTCAGTTCGGCGTCTGTGAAGCTTGGCTTCCTTGATGGGCCGGACTGTGCAGCCGTGCCTGGGGAATCAGCCTGTGCCGGACGTGCACTCTTCCTCTTGCGCTTGGAAGGGGGTGGGGATCCAGAGTGTCCTACGCCGCTGTGGACACTAGGGGCAGGAGCCGTGGTGGACTCAGTACTGGGTGTGTGGGATTGCACACTCAGCATGGGAGTAGGTGCAGGCATTGGGGGTAGTGGGATGGGGTCAGGCCTGATCTGAGGTGCATGAACTAGGACCGACACAGTCTTGGCAGGGTGTATGAGAGGTGGGGTGGATGGAGCCACACCCTGGCTACGGGGGCCAGCAGATGACCTATCTGGCATAGATGCGCGTGCCCTGATGACACCAATGTGCACCGGTGCACGTGCAGTGGACCTGCTGACCTGGATGTCAGCGATGGGATCACCCTCGGACAGGTCTGCTGCCACAATGGGCTGGTCCAACAAGGGCTGATCAGGGTTGGTATCAGCCACATGACCCTCAACTGGGGGGGGGGGGGGGGGGCATGGGTGTCCCTGACTGGTCCTCCAGACTGGGGGGGACAGGGGCACCCTGCAAGTCACAACCACGTCCCCTAGTGGATCCTCCACGGCCACCACGTGTGGCTCGGCCACCTTTGCCACCCTTACGGCTTGCACGCCTCCCAACCATGGCACTGATGTTATTGTGCGTATGGGAGTCGGTGTGCACAATTGTCCTGGGCAATTGGGTGTCAAAGGGGTTGGGTACCAGATGGTATTCGTACCCTAGTGCAGTGGCAAGGCTATATGACACCCCTGGGGAAAGATGACGGGTCACGCAACGCACAGGCACCCCAGAAAAGTTAAGGAACGTGCACAATACCCCTCCTAGACCACGTGTGCTGATGGAAAACCCTGCACTACGCTGTGGCATCCAGTAACACAATGAACGTATGCGTGTCACACGCAGCCTAGAATGACCTCTGAAGGGGTAGGCTACACACGGGGCAAGCACAGAAGTTAGATACGTGCGTGACTCACCGTCTGCCAGGTAAAAGAGCGTGAAAAATGAGCGCGTTTGGTTGGCAACACCCCCGCCAAAAGAAGATGTGTACGCTGTCTGAGGAGACAGGACAACAGTAGAAGGGGACACTGTTTGAGGGAACAGGCCCAGGTAAACCAGTACAAGAGGAAAAAGAGAAAAAGCTGTCAGAGGTAACAGGGAGTACGAACTGGAAACGCCGTGAAGTAAATCGCGTGTGAAACGACAAGAAGTACAGAATTCACCCACTCGCTCTCCACGAAAAGCACGTACAAGGAAATGGTGTTCAACACTACCTTATATACAGGCCCACACGTACAGCGTCACTTACGGCGTGTACGTGCTTGGCCCATGTTCACCAATCACACGCTTTGTCACTTCTGCGTGTGGATCCTTTTTCACCAATCACACGCTTTGACACTCCTGCGTGTAGCTCACTTTTCACCAATCACACGCTTTGTCACTCCTGCGTGTAGATCCATTTTCACCAATCACACGCTTTGTCACTCCTGCGTGTAGATCCATTTTCACCAATCACACGCTTTGACACTGCACGTGCAGGTAACTATAGACGCACATATGCTGGTGACGGGTTTTCGCGCGATTCGCTGAGTGTGGGGTTTTCACGTGCAGATTCACTCCCTATCAGGCTGTCCACGCGTTCAAACACGAAAGACCACGCTCCTGGCCAGGAGGCAAAATTACAGTCCCCCAGAGCCCTGAGCACGCTCCCACCTGCCATCTGCTGCTGCCTGACTGCCTGCTGGCCACGTGCCCCACAGTGCTGGTGGGTGGGGGGGGTGGGAGACATGGGTGGGGGCCTGGTGGAGGGTGCCCCTGGTGGATGGGGGGTGGGGGTGGTGGGAGACATGGGTGGGGGCCTGGTGGAGGGTGCCCCTGGTGGATGGGGGTGCAGGGGGACATGATCAGGTGTGCAGGGTAGTCCCCTGTTTTGTGGGCTGCCTGCAGGGGCCGTCGAGGGTGTACAGGGTACACCTGTGAGGGCCCACCCAGCCTAATCGCGTGTGTAACTTCCCACGCACCCCTGTAATACACGTACCAAGCCAATTCGCGTGTGAGAATTCCCACGCACCCCTGAAATACACGTACCCTGCTGAAGTCGCGTGTAAAACTTCCCGCGCACCCCTGTAATACATGCGCCCAGCCTATTCGCGTGTGGAAATTCCCGCGCACCCCTGAAATACACGCGCACAGGCTATTCGCGTGTGATAATTCCCGCGCACCCCTGAAATACACGCGCCCAGGCTATTCGCGTGTGGAAATTCCCGCGCACCCCTGAAATACACGCGCCCAGGCTATTCGCGTGTGGAACTTCCCGCACACCCCTGAAATACAAGTACCCTGCTGTAATCGCGTGTGGGACTTCCCGCGCACCCCTGAAATACACGCGGACAGGCTATTCGCGTGTGGAACTTCCCGCGCACCCCTGAAATACACGTACCCTGCTGTAATCGCGTGTGGGACTTCCCGCGCACCCCTGAAATACACGCGCCCAGGCTATTCGCGTGTGGGACTTCCCACGCACCCCTGAAATACACGCGGCCAGGTTATTCGCGTGTGGAACTTCCCGCGCACCCCTGAAATACACGTACCCTGCTGTAATCGCGTGTGGGACTTCCCGCGCACCCCTGAAATACACGCGGACAGGCTATTCGCGTGTGGAACTTCCCGCGCACCCCTGAAATACAAGTACCCTGCTGTAATCGCGTGTGGGACTTCCCGCGCACCCCTGAAATACACGCGGACAGGCTATTCGCGTGTGGTACTTCCCGCGCACCCCTGAAATACACGTACCCTGCTGTAATCGCGTGTGGGACTTCCCGCGCACCCCTGAAATACACGCACCCAGGCTATTCGCGTGTGGGACTTCCCGCGCACCCCTGCAATTCCCGTAGCCTAGCTTTTCGCGTGTGAAACTTCCCGCGCACCCCTGAAATGGACGTAGCCTGGGATTTGACGTGTGAAACTTCCCGCGCACCCTTGAAAATCGCATGGGCCGCTTGCCGTGATGGTCCAGTGTTAGCGCAGCCCCTTGCGCTGGTTTGTGATTTTTATGAGATTTCCCAGCGCAAGGGGCGTTCCTGGGTGCGTAACTGGCGCTGCAGCGAGTCGCTGCGCCACTGTGCGCCACGGCTGCCTGGGGAAGCTAAAATCCATGAATACGCTGTGCGCCGGATTCGGTTTTGGCGCACGCGGCTGGCGCAGACTATCGCAGGCGCACGCTGTGCGCCAGCCGCGTGCGCTACTTGTGCGCTGGATTCTATGAATTACCCTGTGAGTCTCTTTTTTTGCTGGCTGCACCTTTATGTCTTTGTTCAATGAAGCGTACTGTCTCTTGCCATGGGAACCTAGCCGACTGCCTGTGAAAAGATGCCTGCTTCCGTTTCAGCGAGTCATGATTTATACAGACAGGAAGGTGATGTAGGTCTCGCAGGGCAGCAAGAGAAAGAAGCTTGACCTGAGCCCTGTTCCGCACATATCATTTATTCAGAAGCGTCAGGTGGGTGGCTGGCAGGCACTGGGTCTCCATTCATATGCAAAAGCTCCAGTTTTTGGCCCGCATTAGGTTGCAGTGCTAATGCTGTGTCAGTTGCTTCTGGTTATCCATGCTGTGTGAGAAACGTTGGACCCTTACATTCTGCTGCGAGGCGAGGTAGCAGCTTGTCCCTTAATTAAGAATTGCTGGCAGAATCATTCCTTAAGAGACTGCACTACCTACCTCCAGAATCAGTTAAAGATGAACAGTAGCTTCAGTGATTTCAGTGGGTGTAACCAAGCGTAGAGGGGTCCCTAAAGTGACATGGACAAATATTTATTTTGGGGCGGGGTGGCCCTCGAAGCACATTTATGTATTTTATTATATTTATGCATTTGTAGGGTTTTATAGAATACAGACCAGGCACAGCGAGGCATCAGAGTACAAGTACAGCGCTCACAGAATTACACAAAACCATTGCATATTAGAAAACAATTTCTATTTCTAGAGATTAAAGTAGGCCTATTTTAAAGGATTTTGGTACCCGGGAGACAGACATTTCTGGGGGCACACCCGAATCAAAGGAAAGAAGGGATTCTGAATCTCTTATTGGCCCTGCCCCCAGATTGGGATCACAACCCAACCCCCCGGGAGCAATAAAAAATAAGCATGGGCGGTCCCTCCAAGTCCAGGCTTGGCCCCTTCATCCTTGCTGGAATCAGAATAACAAGAAGTGGCATTTCAAGGGCAACATTAGCAGTCGCAGACAAGGGCACATATGCTCTAGCATAGGCACAGGACACAGTTGATATTGATATTGATATTTCATTTGTATTGCGCTCATACACATGTGTTTCAGAGCGCGACGAAGCAGGGGAGGGGAAAGAAAGGAGGACAAAACAACGATCTTACTAGGCCCAGTGACATTGAGAACGCACAAGTGCAGCGGAGAGGGAAGGGGAGAAGTGCGAGGGGGAAGTGGAAAGTGCTGAGCATAGGAATGAAAAGCAACAAGTGGTAGTGTAGCCAGCAAGTGGCAAGTGCTAGGTTTAAGGCACAGACCGGAGGTGTCTGATAAGTGCAGGGAAAGGGGGGGACCGTAGGGTTACAGATACAGACCCAAAGTGCAAGGGTTGCCAGGAGGCAGTGCGGGTGCGTGGCAGGGTGGGCAAGTACCTGGGCGCGAAATCAGAGGGTAACTAGGTGCACGATGCCTAAGCAGAACAGATCAACAGGGGAGAGGAGGAGAGAAGGCAGAAACAAAGAGGAAGGTTTTGAGGTGCTTCCGGAATGGTTGGTTCCAGAATGGATAGTTCTCCTAAAGTTTCAGAGTGGCAGGGAGGCTGTTCCAGAGGGCGGCCCCAGCCGAAGACAGAGATCTACCCCCAGCATGTTTCTTTGAGAAACGACTGACCCTGAGGGAGTTGGAAGCGGAGGAGCAAAGAACTCGAGAGGGAAGGTATTTGTTGAAGGAGAGTTGAAGGCATTTTGGACCCAGGACCCAGAAAGCCTTGTAAACAATGCAAAGGGTCTCAGATTTAGTCCTTGCAGCCACTCAGAGCCAATTAAGAGATTTCAGGGCAGGAGAGATACGCTCCCAGGACTTCAGGCCCAGGGTAAGTCTCGTAATCCTGTTCTGGATGAGTTGCAAAGGGCGGAAAGTAGAAGCAGATCGATTTAGAAATAGGCTGTTGCAGTAATCCAGCCTAGAGAGAACCAGAGCTCGAGATAGAGTGGGTTTCTGGGGGAAGGAGAGGAAAGGCAGAATACCTCTGAGGTGGTGCAGTTGGAAGTTTGGCATTTTAGAGACATCAGGGATGTGGGCAGAAAAGGAAAGCGTGAGTTGAAGATGACCCCGAGGTTCTTAGCCTTGCAGGTGGGGGAGGAGGAGGGCCAAGGTAGGCCAGCCAGAGAGTGACAGGAAAGGAGGGTGAACGTTTGCCGATGAGGAGGATCTCCGTCTCACTGGCATTAAGGCAGAGATCTTTGGTGACGCACCAATCCTGAATAGCAGAAAGGCAATCAGAGATGAGAGAAGGAGAAGAGGTGGCCGAGGGAAGCTTGAAAATGAGTTGAGATGTCATCCGCATTACACTAACAATTGGAGCAGAGAGAGGAAATGTGATGGGCGAGAGTTGCCACGTATTGGTTGAAAAGCCAGGGAAAGAGGTTAGACCCCTGGGGAACACCGCAGGTAGATATGATATGATATGGCATTTATATCTCGCCTATACACAAGTGTTTCACTAGAGAAGGAGATAGAGGAAAGGAAGGACCCAAGTTGGACCTGGGAGGGTCAATCAGAGAGGAAAGAAATCAGCCAGGCCAGAGCCTGATCAGTGATACCCAGGTTGTCATGGAGATGGTTGAGCAAGATGGTATGGTTGACCGTGTCAAAGGCAGAAGAGAGATCGAGTAGGATGAGGACAGAAGGAATGTTAGCGTCAAGGTTGGGGAGTAGGTCTTCACTGATGTTCAGGAGAGCAGATTCCTTGCTTCTGGCAGCTCTAAAGCCAGATTGCTGGTCATGGAGACAGCCAACAGAATCAGAGTGGAGGGTAAGCTGCGAGATGGCCAGCTTTTCCAAGAGATTGCCAGAAAAGGTGTGATGAGATTGGGTGATAGTTTTCCAGGCAAGAAGGTCAGCTGTGAGTTTCTTGAGAAGAGGGTGCACAAGAGAGTGCTTCAGAGGGGAGGGAAAGGCCCCTGAGGTGAAGCAGAGGTTGCAGAAGTCAGCCAGGGCAGGAGCAAGGGTGTCAATGTGGTCCTTGATAGTTTTGGAGAAACAGGGAAGAACCCGTTTTGACAAGACTTTCATATATCAGACTTGTTTGGAAACCTTGTCAGGGGAGAAAAGAGGTAAGGAAGAGAAAGGGGGTGGGGGTGGCTGCAGGAGGGCCAGAGTTTGCAGATGGAGAAGGGAGAAGAAGGGGAGGGTACAAGAGGGTGGACAGGATGTCCTGGGTTTTAGAGATGAAGTGAGAGGCAAGGGCTGTGCCAAGGGCATGGGAGGCCGACAGGAGAGGTAGAAACTGTGGCAGAGTTGGCCAGCTCTTTGCAGATTTTGAAGAGTTCGGCCGAGTTGTTAGATGCCTCAGAGAAACGGGCTTGGATGTGGGCTCTCTTCTTGGTATGGAATGGACAGAGAGTCAGTTTTGCCTTTGGGGCATGGCAGCAGATCACACAATAGCTGCCATGAGAATGGTACACAAGGTTGAAGTATAGCTGCAGGACACAGACCATTAGCTGAATGAAAAAGGTACACATGCCCCAGCATTATAACCGAACTCCGACCAGCAGCCTCAGGTCATGGAAGCGTTCTCCAGTTTGGATGCATTAGACAGATTGGAAGCAATGAGAAAGGTACAGAGACCACAGCATCCATAGTACATACATACTAAAAGCTTCCAGGAGAGTGCACGTGTCCCATCACAGACAGAGATCAGAAGGGGGCCATGGTTTTCAAGTGGTGTTGCCATGTAGAGCAAAGAAATTGAGGATTCTGCAGTGTGCATTATATCAATGGTCACTAATATTATCTATGAAGCTGCAACATTGCCAATTAAAACTATGGGAGGCTTTTCTGAAGAGCATAACCTAAGAATTAAATCACGCGTAGGGGCTGACAATTTTGAAATATTTAGGGACTTTCAGATATTTGTAAATGATTGAATTCATAATTCCATGTTCTGAGGAACTTACTTGGAAAGTACAGAAATCACATGACAATATGTTTGACAACTTTTCTTTACGGAAACATTTTATGGTAAAGTAGATTGATTCTACTCTCATTTTCTCCATCATCAAACGAAGTATACAGGTACAAGAATATTACCTGACGTGAGCCTAAGAACACTCATCTGGGTTTTACTAGTGCATTTTAAAGCTTCAAATGAACCAAACACACAAACCTCCAGATCGTTATTAATGACATGTACACGAATATTTGAAATTGTACAAAAATACACATTTTGTGTGCAATAAGCTATTGAAGTAAAAGCAAAACAAGAAGAATAATGAGACTCATCGAGAATGGGCACATCATAATTTAATTTAATGCTTCTTGAAAACAGATAAACTGACAGTATCTCTACAAACCCACCATTCTAGTCAACCCAGCCGACCTCTGAGCCGGCGATACCGTATATTATTTCAATGCCGGTCACCTTACAAAACATGTTATTTCTGTTTGACCTTTCCCGCCCCCAAAGTACAAAAACGACATCCCATGTGAATTTCCAGAGTCTGTCTTCCATTTCCATCTCATCATCCATTGTCATGTGGTCCTTTGCTTCCAGTCACTCTGTCTGAATATATCCAGTGTTCACCTCCTGTCACATGGTTCCGCTGAGGAAGAAGGCTCTATTGTTTTGACTGGTACAGACTGGTCTAATTCAAAGATGGAGGCTGGGTGTTGTTTACTGGGTGACCCTGAGAGCCTCTGAAAGTGCTGCCTCAGCAGTCTTAAAGGCAATGTCCCTTTAGAGAGCCATCAAAGACAATAATTGCCAGAAGCCAATAGGTGATTTCCATATTCAATGCCCGCTATGATTTCAATGAAAATAATAAATGCTGGGGCTATATGAAGTGAGTGGCAATTCAGGTATTCAGATAGCATTTCAGACTACTATTCCCCATGTCGTCATTTACCTACATATTGAGACTGCACATCACAATATGACTTTATGGCGTTTGTCAGAATACAAGTCTTCTCCCTACCGCTTTGGGGGCCATCAGCGTTCACAAAGCAAACTAGAAAATAAGCTATCAAATGTATCAAAATATGCAGTGTCCTCTTAAATGTTCTGCACTATTTGAACTAGGGTTAGATGAAACAAATAGTCTTATTCTAATAAGTGGCAGAATTAATACACCAGTTGGATGGCAAATTGCAATTTCCATTACAGTAGACTACCACATTCATATGGTAGTGTGTACGTGTGCCTTTATTATGTGTTCACGATAACAATCCTTGTGTCAATCGAATTATAGTCACTAAGACAATGTTAGCTTCAATTCCTTTAACAGTTGTTATTAGTGTACATTTCTAGTTTCTTAGCTTCCTGTTTTGAATATAAATAATATATGTACATGCATGAACACATATGAGTTATGTACAGATGGAAATATAATATTTATTTTTTAGATAGATCCGCCAGCACATGTTTCAACCAAAACGGTCTCTGTAAAGGCATTTGTTGTATAAAGCTTATTTAAACAGGTCCATGTATAATTTCACACATCTTTAAATGTGTGTACCAAGCCATATTCAGCTCCTTATTGGCGTGATAAGGAGCTGAATACCGCTTGAGATCAAAACTTCCCAGCTACGTGGACTTCTAACTATATGAATGGAACTACCCTTTTAAATACACATTCATATGGACACTGTATTCCATCAATAAAATTGAGGATCTGAAGTCTTCAACCGTTTAATCTGAAAGGAACGTATTAAGGAAAACCTACAATGCTACAAAACAATTAAAGGATTTGTGAATTGATACAGGGTCCTGTTTTAATTAGGTTTTGTGATGACAGAGAGGTGAGATATGTTGGGAGCAGGCCAGAAGGTGAGGACAAAAGTAAAGCCAGTCAGAGGTTAGGAACCTATTTTGGAAGCAAGTGGAGGCTAATGGCAGTCCATAAAGAAGGGGAGGGTGACAGAAGGAGAACGCAATCACAAGTTAACACCATTCATGTTGATCAAGGGTGGGCGATAAGGAAGGGGGTACAGAAGAGAGAGAGTCTGTAGGAGAATGCAGAACGTGTGGTTAACAATATTCAAGAAGGTAGTCTTGTAGAAAGCATGGAGATATTTTCTTACAATGGCATTACAGGTATTTGGGAAAAGAAAACATGTGGGTGTTGTTTGTGTGGGGCTACTGACACAGCCAGCATGGACATATTTTATAACAATGGCATTACTGAGATATGGACAAAGCAAATGTTAAGGTGTTGTTTATGTGGAGCTATTGGTACATTTTAGCACATCCAGTATGAGCCTATTTTCCTACAATGCAATTACTGGTATATGGGAAAAGCAACCATATCAGTTTTGTTTCCCGGGCTGTCCTGGCACATATGTTTGAAGCCAGTGCAAACCCAGTTTCTTACCATGGCATTACAGGTGAATTAGAAAAGTACATGAGGGTGCTCTTTACATGGGGCTCTGGCACATATTGGCAGCGCCATCATGACATTTTTTCTTACAATGCCATTACTGGTATATGAGCAAAGCAAGCATGAGAGTGTTTTTAACATGGGAATTCAGACATATATTGGCACAGCCAACATTGACATGTTTTCTTACAATGACATCACTGACTAAACGTGCACAGTCAAAATGAGTGAATTTTTATGCAGGATACTGGAAATTGGGGTAGCCAGAAAGGACATATTTTCTTACAATGGTAATACTGGCTGTAGGTGAAAGATAAACATCAATGTGGGATTATTACACAACGATACTGGAAACTATTGGTGCAGCCAGCATGGACTTATTTTTCTTACAAGGACATTACTGATTATATAGGCAACAAAAACCTCAGTGTGCTATTACATTGGATACTGGCATATATTGGTGCAGCCGGCATGGATCGTTTTCTTACAATGGCATTACTCCTGTTATAGGAAAAATTAGCATGAGTGTGTTGTGTGGGCACCGTGACATATAATGACACAGCCAGTATGGACATTTTTTCTTACAATGGCATTGCTGCTATTATGGGGCAGAGCCAGCATGAAAATATCTTCTCACACTGTAAAAATAATGGTATATATTGTGTTAATGTTAATGTTAAAGGATATTTGGCTGGGCATGGGGTGTTTTAGGGTCGGTAGTCGTCATGTGCTGTTGTGCAAGTCTATGTGTGGTTTGTTTTGTTGCAGTGTAGTGAAGTTTGTGCGGATTGCTGTGTTTTAGGTTTGTGGTTGTGCTTGCTTAGAGTTTGAGAGGCATATGCAGAGGGATGAAATTGTTAGTGGATATGTTAGTTGGTATTGCTGTCCTTGCAATTGTGTCTAGGTGTGATGCTTGCTTTCATTCACTATTCCATCCAAGTGTGGCCCTTGCTAATCTTCAACATTCTGTCTAGATGTGAGGGAGGCCAGTGATAACGATTCTATCCAAGAGTGGCACTTGTCATCATTCACAGTTTCATTTAAGTGTGGCGCATGCTAACATTCATAATCCTGTTTAGATGTGACGGAAGCTAAAGTTAAGAATTCCATCTAAGTGTGGCACATGCTAACATTCATATTTTCTATCTAGATGTGACGGAAGCTAAAGTTAAGGATTCCATCTAGTTGTGGCACATGCTAACATTCATAATCCTGTTTAGATGTGACAGAAGCTAAAGTTAAGGTTTCAATCTAGTTGTGGCACATGCTAACATTCATAATCCTGTCTAGATGTGACGGAAGCTAAAGTTAAGAATTCCATCTAAGTGTGGCACATGCTAACATTGTTACACCTGTCTAAAGTGACGCAGGGTAATCTTGACCAGTCTCTATTTGTGTGGCACTAGTTAACATTGGTTAGCATGCTGGTGTGTAGTGGAATGCAACATTTAGAGTTCAGCCAAGAATGGATTTAGGCTGGTGGTCACAAAAGCTCTCTAGGTATGCAAGGTGCAATTCTATGGCAGTTTACGCTATGGAAGGTAAGGTAGAGTGGCGAGGGCTTTCTGGAATAAAGTGATTGCTCTACACCCCACCCATGCCACACTCACAGTTTTGTTGGTGTCTGGCTTCCTTTGCTTCCCCTGCTGACACCTGCAGACACATCTTGGAGCCGCCTCTGTAGGAGCCACCCTTTGCCTTGGGTCCCTTAGCTGCATGGGCTGCCGGGCAGTGGGCTGCCCAGCGTTGGTGTGTTTGAGTAGCATTGGTGAGTTTGAGTAGTCACCCGACCAATCAGGCTCACAGGGCGGACTAGGAGGCGGGAGGAGGGAGGGAGGTCTAGGGCCCGGGGATGCTAGGGATAGGACACAGGGGGCGGGACTAAGGGAGAGAAGCTGCCGTGGGTCTAGGGAAGCAGCGAGGGCCTCGTAGCCCCAAATTGGTGGCATGGGGATCAGGGGCAACACAACCACACATGCTTACCTGGGCCACTATGGAAATGGCCCAGGAAGCAAGAATGCCGCGGGTTAGGCCCTCCAGGCATGTTTCTTGTGCTTGGCCAATCAGGGCCAAGGGAGGACACAGGGATCGGGACTAAGGGAGAGAAGCTGCTGTGGATCTAGGGAAGCAGCAAGGGCCGCGTAGCCCCAAAATGGTGGCATGGGGGGCAGGGGTAACACAACCACACACGTTTACCTGGGCTTGGATGGAAATGGCCCAGGAAGCGAGAATGCCGCGGGTTAGGCCCTCCAGGCATGTTTCTTATGCTTGGACAATCGGGGCCAGGGGAGGACACAGGGGGCGGGACTAAGGGAGAGAAGCTGCCGTGGGTCTAGGGAAGCAGCGAGGGCTTCATAGGCCCAAATTGGTGGCATGGGGGGTAGGGGCAACACAACCACAAACGCTTACCTGGGCCAGGATGGAAATGGCCCACGAAGCGAGAATGCTGCGGGTTAGGCCCTCCAGGCATGTTTCTTGTGCTTGGCCAATCAGGGCCAGGGGAGGACACAGGGGGGAGGACTAAGGGAGAGAAGCTGCCGTGGGTCTAGGGAAGCAGGGAGGGCCTCGTAGGCCCAAAAATGGTGGCATGGGGGGCAGGGGCAACACAACCACACACGCTTACCTGGGCCAGGATGGAAGGCAGAGGCATCGTAGAAATAAGATGGGAAATGCTCTGGTATCGCTGAAGACATGGCAACTGTTTTCTTTTTTCATGTAATGACCAACAAAATCGATTATTAATGGAATTTCTTCTAATTAGTTATTTCGAAAAATGTGTGCTATAAAATGCACCATTTTAACCCAATATGATCAAAACCTTCTAAATGGGAGAACAACTTCAAACTTTCCTTAGTTGGTGCAGGCTCCCTTGCCATGTATGCTCAGCTCCTCACAGTGTGGGAAATATGTACACCTCTCCAATAAAATAAAAACACTAGCCACCACTGACCAGTAAAATCTCAACAGCATGAATTTCTTGGGCTTACATGTCACGCCACCCTAAACAACAAAAGCAAAGCATGCTGTCATGGAAGCCATATATCTGCTAGTTAAATTGCACAACATTGCAGCTGTTTTCGGCAATCAAATGCCTAAGCAGACAAAAAAGACAAATCGTCCAAATAGCTGAGCTCTTGGTATACTTAAGAGTTAACCAGAGAGGGACTGGATATTAGACAACAAGAAAGATGATGGAGACAAGATTGTTAAAAAAAAACGACTACTGTAATTTCACTACAACACTTTGCCAAAGCAAAAAAAAAAACATACTATTCAACCAAAATTCTATCTTCCTGACTGGTTACATTTTGATTAAAAAGTTATGACAATGCGTGCGCAGCTCCCAGCTGTGCTTTAATTCCAGACCCCAATGCCACTTTACATGTATGGGAGGAATCAACATAATTAAACACTTTTAATTTACTTGCCATGAAAGGTTTACATTTCATTTTGTACCGAGCAAAAACCATTAGGCTCGTCAGCAGATTTCAGAACAGCAAATGTTCCGTAGTCAATTAGACCATTCATTTCTCAATCATTATTAATATTTGTAATCCTTCAATCCATCCGGGTGTTGTACATCTACCTGGAAACAAGCCATGGTTATGTCTCTTTTAAGGAAGGCTACAGTGCACCCAGAAGATCCAGCCAGCTGAAGGACAATATCATGGCTGCCATCCTGGGGGAAGATTCTAGAATACGTTGTGTATGATGCTATATTCTTTTGGAACTTCGCCGGGTGGGTTTTATAGCCAGTAGAGGAACAGAGTTGCGGTTTCCAGGCTAGATGGCATCAGAAGACTTGTAGATGGTGGTGGCTTCGAGGCCCTAAACCTGCTGGATATATCAGCCTCTTTTATCACTGTGGGCCAGACCATCCTTCCGCTGCATCTTCACCGCATGGCATTTCCAATCAAAGTCTTACAGTAGCTGAAATCATTCGGAACTGATCACACCCCGATGTTGATTTTAGATCAACTTAAATGTATAACTTTTTATATTTAGTGCAGTGCTTCACAGGGATCCACACTTTCATCCAATCTCTTTAATTCTTACAACAGCCCCATAGCTAATGTGCTGCATTCCTATATATTTGTTTCCCCAGGCCTTTTTTTCTCGTTTTTCTACCTTGGCAATAAAGCATGATGTGGGGAGCAATCACTCTCGCTTAGGGTTGTCTTTTTTAGATCTAACAGTGGTACCATCAGCTGTACATATGCAGGACCTTGCCGGAAAGAACTATAGATAGGATGGGAGATCTTTCAATAAGGAGCTAAAGAATATTCCAAACTCCATTTGGCAGGCTCAATGTCAACCGGATAAATTTGTAAAATTCATCTGGTCTACTTTACCGCATTAGGGAAGCAGCGGTAGGGAACAAACAAAGACACGTACATAACTTTGACGAGGAAACATGGTTAAAAAAAGGGAATTTAGAAGATGTTTGCGAATACTAAAGAAAATACACTGATCTTGAAACCTATATATTGGAAGTTAAGAGAGTAAAATCAAACTTCAAACATTGGTCAGGAAATCATAGGGTGTCACGTCTCCAAAAAGATGGGGATTTGATGTTGCAGCTTTTGAATGAAGGAAATTCCAGAAACTTCTGGTCGGTTGTAGGCCAGTTCGAACCACAATCCAGTAGTACGTTATGCAATCTAGTTTCAGTACCCAGATAGGTGGAATATCTGCCAGGAATCTTTTGGAATCCTGGGAGGGGAGCTCAATATATTGCATCCTCAGAGGCTCCCTGGTGTTTGTCCTTCAATGAGGACGATATTGCTGACGTTATCGCAAAATCATCAACATCTCGAGCTGCTGGGCCAAATGGACTCACCTATCAAGTTCTTAAAAACGATCTGAGGCTGTGGTCTAGGTTATTGAATTGGCTTTTTAAAGAGATCCTTGAGAGAAGACTCTTTCCACCTTCTTGGAAGATGCGCTCGTCATACTATTTTTCAATTTTTCAAGGGGGGCGATAGATTAAATCCGGCAAATTATCGCCTGATCGCCCTCCTTGATATAAACAGCAAAGTCTTTATGAAACTTTTATTAAATTAATTATCAAACTGGGCAGACACTGTGCAGATCCTGTCTTGATTTCAAACAGGCTTCACACAAGGTCTCTCCACTGCCTTAAATGGCCTAGATCTAAACTTGGCAAGTGAATATACCATGGGAAAGCGTGAGGCACCACTATATGGGGCATGGGTGGACCTTTCCAAGGCTTTTGACCAGGTCAACAGAGCGCTTATCTGGAATAAGTTGAGAGGCTGGGGGATCACGGAGACGTTGCTTGCGATGCTGGTCGAACTACATAAGGACACCCTGTTGAGGGTGCTTCTTGATAATCAGGGGCATCTTTCCGAGATAATTAAAGGTGAGATAGGAGTCAGGCAAGGGTGTTGGGGGACCCCTCTTTTCTTTAACTTGTTCCTGGCAGATATGGGCATCTTTTTGGAGTCATCTGCATTGGTCAGTCCAGAGTTAAATGGAAAAAGAAATAATTGGCTTGCCTATGCAGAACGGCAATAGGATTGCAGTGCCTGTTGACCAAACTGGAAGAATATGCCAGGTGAAACGGGCTATTTATAAATCCCTCAAAATCTAAGATTATAGCCATTAGACACCCACAGAAAATAATCTGTTATACAAACTGGGTTCTGGAGGGTCAAATCATCCCGCGGGTAGAAGAACTAACATATCTGGGCTACAAAATCTATGCTTCTCCTGGCTTTCATAAAATGGAGTCGGATATAGCGGGGAAATTTTCGCAGGTTTTGGCGCAAACAGTAAAACTAAATACCAAATATTGTAAATTCTCTATCCTGCCATTGGTTAAATTCTATATGGTAAAGGTGGTCCCAGTGATTTTATACGGTCTAGAGGCAAAGCCGTGGTTCTGGCAAATAAACTGAACCAAATTGGAAGGCCATCTATGGAAGAAGGTGCTTGGTCTCCCAATGAGCACCCCATTTTGGAGTTTGAGACTTGAGTTAGGCTTAAAAACTCTTGGCTGTTTAGCAGAGTGGAACCTGATCTCACTCTATCGTGAGATTGTCACTGTACGGAACTGTATGCTGTACAGTGACATCAAGGTACATCTCGAATACGTAAGATTTTGGTCAATTTGGAAAAAGAGTAAAGGAGATTCTAGTAAAAGCTGATTCAAACCTAGAGACACTAATCACAAATCTTCAAAAAGTAAAACGAGATGTGGAACTAATTGATTGGGTTAATACAATTGCAAGATTGAGGCAATTAGTCCCAATAAATCTATCGGTTGATAAAAAATGTGGTTGTCTTCCGTGATATCTGGTGAAATTCCCAGACAGGCAAGTTAGAAACAACTTTTTGAGGATAAGACTGAACCTAATACATAATGGAGTAGTCTTGACTAAGCACAATCAGGAAGAAAAAGCCAGCAAGCTCTGTAAAATATGTGTCATTCCTTCCAATCAATCGTTAAGACATCTTTTAATGGAATGTGAAGGAACTTGGAATGTGAGATTGGCTCTTTTCAGGAGATTTGTATCTCGGGAGGAGGCGATTAACTCAGAATATTTTTGGGATATCATGATTTCTGGCTATGAAACAGCTTTAACATCTACTGTTGTGCAAGTTCTGAAACGATGCAATCTTATTATATGAATGCCGGTGGCTTGAGAAGATGCAACTTTGTTACCTGCAAGTCGTTTTTTGTTTATTTTATTTTCCTTTGCACTGAAGATTAGTAGGACACAAGGTTCGCTGTGGTTCCGGGATGAGAGAAAACCCTTGTAACAAGAAAACCAACAAATATGCCGAGAGATTTGGGAAGTGGTTGTGAGTCTAAATTTAGGAAAATAATTGTTATTAATGTTCGAAATGATTTTATGTAGTCTTTTATTAGATATCTAATTTGTAAAGGTTTTGTTCTTTTGTAAACCGAATACAAATAATAAAAATAAATAATAATAAATGATGTGCTTCTACACATATGCAGATGATAAATTCATTTGCACGAAGAGGGAAATGAAGGGGCTATAAAAGCTCAATCTGAAGAATACATGGCAGCAGTAAATAAATGGGTGGCTGCAAACGTAGCGCTTTGCGGTTCATTATGCGGGCGCTATATGTGATCCTTGAGAACTAGGCAACCTGTAGGGTGGTAAACAGGATATGGGCTATGCATTCATACAAATGCCCGAGTTCTTTGCTGCGATCAAGGGCAGGACCTAATCAGGTGAGGACCGCCTGTTCCTAACTGTGTGGACATCGTACCTCCAGTGGGAGGGAATGTGGGTCGCACTCCCAGATTCCCTACCAGCAAAGAAAGATTAAACAACCCTCCAAATACAGGTATAAAGTCATACATTTACATTCAGAGAAATCTTGATAAGCGGGTCCTCTGACAAGTGTATTCAGAACCCCTCTCGGGGTAAGCATTATATGGTAAATAAATAAATAAATACCAGCTACACATATGGCTAATAAGAGTTCTTCAACAGGGCGCAGCTCCCAATTCACATCCTCCTAGCGAATAGGCAATACATGCCCTGAAGGAGATAAATAACGGGTTGCTTCTTTATTAAGGTTCTTAACCGTGCATCTTTAAACTCATAAAGGCAATATGATTGCAGGACAGTGTGCACAAACATCACGAAAGTCCGCGGCCTGCCTCCCAAAGCCTTTTTCTATGGGACTTCGCCATTCAAGAAGGCGTTAAGCTTTCCTGTCAATCTTTAGCGCCAAGATGCCTCCGTGAGGTGAACGAGGGCGCTGCCATTGCAGAAACCAATGCGTCCATCATGCACGTGCGGTGTGATAAAAGCACTTCTCATTAGGCTTTCATGAAGTTAACGATCACAGCCATTCACAGCTAAGTGATCATTGTAGGTGTGGGGGTGCTGGGAATTTGGAAGCTAAAAGATCTTCATTATAGAGAAATACTGCATTTAATCAAGGTTTGCATCAACGGTTAGACATTAAGGCCTGGTCCAATGCCTTTCCCGGGCCGACTAGACCTTAGGTGATCATTGCATCAGTTGTATTCTAAAGTTTTTAAAGTATTGTTATCATATTATTTATTTATCTCTTGCCCATTGCTAAATCTACTCGTAAAAATAAATACATTAAGGATATGAGCTTTCCTGTACAAAGACATACTGCTTTACCAATGCAAAGACATATTACGTAAAGTCTTTATGCCATCACAAGGAACACATATGCTGACTCTGCGGATATAAGGCGTGCCCTGCCTAGCCATGCGACAATGACTAAAGAGAAGCACCTATGCATAGAATCACAGCCACACGTCACATGCAATGACCATGATTCAAGGCCCAGCGCTATAACGGACAGTATATACTCCAGCTAAGGCTGATAAAACAATCCTGCCAGAACGTATCTCGTCAATGTGTGTGATATCAAAAGAGAAAGAACAGATCACGAATCATGAATAGTCAAACATGGCATCTCCAGGAAATCCATAAACTCTAATGAAAGAATAGAAACTAAAGAAAATGTGCATAGTGCAA
The DNA here is from genome assembly GCF_040938575.1 of Ambystoma mexicanum. NCBI lineage: Eukaryota > Metazoa > Chordata > Amphibia > Caudata > Ambystomatidae > Ambystoma > Ambystoma mexicanum. The sequence continues at coordinate 1,078,423,576 of NC_090933.1, read as the reverse complement.
ACACAGCATACATTCACTTGTGCTATCCGTTCGTGTTTTGTGAAATAGTAAACGAGTGTAAAAAAATGTGTTGCGTTTAACACTAGTGAGAAAATCAAATCTTTGACTGGGTTTGCCGGGGTGCATGCCCGCGGAAAACCTAGAAGTAGGGCTCCACAAGCTGCAGTGTCTGTTTTGGGGGGACTTAATCACACTAGCAGAACTGTGTGTCCCTGTAACCCCCATCGATGATTCGAGCCAGAGATTGGGGGAGCTGGACTTCACCACCACTGCGGACTCGTAGGGTGATATTGGGAGGTACCACTACATCATCAGGATGGAAAGGAGGCGGTTTCTTTCCCCAGCCCAAGGTCGCAATCCCTTCATAGCTTTGCCCTTGGGACTACTCGGGCCACCCACAGTGACCTTTTCAGTGCTTGTTAATTACGGTTTTTCTTGGCAGTCTAAAAACATTATTCCAAGTCACATATAATGTTGACTGAAAACAGAAAGATTCAATATTTATAACTACTCCAGTCTTTGGAGAAAGTGTTCTTGGGACCTCTCCCCCGCAGCCCGATTGAGCTGTGTTGTCAAACACTACTTTTCCCACTTGAACTCCTTCGTCCTATATTCCACTTTCTATCCTTTCATGATAGAGTCACTGCTGTAACCACCTTGATCTCCAGGACATGGACTTTGGCCACCTGGGTCTTGAATTCACCCAAATATTCTGGCTACAACGGGTACAGAAATCTGTGGCAAGACTGCGGCGTGGCCACGAGGGGAGAGCACTAATTTCCCCAGCAGTATGGACCTTCACTGGCGTCCTCTCATGAGAAGGTTCAAGGCCGGGGCTCTGTGTATAATTCAGAAAGGACTGCATCTTCTCCAGACAGACTTTATTATCTCCATATGTGCTCAGCAGTCTCTGACAGGTGCCTTTGGTCTTCCAACGCTGAACTGCATATCCCGAAAATAAAGAAGAAAACGAATGGTGGCAAAGGGTTCTCTGATCTCAGCACAGAACTTTGGATCTCTCTCCTCTTGGCTCCCCCTGAAGCCCAAACTCCTCAGATTCTGAAAGGATCACATTTGTACATGCTCCCAGCCCCCCTCCCTTGACTCCTGATTCGTTCATTTCCTGCATTCTTGTACTCGTGCTCTGAGGTCCCTCGTGGCGTGCAACGTGCAAAAACAATGGGGATTAATACATACTTACGGCATGGACATGTAGGTTTGGGTCCACACTAAAAGCTATCAGTCCCAGTCTGGCGATCATTTCGGACAAATCTAGCGCGTTTTGTATTTTCCTGATGCTAGAATAAGGATTTGGTTCCATGTGAAAATGCCCTCAGGAAAATGTAGTCACGTGAAAAGTCGTGTTTTAAAATGTAGTAATTCAATACAATCATTGGAAAGTGTGAAATGTTGGCAGTAATAAGGTCGCCAAAACAACTACTTTTAAATACACAAACGTACAAGTCTGTAACCCTAACAATTAACCAAACCTTTAATAAAACCAGCATGATCACTCTAACTCGATTCCTGAACCGTCCCCTAACTCTAATTGCAACCTTACAGAACACAAACCCTTCAGAGCACTTAAGCAGTTGATTTGCATGTTATTCAATACAAAATCAATAGAAAATGAAAAGTGAACCTCTCTCCAACCTCATCACCAGCTCGCCACAAATGACATAGCCCCTGCCCTTACCCGAGCCCTTGCTCTAATCCTAACCTTAGCCTTTCCCTAACTGCAACTCTACACTAACCCCTAGGTTTATCCTAGCCCTATCCTACGCCAATATCACTAGCCCTACCCAACTTTCCTATCCCTTTCGTTAACACTTACCCAAAGTATTACTCTATTAGCCCTAGCTTTACCATAAACCCTACCCTAACACTTGATCTACCCTAATGACTAAGCAAACCCCATCAGCAGCCCTGCAGCAATTACCCTGACCCTAACTCGTACCCTCATTCTAACCAGAATCTTTACTCTAACCATAAACCCTAACCTTACCCTAACCCACATCCTAACCTTAATCACAAGCCCACAAACCGCCGTAACAATTACCATAGCAGCACTACAGTTTTGGCTACTTTTCAGCTGCATTTCTGACTAATTTTTACTTGGCTAATTTTTTACTGCAGATGTATTTTGGCCACAACTTTTTCACTGACTACATTTTTGCTGTCAACATTTTCACTTGCCTCATAATATCTTCCAAGTAGACCTAGGCAGGCTACCTATGTGAGTATTCTTTTTTAAATTGCCTGTTTCACATACAAGGCGACCACGGCCAGAACGGCTGCCTACCCCCTCTGGCCGCCCACACTTCTCCCAAAGCTAGACCATCGGAAGGCTTGAAATAAAACTCTCTTGCAGGGAAGAGGCCATTCTCCTGACATGCCCTAGCATACTGCAATGACATCATCCTGGATGCGATCAAGGGCGCTCCAACACTCCTGCAGTCCAGGAAAGAACTAGGTGTGACTTAGGAAACTGACCCAAGATTACCACTGATCCGGGATTGTCTTGTAAATGTACCCATCATGTTCTCTCTCTAAGGACTGTACACCACTTTGTTCCTCCTGAGCTCGGTTTGTGCCATTTAAAATACAAATAAATATACAAATTAACTGTAATGAAACTTTGCACTTTTTATCTGTATGTTTGCTTTTGGGAAAAATGTGAGCACCAGAGGCAACTCGTGGAAAGTTGCATTGCGTTTAAGTGAACTGAACAACTTAAATTCAGATGAGCACGTTTTCATCTTCTTAAAAATGTGACCTGTCTCTATACTAAATGCAAAAGGAATCGGATACAGAATCATGCCCTGTCAGGACACAGTTTGTTATCCAATTTTATTCTGCTTATAAATGTGTGCAGTTTTGTCCAAAATTCCTCTATTAAAGAATGCAATCATTGTCAAGAAAACTGTTTAAATGCTGGAGTTACAGGCTCGTGGCCAAAAGATAATATTGAGCCCTGCAAGTTCTTGCAATGGAGCATCACGGCCAATCAGGCCAACAAAAGAAAGTTTGTTTTGGAAGACGGGCGCTTCCCCCTAGAAGTACACTGTGGACAGTCTGAACTGGGCAGTATGTACAATTTTGCTTCACCAACACCTGAATTTGATCTAAAGATTACTGTTGAGCAACAGTGCAGGTGGTGTCAGTCATTATGACTAAGAGAATAATTCATTTTGTACATTGTGTGAAAGCTGCCTTGGCAAGTGCCACTTTGCTTGGAACGGCATCATAATCAGGAGAGAGTGGGCCAAGCTTGCTACAAAGAATTGGGTTAATAGAGAATGGAAGATGGGAACGCGCCAGACAAACATGGCTCGCGAAGCAGACATTGCAACATTCACTTCTAGAGATGATTATACTGCTCTATAAAAGCATAAAGGAGTTGAATTCCATTTAATCGCTGATTGGCAAACCATGTCTTGGGTTAATGATCCAATTAAGTTAAAAAAAGAAATTGACAAAGGCTAGCAAAAAGGCATGGGGATAGAAAGTTAAAGAGTGGCACAGCTCAAAATAGCATTTGAAAATGCATCCGTCAAAAATATCTATGATGTTTTATTTGAAGCAGATCCACAAGAGGATCATTTGATATGAAGTTGCAGCAGGAAACCGAGCCCTCCTTTTCTAAGGGGCATGGCAGAAGCACAGATCCATGCCACATCACCGTCTAGCTTTATAATACCACCAGATTACCCAAGTGGTGGAGAGGTGGTGTAGAGTGTGCGTCATATGTTAAGACAATAATGGCGAAGTGGCTACCAAATACTACTACTCCTATCAATCAGGACCTAAACACACACAGAAAGGGGCAAATTCATTGGTTAGAGAAATAAACCAGCAGAATGGAGGATAACTGCCTGGCACTCGGCATTGTCCTCTTGACGCATCAAAGTCCTTACTACATGAGGTGATCCACGTTCACGTGGCAGAATGTCCTACCTAGGTGAAACTTAAGAGCGGCAGGAAATTCGAAAACCCATGTCCCTCCCGCCTCATTGTGGATAGAAGACCTCCTTTCCTACTCCACTTGCTGCAGCTTCCCAACAGACAACTGGGTGATGCGCCCACCCAGGAGGACAGTAGCATGTTAGAAGGACGAATCGCTATGAAGTGCCCTCGTAAGCGTCGTTAGCTGGTGTTACTGGCATCCTACTGGGAATATTAGCTGCACTACTGAACTCAATCTCGACATTTCTTTTTTTGAAAAACTTGCAGATCCTGCCCCGCCCCCATTTCAACAGGAAACAGCTACAAAAGGGCAAGGTCCAGGATGTGCGTATCCACGGAGGTGCCCTTGCAAGTGCTGTTAGCTGGCGTTACTGGCGTCTTACTGGGAATATTAGTTGCACTACTGGACTCAATCTGGACATTTTTTGTTGAACAACTTGCAGGTGCTTATTGTTAGATCAGTATTATACTGCCTGATTTACTTTTCACAGCTCGTATACCCCTGTATACCTCTTGCTGATAGTTATTCTCCTTCACTTTCTCTTTAGATCCTGGCCCCGCCCCATTTTAACAGGAAGCAGCTACAAAAGGGCGAGGACGTGCGTATCATCGCACGCGCATCCTCAGAAGTGCTCTTGTAAGTGCTGTTGGCTGTTGGCTGGCGGCAGTGGCGCTAGCTTCCTGCAATGTGATTCGCCTTGACTAATCACAGATTTATCATTGGTGAGCCCCCCAGCTAGGTAGGTTCAACATAAGGGGTTCGGTTTTCTTTCACCAACTCTCCCCGCCCCCTCTTGAAGACCTCATCTAAGTTGGTGTTCATTTTAGTGCCTTGTTTCCTGCTGATGTTACCCTGATAGTACCTTGCAGTGGACTTAAGATGGGCAAACAAACTGAAGTTTTGGAGCCCTGCAGGCATATCGGGAACGATACAGCCTTTGGACAAACTTGTTTCCCAGCAAGAATCTTCCCATTTGTATCGACGGCGAACGAGCCATGCCGGGACGTAGAAAATAATATACAAGTTTGGCGCAGTAAATGCACCTGTGAAAAAGGCCACAAGAATAACTAAATATGATCCTCAGAAAATTAACGACAGTGCCCTGCCTCTGAGCGCTATTCATGAAAGTCAGGCGGCACACAAGTTAATGGTTGATCTAACTGAATCCCTCCCATGCTTGAGCTCAAAGTTGATTGCTAACGTTTTATTTCCACACAAGTATAATGCTCGCGTGGTACGGCTCTCAGATGATGACTCGGTCACTGAGGAAGTGCCGCTTGCTGTAATGATGTCATCTGATCATGCCCTGACTGATTGCACTGTCATTTCTGATATGCGGGAATCTTGTGAAATACATGAACATGTTGAACATGCCATCACTGAAACAAAAGACAATGCTAAAGTTTTAGTTGATAATAACTATTCAGATGCATTGGTGGCGACTGATGTTACTGATGATATTGTCGCAGTAACACAAGAACAATCGAGTCTCAATGATGTGGCAACGACAACTAAGAGCGTTAGAACTGAGGCCAATCCACCAGAAGTAGAGGGTCACTTGATGCATGGAACGGACATGGTACATGGAGTAGAAAGTCTGTCTCCACACTATGTAGCTATCTCCAAAAAGAGCCTCTACTCCAATGTTGCAGATGAAGAGCCCGGATACTGCTCCAGTCTCCAATCCGCTTATCCCCCAGTTGGTAAACTGTACCACTAAGACTATCAACTTGCCAAATATTTGGACGGCAGAGTGCCCAAATGTGTAAGCACGGTACATGAATCGAATGAAAGCGATATACTCACGGGTGAGCTTACACTGTATCTGTATAAGGATGATCTAAATATATGCACCCAGAGCTCCAATGATGAGATGTTTGAAAATTTACTGACAGTCTGGATCACCCGATGCGAAAATATGGAAAAAAAAAAGCTAGATGCACAGTCCACATTGCTGCATAACAGTATTGATAATGCTAATGATGGATGTAGTACTCAAAAGTGCCCTATCTCTGTCTCCCACTCTAAGAGTCTCATCAATGTGGCTGTGCAAACAGAGTGGCCTATTGATAGTGCCCATGACTCCTATAATCCTCTTTCTAGGTCAACTGGATACAGTAGAACGTGCACCAACAAACGGGCACAGCAATCGACACCTCAGAAAAGATCAATATCACAAGCAATGATGTATATTGAGAAAACGAATTCCATTAAGCATGGCCCATATTGATTCTACCGAAACAGGCATTGTGACTCTAGGTGACATTATAGATGAACTACCCATCTAAAAAATACATTTCCAATCAAAAACAGAATACTATTGTGCTATCCACACAAGCTCCTGTAGTTCAAATCGATCAATCTGGTGTTCTCTCTGATAATGAGAAGAACCTATGTAAGAACGGATCCTATGAACTATATGTATGACCCTGGAAGTGACTCTAAAAAAGGGAAGAGCACTCCCAAGTTTCAGGCAGAATCTAAACCTTCTAACAGGTTGAAAGTTAAAAAAAGTAAAAACTAAAAATAATGTGGGTATTGCTGATCATGTTCTGGAAGCAGTCAAATGTATTCTTGTAGAAAAGCAGGCGATTTAATCTAGATGACATCCTCACTCCAGAATCCCTGATAGGCTCTCAAGATGTCTTGGAGGTCGAAGCTAACCTAGTACCTCGTGCCATAGAAATATAAAATTATGCTAACTTTCCATCTAAACACGTGCAAAAAATACACGATTTTAGAAGTTGTAAACCTCTGAGTACCGATAGTACCAATGTATCAAGCTACATCAACCAAATAAATGCCCTCCAGATGAAATCAATATTTAACACTGATCATCACCCCCCCTTAAATCGAGCAGTCATTCTACAATTTCTCCCTGGCATTGTTCTCTTCGTGTTATTATGAATGATGATATACCTATTGTCGATCAGTTCGAGGACAAGACCAATGTAACATCTAATATCTGGTACAGCTCAAATGAAATTAGATAGCACATTCTAAGATTTGAGAATGAACTGTTTAAGTTGGGCTATAGTTGCTCTGAAGTCATGATGCCGACTGTCAAATACCAATATTGTACTATTGGTTCTGAGTGACATTGTACCTTCCAGTAATGAGGAACTGGGAGACTTGTGGCCTCTACACATGGGGAGACATGTTTGACGAAGGAGCCTTTAGGGACTTTGATTCGCTGCAACTAAAGGACGGACTCTCTTCGGGACAATTCTTATTTTACCAGAGGGTGAGGCACGTAGCCAAGACCAAATGGAACACATGGCCTGAGGAACCAGAGACCCACCCCCTTGTTCAGGAGATGTATAACTTGAGCGACGGCTGGAAGCCGACATCGAGGCTCTACGCCCAGATAAACGACCGAATTAACCCCAGAAGAGCACGCCTGAAAGAGAAGTGGGAGACCGACTTGGGGATTGAAATCACGGAGAAGGAATGGGCAAGAGCCCTGTTGTACCCGAAGGAGGTGTCACGGAACGCCAGGTTTAGGATGATCCAGCTGAACGTCCTCTACAGGACCTACCTGACCCCGCACAGGATAGCCACCTTCAACAACAAAATCCACTCGACATGCCCATGGTGCTCCTCCGAACAAGCTGACTTGATCCACATGTTCTGGGCTTGCCCCAGGTCCCAGAAGCTCTGGCTTGCTGCCGAGCGAACCTGCAGGAGAGCTGGACTGGAAAGGTATGAATGGACACCTAAGGAGTGTCTCCTGGGCACCCACCCGAGACTTGGCAAAATCAAACATCTAGTGAAGTTCATGGACATGGCATCCATTCTTGTGAAAAGAACAATAGCGATGGCTTGGAAATCGCCCGCAGGCCCCAGATACGGCCCTTGGATCAGGGAAATGGAAAGATGGACCATGGCCGAAAACAGGGCATGGGAGGAGGGAAACAACAGAGGCGGGGATGACGTGAGCTCAACACTGGAGTCCTGGAAAGCCCTCATGAGGGACATGATCTTTTCGACCGATTTCAAGCCCCCCTGAACAGCCCAACAGGACACAAATTCCAGGTAAAATACCACGATCAGACTGATGAGCCCGAGTGCGTTCCAAGTGCCGTGCCCTGAAACGGCCACGGAGAGGGGTGGCTCCGGCCCTGGGCCAAACACGCAGAATAAAAACCATGCCACGATTCCATGGGAGTGCACAGTCAAAGTTGTTATTACTGTTAATTTTGTTTGTTAGTTTGTTGTTATTTGTTGTTCTCTTGGCAGACACGACACATGGTCAATAATATAAAGCACACTTCGTGCTCTACTGCTATGTATATGATTGCAAATGCCAATAAAAACACTTAAAAATCTGAGTGACATTGTAAAATACCTATAACCATTCCATCTATTGAGCTTGACTCGGGTCCTACTGCACCTGCGGCGACATCTAGGCCCGATAGCTTGAACAAAAGACTTGCATCTAGCAATGTAGTAGGAGAGATCAGTGCAAATGACGGATACTGGCAATGGCTGCCCAGTGTCTTCAAGGCCCAGTTTGCAAAACACCCCCGATGACACTGATATTATTTGTTCATGGAACACTAATGGGTTTTCCCTACATTGCAGCTCAGGAAGGTTTATTAGCATACATAGATCTGTTCTGTATTGTGATCTTACAAGAATCCTGGTTAATGGAGACTTGTGATATCGATGGACGTAGTACTATTCAGATTAACGCCACAAAGGGACCTACCGGGCGACCTAAAGGAGGGTTGTTGATTTCTGTCTGCCACCCATAGACATTAAATGCCATCCAATCATTGAAACCGACAGTGCAAGCTGCTATTATCAAATTAAAATACTTCTACTGCCAAAAAAGTCGTAATTGTGAACATTTACGACCCACCTAATATGGTCTCTACCAAAACCAGTCAAGCACATCATAGATGACTATGGCAGTGGTGTCCCTATAATTACAACTGGTGACTTCAATGCGAGAATTGGCCTAAACAATGATTTGCAAAATGATGAACCTGCGTCCGAACCATATATCACCTCAGGCTCTAATAGGCAAGGCATAGGATGGGCCAATCTATTTAGTGCGTACAATACGACTATGCTAAACGGTCACTGTGCTGGTGATGCGGAAAAGCTTTTATGCGGATAAGTGGCAAGCATTGCTACACCCTTGACTATATTATAGTTAATAATAGAACCCTTGTCCTGGTGATTGACATGGCAGTGGGTTCTCGCGAGGAGAGCGACCATTTACCAGTGTGCGTACATATCAAAGCCAGGAGAGTGACTAAGCAATATGACCTGAATGGTGACATTTATGTCAACGATGGGGCTAATTGCATCAGATGGAATCCCACCAACCTTGATAAGGCTAACACCGTAGTAGAAAGTATCCTGCCCCCCTTTCTGGTGAAGTGGTGCCCAATGACTGACAGCTCTAACCTTGAGATTGAGATTTTGTCAGAATTCTCCATGATCGTTTCTATTATCAAATACTCCACTGCCAAAGAGAGGAACTATAAGAGCCTGAGCGAACGCTGCAATCAGGGTACCTGCTACGGTGCTAAATATGATCATCAAATTCAAGTATCCAAAAAGCTACTACGACTAGATATAGCGGAGGCATTAAGAGCTAATCCTGGGAACCTGAAGTCAGAAGGGCTATCTATCCATATTAAAACCCTTAAAGATGCATATCATAGATGGCTAAGGAGCTATAAAGCTGAACATAAAAATGATATATATGGTTACAACTGGCTCATCAAGATAGATCTAATAATAATAGAGGGAACTGGAGCACCATTAAGGGAGCGGCCAAGAACGATCTCCCAATAAATAGTGTGAGTGAGGTAGGCTGGGAGACCCACATTAGAAAAACATTAGGATCCGGTGATAGCATGGATGAAAAACATGTGACTGATTGTGTAATATGGTCATGTACATCGACCGTTGCTGACATCACTAAACAGATCAGATTACTACCTATATCTCTGTCAGTTGGCCCAGGCAGCACATGTAATGGTCTCTTGTGGTTATCGCCTGAGCTATGGGCCAGCTCTCTTTAAATCCTTTTTTCACACATTGGGAAATGTGGGACGGTCCCTCCTAGCTGGAAAGAGAGCATCATACTTCCAATACATAAAAAGGGTGCTGGAATGCCCCTCTAAATTATCGCATGCTACCTATGTTAGACATTTCAGTGAAAATCTTTGCAAAAGTTCTACTTAAGAAATTAAACAGTGGCTATATGAAAATGCGATACTATCATCTAATCAAACGGTCCTTGGAGCAAAATCTAGCACCACACATAATCTATTGATTTTGGTTAGCTTGATTGAGCATGCATGGGCCTGTCGCCAACTCCCAGTTTATAGTGCATTTATCGACTTCAGTGCTACCTTCAATACCATCTTGCGCAATCGCCTATGGAACAAACTTGTAGCCTGGAAGATCCCCCTGGTCTCTTGTCCAGGATTAAATTACTATACTCTGATACTTCAGTGTGCGTGAGACTGGATAGAGAGGGGCGCGTGAGTGGCCAGTTTCACACTGGCCATTCAGGGCTACACTGTTCAATCTATACTTGGCAGATCTTGCCCTTGCCCTTAAATCTAGCAGATCCTTTCCCCTTAAATTAGGCAGCTTGTGGATTGACTGGCTCAGATATGAAGACAATCTGATTCTGCTTGACTATACGCCTTCTGGACTACAAGAGAAATTGAAGATCCTGGCCAGCTATGCTAATGAAAATGGTCTGCGTATTAACATAGCTAACATGAAAATTGTCACCTTCCTGGGTAAAACCATAAGTCATAAACTCAATCATATGACGTGGAAGCTGGACTTGAATGTTGTTGAAGTGGTTCATCACTATAAATATTTAGGTGTCTACCTAGAAAATACATTAAATTGGGAGACACAATGGCATTAAATGAAACTAGAATGCATACAGATGTGCCATGCCTTGAGCCACTTCATCAGCACACAAGGAGGCTGTTCTATTAAGACTACACTATTGCTATACTCTGCTAAGATTGTTCTGTGTATGACTTACAGGATTTAAGCATGGGGAGCTAGACTCATCTCTGAGCTAGCAAAGTTGGAGGCTAAGATGCTACGAATTCTATTTCGAATTCCAAAAACAATACCGATTGAATATCTGCTATTAGAAATTAACATCATGAGGATCTTGGCCAGAGTGCAATATAAATTAGCTTCGAATTTTGAGACCTTAATACAGTTGGATAACCAGACTATAATGGAAAAGCTGATGACTGCCTATAAAAACATTGACGGTGTGACTTTTGGGAGAATACGTTATTTACAGACCATCATGGTCTGTAAACATGGATGCAGGGATATGTGTCCGCAATTTCTCCTAGTTCTGCCATGTCACAAAAAAGATGGCTAAAAACAAAGCTTTCCAGCCATAGCATGGAATGCGCGATCATGTACCCACTCTAACAGCGGTGAATTCATTCAAACAATTGGTGCACAAACTGAGACTCCTAGGTATATTGATCCCTTTGCACAAAGTGCCACAATCAGAGCATACCACATTCTTAAGTTTAATGCGTCAGAAGAATTAGCTGTCAAGGGAGCAAAGCTTGGCATATCCTGTGTTGATCGCTTGTGCAGATTATGCGGCGAGATGGAAATAGAAACTGCTGAACACATTATGACTCATTGCAACAGTCTATATAAACTCAGAAATGAGCATATGAAAGCATATTGTAATTTGAAATGGGAGGAAAATGTAATAACTCATTGGCATCGATTAATGGAGGGTAATGACATTAATGTGATGCTCCATACGATTACATTTTTCATATTATGTATGGACATTTTAATCAGTCTATCCCACAGCATATTTGAATGTGCTGATGTATAATTTTATTAGAGATTATCTTCTTCAACTACGAATTTTTGTTTTTATTCATGTATGTATGTTGTTATATGCAAAGCCAAATCAAGCTAAAAGCATAGTATGTAAATAAATAAATAAATTACTAATAAGAAACCCTCCATAACCTATCATATTCCCTTCTATTCACAGCCCTTAATGCAGGAGGATATAACCCGCTATACTGCCCATTAACTAGCTTGAGCCAATAGACTACTCATATTGCTATGCTGAATGGAAAATGTGTTGAACATAAGACTGAAGAGAGCTCCCAATTGAACCACTTGGGGGCCACAGTTGGATGACAGAGGCCCTTGTACTGCCAGCTTGCAGTGACTGACAAATGTGTGAGGAGAGGCCCACGTGGCTGTGGTTCAGATACCCAATGCAGCTACTCATGGACCTCTTGTTAACAATTAGTATTCTGAGAAAATATCTAATGAATTCAGCAACCGGTTGCAGCAAAGGATACCTTCCTATCTTTTGCTATGCATCCATGAGACAGTGAAGCGATCTGCAAGCCGGAAAAATGTCTCATTGTAGATCCCTAAACCTCCAGCAACATCTAGCCCCTTGCTCAAACCATGAGTTCCAGGGTAGTTGAATGATTAACAAATTGCCTGTGCTGGAACCGGCAGCCAATGAGGAGGGGAGGACTGTTCCAGGTTTTTCAGAAGTTGAATGACGAAATGGATCAATGTAAGGCACAACTAACCAACATGTGGCAATGCAGCCCACTCAGACTGGAACATTGAAACAACCAAATTGCCGTGGGACCCTTCATGAAAAAAAATCAAGGATTCTCCAAGCATCACAGAAGTGGCCACGAAGCTCTCTGGAACGATGACAAAGAAGGCTCCATGCCTGGATTAAACAGGCCAATGAAATGTAAAATGAAACCCCTGAATTGTTAATGTGACTTCAGTGGGCATAGCCAGACTTCCCCTATAATCAGCTGCCAAGCTAAATCAATTTGCCAAGATATTGTAGCTGGAGGAAAAAATGGCAGCAGGGGCAGACATGGGCTTTAACGGCCCACCAGCCCGAGCTTTGGTAGGCCCCAGCAAAGCTCGGGCCTCGGCTCAGGCTGTGGCCCATTAAAGCCTATCTCTGCCTGTCGCGTGGGCGTGAAAGATCATTGCAGACAAATTTCCCGTTGGAGAAACAAAAATTGCTGCCGCCATTAAAATAGAAAAGGGATTAGGTCCTTTTTCGATTGATGGCAGCCATGAAAAACATGTTCCGAAATGGCAACTGTCATCCAAAAAGGGACCTAGTCCCTTTTCTATTTATAGGGCAGCCATTTTTTTTTACTTTTTTTATCAACAAGTCGGGTGGTGAATGCACAATCGCACCCGCGAAAGGCAGATTGTGATTGGTCTATCTGCCTTTCCCAGGTGCGTATAGAAAATCCCTGTTCTGGGGCATTTCAAGGTGATGAAAAACCAATGGCTTTTGCAATTTCTATCTTCTCTGGCACACTCGACCGAAAAGGCAGAGTGGAGAAGGCATACAGAAGCTTAGTCTGCCACTGGGATGAAATGGCCTCTACCATTTTTGTGGCATTAACAACACTTTAAAGCCAGGTGCTGATACGACACCCACCAACTAAAATCCTATACAAAACCTATACACCATTGGCAATCATTTGTTTGGACACCTGAAAGACATGAATCCAGTAATCCAGAAGGTCGCAAACCAATGATTTGAGAAGCAGACAGGCCACAGAAAATGTGGCCATGGAGCCCCTGTCCCCTGTCCATGGGTGCCTTTGGGAGCCAAAAGGAAGGAGCGGCTGTGGAGTTGGTACTTGAAATAAGGTAAGTGGGGGGGGGTCAAATAAACAGGGACGGAGGGTGGGGGAAGATGGCGGCGGGGAAACCATCCATTTAGCAGCATGGAACACGGGCTGAGAACACCAGTTTCAGCCTGCGTTCCTAGCCACCTGATTGGCTGGCTCCTCCGATCAGTGTTCTAATGTAGGTTAAGGGCTATTATCACAGAGTATGGCCTACCAAAGCCTGGACTATTGCCATTAGCACCACAGAAAATTGGCAAAAGGAAATTACTCATGTTGAGTGTCTGAGCCCTTAATTCTTTAAAAAAAATATCTTCAGCATGTCTGCCATGGCACATAGCAAGGAAGACACAAAAGGCTTGTTACCAACTTTCTCTATTCTGGAAAATCAAGCCCTTCCTCCCACCAAACACCCTCTGATCTGGCTACATGAGGCTTGTATGCTTGGATGCGTGTTGTGTGGTCTTCTAATATTGGAAAATAACGCTTTACCTTAGCTGATTGTAACTGAACAGCACAACCTATTCTTAGCAATTCCAACTTGCATCAAATTGTATTTTTGAAAAACATTTAGTTAATTGCTGCATTTTAATTGTATCTGCTGACCGGACTGCAAATCCCAGCAGTACCGTGCCTTCTTACACACACGTCAGGCGCGTCAGCGCTGGTTTGTGCCGGTATGAAGAAGCATCTGTGCTATTTAAAGCCAGCTTTCCTACTACTAGGTGACATGAGACTTGTATGCATGGATGCTTGTTGTTCTAGTATTGGAAAATAACGCTTTAGCTGAGCTGATTCTAACTGAACAGCACAACATATCCTTACCAATTCCAACATGCTTCAAATTGTATTTTAGAAAAATATTTTAACTTATTTTTTCATTTTAATTATATCTGCTCATCGGACTAAATATCCCAGGAGCCCTGTGCCTTCTTATAGACATGTCAGGCGCATCAGCTCTGGCGCGTCTGAGGCGGTTTGTGCCGTTTCATGTCTGGTGCGTGTCAGAGGATGCTGGTTTATAGTTATCTTTCCGACCTCCCCTAGATTTAGGTATATTTGGCAACTTACAACAACCTTCCTCCATGACATCTTTCGCTTTGTCTATACATTGCCTTACTCATCAGTCATTATGGCTGATCTCCTTGCATCAGTGGAAAATATTCGTCAGAATATTGGCTTTCCTTCCCCTGCTCAGAACACTACTAGACAGCATGCCAGACACTCGGGGATTGTGTCCCAATATATGGCCATGGATTTGTCTACACCTCACTCCAATCCTGATCCAAACTCTCCCTCCCAGGAAGTCCTACAACTCTACAGAAATAAGAACAGTGGCAACCTCAGTCCACCTGAAGATAACTTAATCTCTTCCTCTCAAATCACTCTGACCCCAGATCTCTCTGTACACCTGATATTTCCACTTCAGTGCATAGTTTGCCAATTTCAACCTGCTCATCCAGTAATTTTGGGAATACGACAAGGTTGAATCTAAAAGACAAGTCTTCTCTTTACCCCTCTCAGGCCCACTGTGTACAACCCCTTCCTGACAATGTTGTCCCAAATAATTCCACCAGGGAACTCCATGACGATGATGATAAGGAGTGCAATGACAGAATGTGAACTCGATGACGATGATGATAAGGAGTGCAATGACAGAGTGTGAACTCCATGACGATGATGATAAGGAGTGCAATGACAGAGTGTGAACTCCATGACGATGATGATAAGGAGCGCAATGACAGAGTGTGAACTCCATGACGATGATGATAAGGAGCGCAATGACAGAGTGTGAACTCGATGACGATGATGATAAGGAGTGCAATGACAGAGTGTGAACTCCATGACGATGATGATAAGGAGCGCAATGACAGAGTGTGAACTCCATGACGATGATGATAAGGAGTGCAATGACAGAGTGTGAACTCCATGACGATGATGATAAGGAGTTCAATGACAGAGTGTGCGTTGGAGTTGAGCCTGAGCTCAGCCCGTCTGCATCCATCTTCAGTCTGTGCAATGGTCATCTCCAGTTAACACCCTGAGTGGATTGTGTGATACCAACCTGGCCTTAGCACCAAATGAAACGAAGTGGCTCCCTGGATGGTCTCCAGTTCTGGTTAATTCCGACGTTACCACTCCAGGCTCTACCTTCCGTGCCTGTCTGATCAACATGCTTTCTCTTTCTGCACATAAATATGACATGGTCTCCTTACTTCAGGATTATGATCCTGACCTAGTCTGCGTTACAGAAGCTTGGTTCTCTCCAATTTCTGGCCCAGAAATTGTTCAAATGCTGCCCACAGCTTTCTCCATACTCCACACTGATTGCGCATCAACTTTTCCCGCAGGTGGCGTTGCGCCGCTTTTCAAAGATGATTGCAACTGCTTGCTGCTACCATTAACTACAACTTGGAACAACAAAGTTGAAGTTATACTAGTTAGGTTAGCAATGTATGCTTCCTTTGTGCTTCACTTTCCCATTGTTTATCATTCACCTTCAACTTCTTTTGAAACTGACCTTTTCCCAGTGTTTTCAGATTTAGCACGCGCGCCTAACAACCTGTGTAGCTTGTGGATGTCAACATTTGGGCAGATGCCCCTCAATACTCTACGGCTACCACCTTTCTGGCCCGTATGAAAAGCCATGGCCTGCAACAACTTGTGACGGGTCCTACCCATATAAAGGTGAGGCCTTTGGATTTGGTCTTTGCCCCACACCACTTCGTGGTGATTTCTTTACCTCAACAGGTATGCTGGTCCGATTGCTATATAATTCTTTTTGAAGTTGTATTGCCTCAGCCACATCCTATATCCAGTCAGACTAAAACACTACAGAGAAACTAGAAGGGTATTGGTGTTAATAGATTAGCGCATCGCGTAACCTCCAACTACCAATTACTAACAGCATGGCCTTCCCCCTTTCTCTGTTCTTTAGCAGGGTGTAGGGCTGCCTCCTTATGGTTGCCTGATATTGAAACGTTTTCAAATTGTAAAAGATTTGCTTGAAACTGGAGTGATACCTATGATACCATCTTCGCAAAACAGGTGTGGCAATTTGTCCAATTCTTTCACAGTAAACATTCTGAAGATTAGAGCAGACATCTCAGCCTTAGATTGCTCCTGCCCTTTAGTCTCTAACGTCATCTTGAGGGATGATAATGTTAGCATCTCGTACTTTGCCTCTTTTAGCTACATCGACTCTTCTGAAGTGGTCCTGGCCTTCTCACATCTTAAATCGGCATCTCTAGCCGATGACATACCACTACCCTGTTTTAAAAATATGTCAATCTCATTGAAGGAAATCCTGGCCAAGGCGGTTAACTCCTCCTTGTTCCATGGTCAAATTCCTACAGTATTAAAAGATGTCACAGTACTGGCACTTTAAAAAGAAAGTAATTTGGATGCTTCTCTCCCTCCAAACTATCGCCCGATCTCTTTGCTGCCGATGTTTATGAAAATACTGGAGGGGAGGCAATTGTTACCCCCTAACTTAGATCATACTTGGAGGACCAACATATTTTGCACTCGCAACATCTTGGCTTCTGCCCCTTAATGGGAACAGAGTTGGTCTTGGTCTCAGTACTCTATGATCTGGTGCTGCTTAGAGATCAGGGTGGCATAGCAGGTCTGATACTATTCAACCTGTCTGCCGTCTTTGATACATGTGATTTTGCCCTCCACCAGCTTAGGCTTCAGGAGATTGGCATCCCAGCATCTGTTCTGGACTGGCGCCAAGCTTTTTTGACTACCAGGCTTCAGTCTGTTTCTCTGCCTCCTTTCCATTCTACCCCAAACTTGCTCATTTGTAGTGTCCCTCAAGGCTCAGCCCTGCCCCCTCTGCTTTTTAACATTAATGTACACCACTTGCTTGACTGATTTACTCACACGGTTTCCATTTTTTTCTCATGTGCGGATAACACTTAACTCCTGTTTCACCTTGACAGCGATCAGGTTGGTACAGCAGCACGCCTGCATGTTTGTTTGAAAGAAGTGAGCTCTTGGATGAGGTAAAATTGGTTGAAACTTAATGGGGAGAAAACAGAGGCTTTCGTGCTGGTCCCTTCTGATTCTTCTGCAATGTAAATCATGGATTTCAGGCATTCTTCTCCAGATCCTCTCCCAGTTCCTGTGAAAGTGGTAAGAAATATTGGCCTGAAAGTCTATAGTTCACTCTCCTCCGAGGCTCGAGTGAACATGATCAGCAGTGCAGGCTTCTTTAAACTCAAAAAGGTGAAGAAAATTAAGCCATTTTTTCCCATCAATTTCCATACTCCAGACATAGCTGTTACCATCAAAGGTAATTTGCAAGGCCACCTTCTTAGCTCAACCTAACTGCTTGATCAATCAATGGCAGGCATTGCAAAATTCAGCAGTACACCTGACCAAAGGCATTCCCTGTTGCCACCATGTGTCTTCAGCCCAGCAAGCTCTTCAATGGTTGCCTGTGGTAGCGCGTATCAAATATAAATCTCTTAGCTTGATTCGAGCTTTTCACAACCTGGGGTGTCTGTCCCTGCATGAGAAACTTCTCCCTTATCAATGTAAACGTCTCCTGCGATCAGCTTCTTCGTTTTCTATCGACTGAAATGCTGTGGTGGCCATGCCTTCTCTGTGGCAGGGTCTACAACTTGGAACACCCTTCCTCTGACATTACGCAGTCTGCCCGACTTCAAGTATTTAAAGCTTCTCTCAAAACGTACCTATTCTCATAATCTGTCTAATTCCTTGTCCGGTCACTTCTCATGTTAGCGCCTCAATGCTTTTGTTGATTAGTTGCGCTATACAAGTGTAATGATGATGATGATGGTCTGCTATCCAAGCCCTGGTTCCCTACCACCTGGATGGTGGAAATGCCGTTCTGGAGACCACTCTGGCCCCTATGGTAAGCAAGAATTAGGACTCGGGCACTGGGCATAATGTTCAGGGGTGTTTCTTTTCTTACAGTTAGCCTGGGCTTCTGGCCATCTTAAAAGAAAATAAACTCAAATAATTAAACTTTCTCTAACTCTCAGAGATCTGTTCCAAATTCTACAATCCAAAGGTTCAATGAAAGGGTACTAATGTCAAGATGAATCAAAACATGAATTCCCTTGCCCAAATCCCCTCCAGGTCTACTATATTCCTTACAAAAACACACATAGGTCCAAAGGGTTTAAAATCTTAAAGATGGCTGACTGCTTTTGATCCAGGTTTTTGTTGATTATTTCCGTCTTTCTTCCTCCGCTCCCAACTCTGGTTGCTGTTTTCACTTGTTTACCCAACTCTGGGTTTTTTCTTTTACCCTCCAGGCCTTCACACTCTCCTTCTCTCCTCTCTTGGTGTGTCTCTCTTGTTTCTCTCTTTTATCCCTGCTCCGGGGAGACCGCAGTCTCTCCCCCTCGCTTCGGGTATCTCCACTCTCTTGCCCTCTCCTGCGGTCTCTTGACTCTCGCCCCCTCTCTTAGGGTATCTTGAACTCAGAGCAACAGGGTAAGTTGCTTATGCAACTCCTTCAAACTAGACTCACACCTTCCCACCCCTTCCCATCCAGGAGCAGTCAACCTGCCCAGAGCCTTTTCTTCACTGGGGAACATAATATTGTCCTAGCCCCTTCAAAAAGCTAGCATGGGCTGGCTTTCTTCGAGCTCATCTGGGCACCCAGATCAGAGGGGTACTGGCTTCTTCTTCCATTCTTTGTTCAACTGGGCTCCCTCAGGTTTCCCTCTTCTGCACAGCAGGGTAGCTACTAGGAACGAGGCAGCATTCCTTCCCCTGTTTTAGGCTTTCTCTCCACTGTTTTCCCCAAACCACAGAGACAGGGAACTAATCCCCAGCTGTGACACATTGCAACTGAACTGAGTCTTCTTTTATACAGTCCTTTCTCCACTAGTCAACTCCCGATTGGCTGAACTGTCCTGCTTCCACATTGGTGAAAGTGTTGCTTACATCATAGCCCTCCCAAGCTAGTTCATCCCCTCATTGGTCAGTTTGAATATCAGTTGAATCATTTATGGGTTCCAATTAACCTTATGATGTAAGTGCTTTTCTCCAGTTTACCTGATTTGTTCCTCCTGGGTAGGTGGTAGGTAGGGCTCCCCCTGTTCCTCTTGCTCGGTTAAATAAGCTTTTATTTTATTTCACCATATCCATGTGGTTTTGCAGTTTTTTATTTCATTAATTTAAATTCAATTTACCCAAGATCCTTAGTGAGGAAATGATCCTAGGTCTCTTACATGGGAGGTAATAATTCTAACACTGGGCTATTTCAGCTGTGCTGATACTCAGTTCTGATGGAGGCCAAAGCCTTTCTCCTGCAGCTGAAAATCGTTTTTTCTGTCTCCACGTTGGCAGCAAATGTTGCTGCATGTTGCCGGATTCACCCGCCTTTCTTCTCGTCCATAGTGCCCGTCAGGGCCGCCGCCAATCTCCCACTTCGTCACTTAAGGGAGGCCGAGGTATGTTATGTCTGTGAGTCGAGGAAAAACCTTGATTCATCACACACCCCCCGAGATGTGTCCTACATTTTGCAGCATGACCCATCAAAGGACTCTGAAAGTTCAACCACATCACCTCGGCCCTCATTGAACTGTACTGGCTCCCTGCGCAAACACACACCACCTTCAAATCCGGCTGCATGTTCTACAAGGCCATCACCCTCCCAAGCTACCTCACAGAGAATCTCAGCTTCTCTGGAGGCCTATGATCCACCAGAAGAAAGGATATATGCAGACATGATCTCCAGCAGTACAGGAAGAAAGGAACAAGCCTTCTCTGTCTATGCCCTGACTGTGTATTGGTATTGGATATTTATATAGCACACCGAGCAGACTCAGCTGCATCTAGCCGTAAATGCAATTACAAAAGGATCTATTCATGATTTCAGACAAGAATCTGCAAATTAGTTAAAGACTCGGCCTGTTTAATTGAAAAGGTAGGTTTTAAGAGCCTTCCTGATTTTAAAAAAGTGTTTTTATTTCTAATTTCACAAGGAATGCTTTTCCATAATTTTGGCCCATATACAGCAAATCTCCTGTCTCCTCTAAAGATACAAGATGATGGTGGAATCACCAAATGTAATTCAACTCCTAAGTGTAATTCCCGGAAGGAAGTATGCCTGGTCACTTTACAGGCTAACTATAAGGGCGCCATATTCTTCAAACACTTGCAAATAAGGCACAGCATTTTAAAGTCAATTCTGGCTTTTACCAGTAACCAATGACGTATATGTCATAGGGCAGAGATTGGATGGAATTTCCTAACTTCATAAATCAGCCTGACCGCTGCATTTTGAGCTCTCTTTGACCACGGTAGTTATTTCTGCAGAATGCCTGCTAACAGACTATTACAATAGTCTATTTGCGGGTTTACCATGGTCCCAACCACAGCAGCATGGTCTTCAGGAGGGACAAAGGGGAGGATGTCACAGTAGGTGCATGGAGTAAAAAACAGATTGCACTTTTCTTGCTACCTGTTTCTCACAACTCAACTTGTCCTAGCAAATGCAACCGAGATTTTCAATCTCGGGCACAAACTCCAGCTTTGAGCTCCTTAAAACTGGGGGGGGCTGAAAGCCTCTATTTGGACCTACAAGATGCTTTGGCCCAAATAATGCAAGTTCTGTTTTATATGGCTTAAGTTGTAACCAGTTTGAGGACATCCATTTACTGACCTCATCAAGATACTGCCCTACCCCAGAGTAGGACTCCTCCAAATGACCAATTCTGATAAACACCTGTGTGTCATCTGCATAAGATTGAAAACTAACCTTATACCTTCTCAGAATGTCCAATAGTGGTATCAGATAGGTATTAAAGAGCAGCGGAGTTAAGGAGGATCCATTGAGAACATCACACTCTTAAGGAAGACGGAGATAAACTCACCCAATTTCACTGGTTGCTGCCGGTCAGATAGAAAAGACTGGAACCATTTAACAATAGGTTCTGAAACAACATTACCTATCTCCCTGAGACACCTCATTAAGACACTGTGGTCCACCGTGTCAAATGCCGCAGAGAGATCCAGCATTACAAGCAGTGATAACTGCCCCTGGTCAGCAACCCCAAGTAGCTCATCCCAAACTGCCACTATTGCTGTCTCCATACCAAATCCCGACCAGAAGCCGGATTGACAGGGATCCAATAAGATTTATTTTTAAACATTTGACTGAACAGTAACTACTTTCTCAAGTATTTTTCCCAGCCAAGGTAGGCCGTTCTGTAAATCAGTCGCATCCAAATTGTTTTTCTATTTGATGGTATAAGTACAGATATTTAAAGCTCCAAAGGAACCACACCTTGTTCAAGAGAGCTGTTTACAAAATGTGTCATGAAAGGTGATAGTTCAACCACAAATCTTTGAGCTGCACAAGCTGTGGAACTTCCTACCTGTCAACACGAGACTTGCTGCTTCACTTCAACATTTCGGGAAGGGGTTCAAGACCCTCCTTTTCAAGGAATGCCTCCTCCCTAACACCTTAGTCCACACAATCTCCACTCTCCACCTAACCTGAGAGTGGGTGATTGGCTTCCCTCTGTTTCCTCCCCTGGTTGCTTATGATCCCTTTCTGCCAAATTGCCCGCCTCTCATTTATTTACTTGTAAAAATGCTATTCTTTAGAGTGTTACATTTCTTCTTGGGATATTACTATTTTATTTGAATTATTATGTATTTATTTAATTGTGTTTTGGTTTACATTTAAAACCTTTCACAATACAGGAATAGAAGAATATCGATTTTAAGCCACTCAGAACAACTTTCATATTAAAATAAGGTCACTTGATAATAAAACATTAGGACTTTAGAGCTAAAATTAAATTAGATCATAACACTGTTTCAGTGGACCTTCCATCACACAAAATGTCATTCAATTCTTGTAAGAATGTCATTAAATGTAACAAAAGCGAGGTATTGTCTTCACACATAAAACTGCACCAAAGGCCTTCCCCACCTGCCAGGCAGTTGAAATTGCAAAATATACCTAAATTAATGTTTCTCAGATTTTCAATGCTTGGACAATAAATGAACAAATGCTTGAGTATTTCGACAGCATTCTTACACTTGCACCAATGGCATGTTCTATCCTAAATCCATTCTTGGTCCCAGAATCTCTAAGGTTGGAATTCAATTAAATTGAAATCTCACGTAAACAGTTCTCTAGTTTCTACATGGAAATAAAGATATACATTTCTAGAGATTAGTTATTTCTACACCAACTATTGCACGGATACAGCATCCCCGTCAGAAAGAGTTACTTTGCAGCTGAAAGAAATAATGTGCATTCTCTGTGTGCAGAATACAGAATCATTTTGGAATTATTCCTAATGTGGAAAATGGTTACACACTGTGTGGAAGACTAACCCCACAAGTGAATTTCTGCAGAGTAACATATGGGTCAGACATTATCTCCTTGATGACAGTGTCTACTGTACGGAAGACATAGGGCCTCATTACAAATCAGGCGGTCTGGAAATAACGGTGGCGGTAAACCCGCTGCCACCGTTGTTTCCGGACCGCCTGATCCCGACTCCTGCAGGTGGGAGGTGATGTTCCCACCAGGTTTGACCTGGCGGGTTTAACACCGCCCGCCTGCAGGCGGACAAGGAAACACCGGCAGCATTAGGAGATGCTGCCGGTGTTTCCATGATCCCCATTCCCATTGAGTCCCATAGGACTAAATGGGAATGGGGATTAACACCATTCCGCCTCCGTGATTCCCGGGAAACCAGGGTTGTAATGCCCCAGTAATTCCGGGAATCACGGAGGCGGAATGGTAATACGAGTCCGGCGGTAACCAGGCGGTTTTACTGCCTCGGTTAATGCCGGACTCGTAATGAGGCCCATAGTATCAATAGTGAAGACAGACACAAATGATGCACACTTCAAGGGTGTTTATTGAACAGCATGGGTTAGAAAAGCACCTATATGGCCCTATATCTAAAGATGGGAGCACGCTCAAACATAAACTAATAAATGAAACAGTACTCGTGAAGTCTGTCAAAACAGACTGGCCTATACTAACCAAACCTGTTACCAGCCCTTAGACTACTACAACAAATATGAGCTGGTAAAATATGTATGTAAAAGAAAGTCTCCAAAAATAATGTATCAGAATGACTGAGTATTAAGGTTCCCTTCCCCATGTTTTCAGCACGAGACAAGGTGGCACACTCGGGCACTAGAACACACTCTGGCTTCTTAGGCACAAGGATGCAGTTCGGTACACAGTTCAGGGCCTTCCACAGCAGCAAAGTATCTTATTCACATAAGAAGTCTCTGGGTCACAGTATGCCCTGGACGTATAGAAACAAACTTCCTTTTCTCCAGGGTAAAATGTTCACAAACTGAAAGATTCACAAACTTTGTTATTTCACAGTTCAAAATACGCTTGCGTCTGCTGGGAGCAGACCTTTCAATTCACAGATTCTCCTAAATTCACAGGTCTCCCTCAGCTGGGCTCGGACCTGTTCTTCACATTCCTTTTCCAGGTTCAAGCAATCAAAGGCATTTGAATGTGCGAGGGGTTTGACAAATACCCTGCATGACCACTCGGAGTACGTATTCCCTTTTCCTTTTCTGTGTCTCTTGTCGACAGACCAAAATACAGTTCAATCTTTCTCTACGGCTCACGTTGAACAGAGACCTTCGAGTGGGCACTTTCACTTTGCCAGACCACCCTATCAACACTGTATCATTCGCCGTTTATTCAGTTCCTTACTTCTCCACATTCCATTAGCCAAATTTCATGAACTCTTGATACTGTTTTGCTGCTTGCAACCTTCGCTTCAACACAGACCAGCCTGGCAAAGTTTTCTCTAACTCACTGACTGTGTTGACTTGTGGGTCGCGCCTTTTGATCTGGGAGACAAGGACTATACCACGGTGGTTGCTTCACCTCCCCAACTCTTTCACTCATGCAGGAGGGTGGCGGATAGCTTGAACACACAACGTACGGATTCACCAGCTTCTTTCCACCTCTCAGGGTCTCCCTCACTTGGGCTCGGACCTCTCCTTTAGTTTCACACGGATCTCCCTCAATTGGGCTTGGGCCCCTCTTAAAGTTCACAGTTGGGCCTGGAGTCAGACCTTTGCGAGAGTGGGAGGAGATGTGTCCCTTTCTTTCCTGTACTCTAAAATAATTAAACTCTGACTAACAATAATTGATTTAAAAAATCTTTCCTGGGCAGTGTTGGATGACTTTGATGATCTAATGGCCTAGGGAGTGCATTAATGAGTCGCCCTATATTTGTAAATGATGTTTTGTAATTGCTGGAATGACAGGCATATCAAAAAGAACTTTCAGAGACTTGCAGTAAAGCCTGGCACATGCTTGGATGCTGCACACACTACACTCCTGAATGAAGACCATTTAGTGTGAACAGTGGATCAAGAAGCACCGTTTGAAACTTTGATAGAGAGATCATAGGAGAGTTCAGAAAAAGAGAAGAACATTTGGATGTTGTCCGCGAAGAGTTGGTACGAAAACCCAAAGGACGAGATTAGTGCCCTAAGAGCAGAGGTGTAGAGTGTAAAGAGGAGCGAACCCAAGACAGCCTTGTGGAACACCACATGGTTACAGAACTACACGCTTCTAGTAGGTCTTTTAATACATCAATTAAAAAGGAGCTCAATGCAAGAGGGCTGAGAGTTGAAGACAATGAAATGTTCATAGAGACCCAGCAGCAGCACCTGGACATGCCTAAAGTAACTATCCACACATTTAAATAAACAAAAACCCAAATACAAACAGGCATTGGAAATGCTCCAAGCTAGAGTCCAAGAAAGGGGAAAGCCTGAGGGAGGTGACCTTGCTACCTATATGTGACCACACTGTCTGCACATGGAAACAGGGCCACATGTAGCTGGAATCATGCTCAACAGATGTCATGAAGTGTGCCCGTGAGGAGACAGGTAGTGTTGGCCCAAGAGGCACCAACATGAATTTCCACTCCGACCCAACGAAGTAGGATATTCTATGCAAGGCCAGGGAGGTAAGCACAATCATCTTCCAAAACCATGACCTGCCATCTTTTAGGACATAACTGTAGTCACACCCCAGAAAAGAATGGCCTTATGTCTGTGGCACAGAGAAAGGGAGAGCCAGTGAAATCATACACTGAGGGACTCAACCATTTGGACTTGTCTCTATCTAGAATGACAAAACTCAAAGCGATGCAGGTAGCAGCGGCTGGAAGCATCCTCAGAATAGATGTGGAGGCCAGCCCTGTGAAGTAAAGTAGGGCTCGCTCAGGCTTTCAGCCTTCTGATGTTGATTAAAATAGTACCATTGTGGTAATAGATTCTAACACTTGTTATTGAAACACTGTAAAGCCACCCAAATATAGCAGCAGGTGTGATACGATAACTAATTATTCACTTTCTGTCTTTGAGATGGGTGCACAGCTGGATGATTGATTAACAAAAGTAGCCTGAATATCTGGTAATCATTTTACTCCAAGTCAATTTCTGGAGATGCAGCCTGGCTGACATGTTTGTAAGAGGAGCAACCGTCAGAAAGGTTGATGTTGGCATGGTGGCCAGCAATCAGAACCATAGACCCAAGGATATCTTCAGGAATAATGAAGCACGGGGCAATTGCTCAATTTATCCCACTACCTATCTTCTGGAGGTTCTATTGCAAATAAAGACATGATGCTACTACGGCGGATACCGTCTTTGTACACATAAGCATCTTCACAAATGAATAGCTCCTGTTGCTCAACATCTGGCAAAAGCCCAGTTGTTAGAGTGTGGGATAGCTGCAGGATAATTGATGTGGGTGGCCCAGTAACCGTTTAATCCATTTTACAGCGAGGCTGGCATATTCCATTGGCATGGCATTTCTTTTTGCATGCATTTCCTGACTATCTGTACATGGGCCTGGCACTGTAGACACCACATGTGCCATCTTTCACTGTACATTGCTTTGAACCCCCTTTGGAGAGGGAGGGATGTATTAAATACACACAAATGCATCACAGTCGCACAGTGCATGCACTGTACACGACCGTGGTGAATTTGAAGTACCTTAGGGCAGATTAAGTAACTGGGGAAATAATTCAGGCACAACATTTTTCCACAATATTAAACTAAATCATTTGGGACAGCGTTGTGTTTTAGAAGGGTTGCATTCAAAGGCACCCCAATATCTATCTATCTATCTATCTATCTATCTATCTATCTATCTATCTATCTATCTATCTATCTATCTATCTATCTATCTATCTATATCGCCATTCGTCCAAAGGCCTCAAGGCACTCACAAAACAGTAGACAACAAAAGGGACAGCGTTGTGTTTTAGAAGGGTTGCATTCAAAGGCACCCCAATATCTATCTATCTATCTATCTATCTATCTATCTATCTATCTATCTATCTATCTATATCGCCATTCGTCCAAAGGCCTCAAGGCACTCACAAAACAGTAGACAACAAAAGACATTAAAATAGCGGAAAAAAGGAAGAGAGGAGACTTAACAGAAAGGTGATTTAGCGTGTACATATGTCAAAAAGATCATTTTTGAGAGTTTCTTGAATTGACATCCCCTAGCGCTATAACTGGTGTGAACATTCAAAATTACTCATATGTAAACAAGTCTCTAAAATGACATTTTTTGTCACTTTTCATTTTTCTTCATTTCTGCGGTAGCAAATTCAAGATTTCCACATTCCATAGAGCTCTTGCAACATCCAAATTTCAGACTAAGATAGTGGACAGAACTGTCCAAATGCGCAACACTGGCTTGGCTCATTTAAGAGACTTATCCGCAGGCAGATTTGTGGGTTTCTGGAGCTGCATATTTCAGCAAAGGGCATAAAAAGTGTTAAAGAACTTGTGGCCAACCTCAATTGTCAAAATTCACTGGGCCTCATTACGAGTTGGGCTGTATACCGGCTGCAGTACCGCCTGACTGTAATAGCCTTAGCACCCACCGGTCCGGCGGTATTACCACCGGATTACGGGTTGGGCGTTAACGGTAAATACCCATTCCCCATTGGGTCCATTGGATCCAATGGGGCATTTTCGGCGCGAATACTGCGGTCTAATACAGCCAGCGCTAATACTGGCGAAAACAGGGCACTAATGGCCTCATCACGAGTTGGGCGGTAACCCTGGCGGTATTACCGTCGGAGCTATTAGCGTTACCACCAACCCCCCGGCGCTATTAGCGCCGGATCACGGGTTTGGCGGGACGGTAAGTTCCTATTCTCCATGGGGTCCATTGGATCCAATGGGGCATTTTCAGCGCTAATACTGCGGGCTAATACAGGTACATTAGGCCCAATGGGGAATGTTCGGCAGCATTACTGCTGGCGGTAATAGCACTGAAAATCGGAAAAATCACGACAAATTTTCCCCCAGCTCAGAGCTGGGGGTAAATCCACCAAGTCCATGATTTGGCGGACCCTGAATTGCAGCGGTAATAGCATTACTGCCGCATTTAAGGGTTACCACCAAACTCGTGAAAGGAAGCGCCCCCAATTCAGCACGATCCTCCCCGCAATGAGAGACAATAAGGGACTCTCCCGTAGTGGGAATAAGACCAAGACAGAGTGCGGGTGAGCGTAAGTGGGAGTTTATCCAAGGATAAGGCATGCAAAGAACTCTGCAACCTACGAGAGCGCTCTGTCTGACAATAGCAAAAACAGGCGTATTTCTAATACAAAAAACGTCATCAACACCTAAACACTATAGGGGGCACAAGTCGATTGGGATTGGGTGGCGTCGACTAACTATAGGTGTTGCTGCCGTGGGGTTGGTCCTGGCGTGACGACGTCACTGGTCAGCCTCGTGGGTTGGGTTGGGCCTGGCAGGCCGGCTTGAGGTCATCTGTACGGTGTTGATGTGCTGGGGCAGCCTGTGACAATGACGAATACCTTTCCTGTCTCATTTGCCCTAGGCCATGCACACTGCAGTTATTCAGAAAATGACATTTAAGTTCATTAATAAATCGCTTCAACAGCTTATCTTATAAAATAAACACAACACATGAGGAATGCACCTCGTGAGAGGTCTGGTGGTTGTCGGTTGGGGTGAGATTTACCTGTGTCTTATTGACCGGTATTTTAGGTCACGGGACGGGGCTCTGGGGCCTGGGCCGAATGATACATGTCTGTCTGCTGCGTTAGAAGTTATTATATAGATGGGTCTCTGTGTCCTGTCCCAATGATGGGGGTCGTCCTTACACGGGGTCAGGATTCTTGGGGGGTTCGTGGGATTTATGAGAGGGTGCTGGTAGATCAGTGGGTTCAACCGTGGGTTTATTACCGTGCTGTAAATAACACAGGTGGCGGGCTGTGGCCTTGGTTGCGGTGCCGGGGCCTCTGACTCTCTGAAGTAACGCCAGCTTGGTTGGGGGAGGTGAGGGAGCGCGGCACAAGTCTTAGCTTTTTTATCTGGCAGGCTTGGTGGGGTGGGAGAGGGAATGGCCTTGCATATATCCACAAAGGTATTTTCCTCGTGCGTTGCTGATCAGTGAATGCAGAAGTTCTATACTGTTCTGCCTTATTTTGACGTTATTTAGACACACATATATATTTCAATTTCGTTACACATTTCTTTAATACAGTCGGTTCCAGTACCTTTTCATTACCTAACATTATATTCACTACATTGTGCGCGTATTGTATGTACATTAGACGTTATACGAGGGATATCTAGGTTATGGCCTACAGAGATTGATGCTCGCCGCTTTGGGTGATTCAAAAACATATATGAGTTCAAGTTTCTACATACTATTGAAAAACACTTTTACAAAATAGAGGTTACACGTTTAGTCAACATCTTTCTCCGTGGTTATAGCAGCATTAGTCCAGACCTGGAGGGATATCATATAACGTTACATTTTTATGGTTTATTCACATTTTAAACAGAGGTAGTTCATTAATACCAATACTTGAATTATTTTCCACCTTCTTCAGATAGTGATGCTTCAGCTTTTTCCCCGTTACCCCGGCCTTGCGGTCCGGGTCATACGGGGTGCAATATCACATTGTTACTAATATAATGTTGCCGTGTTGGCATCTCGGGTTTAGCTCATCTCCGACTTTCTCATGGGAACGCGCTTGCAGCGGATCTGCCAGGGCTGCTGAGGCGGCAGAGATGCATGAAAGGCCCTCCAAAGGTGGGGGCTTCGTTACAGTGTGCTGAACTCACACCATGTTTGCTATGCAAGATGGCGTCTAGGCCTAACTTAATTTTTGGTAACTGCAAAGACAGGGTGCGTGTGGGCAATGTCGTCGGCGGGTGAACCCTCCTCCACCTGGGCCCGGGTGGCATGAGGGTGCGCCCACCGAGCCATGGTCCTCACCTGGAGAGGGAGCTGTAGGTGAGGAGGGCCTCGTGGCCATTCCTCCCCTACATTTCCCCCCTTTCGTTACTTAAAGTAACGAATTTCTTTAGCTCTTCTAATCTTCTACATTCTTGTTCCTCTAACACTGCACCATCCCATGCAGGGGTTCCTTTTATAGGCATCCATGCTCTGCACACCCCCCTTAAGCTCTCACCTCTCCTAGCATACTCGTCTGGTGTACATGTTAAATATATACAGTCGCCAGTTTCTTCCAGATCTACCCAGACCTCCTCATACCATTCCAGTTCTACGTCTCGTGGTTCTTTGATAGTGGTGTGCCATAGTTTATCTACTATGTACTTATCACGGCACATAGGCACTAACTGGTACCTGGGGGTGTTCTCTGCTCCTGTCTGCACATGTACTTCTTGTGTTGCTTTAATTGTACCACCGGAGTTGCCCATTGTCACCATCATCATTGCACCGTTAGGAACTGCGTTAGCACAACATCGGAGGCCCACCTGGCACAGGCAGAACATCACAAGGATGATCACCACTATTGGTATCAGGAACTTCATTGTCACTCCAAGCCATGAGGGAACCCAAGAGAAGATATTGTCGAACCACGAGCTATCCTCAGCTCCACCTTCAATTTTCATCTTCTCGCCCAGGTTATGTACTGCTTCAATAACGTGGGACAGGGACCCATTTTCTGCGTCTTCAGAAGGTACGAACGTGCAGCACGCACTTCCTATTTTTCGGCAAACACCTCCATCGATAGCTGTTAACAGGTCTAGAACATACCTGTTCTGCATGGTCATTAATCGCAGAGCTCGTAGTTCCACCTTTATTATGTTAAACCCTTCTTCAGTGTCATTGGCCAACTGGATCAGTTCCCACCGTGTGATCTGGAGCCATTTTGCATTTGCTCTTGCTTGGACACTTGATACTAGCGAAGCAAAGAATGTTTCCACGGAGCTGAACAGGCGATACTTGTCTGGGATCTGTGCCAATAAATCAGATGATGCTTGTGATATGTAATTCGAGGCTCGCTTGTTCCTTGAGAGCTCTTCTCCTTTCCCTCCGGAGGACAGGACATAAAGGTGCGCTTGTGTAGTTGGAGACGCTGCATTCTGGTTCAAGCCTCCGTTCATCATGTTACTTCTGTCAATATGGCTTTCGGGAA
The DNA here is from genome assembly GCF_040938575.1 of Ambystoma mexicanum. Classification (NCBI taxonomy): domain Eukaryota; kingdom Metazoa; phylum Chordata; class Amphibia; order Caudata; family Ambystomatidae; genus Ambystoma; species Ambystoma mexicanum. The sequence continues at coordinate 1,078,392,476 of NC_090933.1, read as the reverse complement.
TCACCATTAGTGTTGAATGCAAAGTGGCCATTGAGCAGCTACCACTCCATGATTGGGGAAGGTGCAGGTACGCCTTGTTTCCGCATACCCAGTAGGTGTCCATTAGTGCTGCTGTTCCTTTTTTCATATCTGGGATGGTGAGAGTTTTGTTACAGTTCTTGTTCGTTCCTATTGCCATTTTTCCTTCTCCCTTGAAACATAGTTCGTTTTGTATTTCACTTTGTAGCTTGAAGGGTTTCTCCATCGCTGTTACCCATGTTAATTTAGGGATGTGTTCTTTCCATATTGGCAAGCACGTTCTTTCCATCCACTGCAGCTTTTCCGGTTGGACACCCTTCAGTGCTTCTGCCTTGCACAGCACTTCTTCGTCTTTCCATTTGTTTTCGGAAAACAGTGTCCCTTGTATTGCAAAGAAAGGTTCTTTAAGGCAGATCACTCCAGACGCTTGCGAATAGCACGTTTTGTTGTTCTGTAACATTCTGAAAGAGACATTGTGTGCTTGGAAAGTGTTCTTTATTCTACACAGCGTGAGATGAAGGAGACATTGGGCATCCACAATGGGCAATTCTCGTGGCAACAATACTTTAGGTGTGCCTGATGCATGGGGGATAAGTGAGCAGACATAACAGCTCTCATTGGTTGTTTGTTTGGCTGTTGTGCTCATGTCTGCATACCATTTATTTGCTTGGTGAGGGTGTCGTGGGTCTTCCATTTTGTCTAACCCTAGCCCATAATACTCATCATACCCTTTTCCACCAGTCTCTCTCCTCCGCCTACTTTTCTCCCTTCTTCTGTACCTTCTCGTTATAGGAGGTGAAGAACCAGGCCCCCCTTCCTCCCTCCCACCCCCCTTTTCTAATTCTTCATATAGGGACTTGTGTTCTGTCATCATAATCACTTTTCCATCCTCCTTAATAAACAAGAGATCGTTGTTTGAAATTGGGGCGGGAGGGATCGTGTGGTTGTTGTATGTTCCAGGTTGGAACATTGTGTCATTATCTACATTTTTGGTTCTCCATTGTGAGAGGACAGCAGTGGGTGGTGTAGTATAGTATCCCCACACAAAGTGTGATCCATCCCAGATCAAGAAATCACCTTCTTTGATACCTACAGTCGGAATTGTTGTCGTTCCAGGAGCAAGGGTGGTGTTGTTCCCCCCTCCCCCCTCGTTCATCTCGGTAGAGATGAACGCTATAATCCAGTGTAACACCAGACAAAACATTGAGATGAAGAACACGATAGCACATATTGATAAACCACATTCAAATGAATATGTTAATCTAGCCACTAACATTTCTCTAAATCTAACATATCTATTAGTTGCAGGCTGCCCATTCGATGCCATGATAAATCCTGTTTGAGACACAAAAGTTCATTAAATACAAACATGTAAGCATTTCCACGTTGTAACGTTTCGGTGATAAAATATAGGGTTGGGTGAGGGAGGGGGTTTGTTGACAGACAAGGTAGCTTTCAGTTATCATTATTCGTACCTTACTATATATATATATATATAAATAATAATAAAAAAAAACATCACATTTTAAAAACAACAATAATAAAAAACATCTTAAAGAGCACAGGAGGGGAAAAAAGAACCCCACGCAAAACTTTCAAAAATTGTAAAAAAAAAGAAAATTTACATATACATGTGTACGTGTTTTAGTCCAGGACATTTGTTGCGCGCTAATTGTGTTCACCGTTCATTTCATGAAGCACACAAAATTCCAATCATTCATTCCGCACAACTTCATCGTCCGCTGTTGCCTGTGCCTCATCCTGCACCTCACTCTCCGCAGCGCTGTAAGCTTTACGTACATCTGTCAAATGCACCCAATATCGCAGGCCCTTAACCTTTACTGCTGTAGGCGTGCAAAACACTACCTCATAGGGGCCATGGAAGCGTGGTGCGTTCCACCTCCGCACAAAACTTCTAACATATATAAGGTCACCAGGCATTAGCTGTAGTGGTTTTTCAGGCAGCCTGTTTGGTTCAGTCGCGTTCCCCTCCTCTCTTGTCGAGGGGGGGGCTAGTTGCTTTGCAATTACGCGCGCTGCCCGTGTCAGTTTTCGCAGGTATTCTGTGAACTCCTCCCCCAATATAGCTGCGCTTCTGTGTGCATCAGAACGCTCACGGAGAGGCGAATGCGCTGTGTGCATTCTTCTTCCCGTGACGATCTCGTGCGGGGACAAATGGTGGTCCTTACTTGGCTGGTTTCGTAGTTCAAACAAGGCCAAAGGCAGGCAGTACATCCAAGTCTTTTTAAGGGAAAAACAAAGTTTTGATAATCTGCTTTTTAACAGGCCATTTATCTTTTCCACGACGCCATTACTTTGAGGATGATAAATCGAACATAATTTGTGCTTTATTCCCAATAATGTAGTCACTTCTTTAAATAATTCATTAACAAAATGCGTCCCGTTATCTGAGCGAATAACGTCGCAAATTCCCCAGCGCGGAAACACTTCTCGCACTAGGAACTTCGCGGCGCCCTTCGCGTCAGGGCGGGCACATGGGCCTGCCTCCACCCACCGCGAAAATGGACATACAACCACAATCATGTATCGAGCCCCGTTACACCTTTCTCCCATGTCTACATAATCAATGTGGAGCTCTCTGAACGGGCCACTTGGTTTTGGTATCGTACCCCTTAGTGTACGCAATGTCATACCTGAGTTGTAAATTTGACATGTCGTGCATTCTAGAGCTAACCTTGTGACGTGTTCCTGGAGGCAAGGTGCAAACCAATCTTCTTGTATTTCTGCCATTATGTGTTTCTTTGTGTTGTGTGCGGGAAAGTGTAGTTGTTGAAATGCTATTTCTAGCAGCGTAATTGGCATTACCACTTTTCCTGAACTCTCTTGTCGCCACAATAAATCAGTCGGTGATTTGCTGCATCCTCTCTTAGTCCACAGCAATTTTTCCTCTGCACTAGCTCCCTCTTGCAGCTCTATTATCTCCTGTGTGGACATCATGTTGTATCCTGTGGGGACCTCTTGGCTTGCTGTGTGGTGCAACATGTACTCTCCTATTTCACCTTTTTGTAAATATGAAGCTGCTTTAGCAGCGGCGTCTGCTGCCGCGTTCCCCAAAGATATAAAATCTGTATTTGCGGTATGAGCTTGACATTTTACGATGGCCACTGCCGTGGGGTCTTGCAGGGCCTCAATTAGTTCTTTCAATAATTCTGCATGCTGGACTGGCGTTCCGTCTGCTCGCCGAAACCCTCTCCGCCCCCACCGGGCCAACCCACCGTGAACTGTTGTTGTCATGTATGCTGAGTCTGTATATATGGTCACTGCGCACCCCTTGGCGGCATGCAATGCTTCTATTAGCGCTATTAGTTCTGCTGCTTGCGCTGAATAGTGTGATGGGAGGCGGTGTTGTACTAGTATCTCATATTCATCTTCCTCTAATCGTACCACTGCCATACCCACATGCTTTTCTCCTGTCTCCATGTCTATTGATGCTGACCCGTCCACAAAATACACCTCACCCTCGGTCAGGGCATTTTCAAAAATCACTGGATCCTTACTTTCGTCACCTGTGTACGTGGCGCAGTTGTGGTTTTGCATGTCCTCTACGGTGCATGCCTCTGTGATGAATGTGGCTGGGTTCACTGTTTTACATCTTACTATATGGATGTTAGCGCTGGACAGTATTATCTCATATGCTGTGGCGCGTTGTGTTGTCAATGTGCTCTTTGTTCGCTCTAATATTGCAAAAAGTGAGTGTTCCACAAACAGTGTCACCGGGCAGCCCATCACTATCGTGGCACTTTTTTCAATTGCGAACGCAGCTGCAGCTAGGGATTGCTCGCACGCGAAATGACCTTGCATTACTGCGTCTAGGGTGCCGCTATAGTAAGCAAGTGGTTTGTGCCCTAAAGATGTTTTCTGCGTCAATACTGCTGTCATCAGTGTTCCTTTGCAGTGTGAAAATAAGAAGAATTCGCGCCCATAATCTGGATTTGCTAGTACTGGAGCGCTTGATATCAGCTCTTTTAGTGAGTTAAATGCTGTGTTCATCTCCTCTGTCCATTCTATGTGTTTGTGTTCTTGTTGTGCTTCTTTCAGTGCCTGTAACAAGGGCCTTGTGTACGCCGCATAGTCCAATATCCATGCTCGGCAATAGTTACACATACCCAGAAATTTCTGCATCTCTTTTACTGTTTTGGGCTCTCCAATTGTTCTAATCGCCTGTGCCCTGTCTGGTATAATTCGCTTGCCATCCTTTGATATCAGCTGACCCAAGTATAGGACCTCTGTCAGACAGTACTGTAACTTCCCCTTGTCCACCTTGTATCCTTTATTGGCCAATAAAGTCAAAAGTGTTATTGAGTCCTGTCGGCACTCTTCCTCCGCCTGTGCACAAACCAATAAATCATCAACATACTGAATCACTGTGCTTTCTACAGACAAATTCCCCAGATCTTCATGTAGTACCCTGTTAAATATGCTTGGGCTCTCGCAATATCCTTGTGGTAGTCTGCAGTGTTCGAACCTCCTTCCTCCCAATGTAAATGCTGTCAAGTACCTGCTCTCTTCCGCTAAGGGAATCGAGAAAAATGCATTTTTTAAGTCAATTACTGTGAAGTGTGATGCTACTTTTGGAATGTTGCACAGTATTGTCGCCGGGTTCGGGACTAAAGGGAACTCCTTCATTACCACATCGTTCAGTGGGCGTAAATCTTGTATCATCCTCCACGAACCCCCCTTCGCCTTTTTGATTGGGTAAATGCATGTGTTGCATGGGGAGTTTGAGGGCACTATTATACCCTGTGCTAGCAGTGCATCGATTGTCTCTCTGATCCCTTCTTCTGCTTCTCGTGACAGTGGATATTGCTTCACCCGGGGTAGTATAGCTCCCTGTTTTAATTTTATCACCACAGGCTGAACTTCATGCAGCAACCCTACATCGTGGGGGCCATTAGTCCATAAGTTAGTGGGTACTGAACTCATGTCTTCATCAAAAAATGTGTGCGGCGCTCCTACTACCGCCATTAGTTCAACCTTGGTTTGTCTGGCTGTAACTACAATGTCGCAGGGCATTGCCAGTTCCATCACTATTTCACCATCTCCCTCAGTGTCAGAAAATAGCTCCTCGTCCGAGAGCTCTCTCAGCGGGATATTTGCATTTGTACACAATACTGTCCGCCACTCGCATCCTTCCATGTCAATACCAATCACACATATTCTGTTTGTTGATACATGTATTGCATGCAAATCCAACGATAGTACTGCCCCAAGAGCAGTGTCAGGGCTTGCTATGGGACGAAAAAGGAATTCTGCTGGGATCCTCCACTCCACCCTTTTTAGTTCTGGTACTATGAGAGCCAATGTTCTCATGCCTTCAACAAACATCTCCTCATTTCTTGGTACCCCTCTGATCTCTTTTATTATTGTGTGGCCGTGTATTACTGCTAATATACGGAGGGGGCATATGCCTGGCGTTGAACATACGATGCCGCTCCCTGTGAATGATATGGTCATGTTTAGTTTGCTCAAGAGATCTCTCCCCAGTAAGTTGATGGGAGAGTTTTCATAGTACAGTAAGGGTGCTTTCACTGTTTTACCCCCCACTGTCACATCCAATACCTCTGTGTAAGGAACTTCAATTACAGCCCCAGAGAACCCCTGCGTCTCTAACGTTCTATTAGATAACGGGAACCGGCCCTCTCTAATGCATGATTTCTCCGCTCCCGAATCCACCATGAATATGAATTGCTTGTCTCCTATCTGCGCTCCTATCAATGGTTCCTCTGATGCATTGTGGGTCGTAGACAGTACTGGACACGCAAGTGTTCTCTGTGGGCTGTCCTATGCGGGGTGTCTCATTGCCCCCCCTTGATCGAAAATGTTCCCCGAAACTACTGACACTCCACTGTAAGGTGCGGGGGCCGGTGCCCCATTAGCTACTGTGGCGAAAGTGTTACCAGGCGTGTAGTGCACATTGTCATTATTCTGTGGGTTGGTTTGTGTTCGGTACTGATGTCCGTGTAGTTGTGCGTTACTCCTTTGTACTGCATTGTCTGGTTGCTGGTATTGTCCCATAGGGAGGCCGTAGGGGCTTCCTGGATGGGGGTGTCCATACTGTTCTATCTCTTGGAAACCGTTGTTTTGTCTGCTCCTGCATTCTCTTGAGTAATGCCCCCATCTCCCACAATTCCAACAGCTCCCCTGTGGACCTCTGGGACCCTGCCACCCATTTCCTCCCATTCCTCCATACCCTTGTCCTCCTCTTCGACCCCTGTACCCACCTCTTCCTCCTCTTGGGGCCCACTCTTGCCACGTTGGACCTCCGTTCTGCTCCTGCTCTGTCCACTGTCGTTGCCCTTGTCCTGCCCAATTCGCTGCTATTCTTCCTTGTATTGCTATTTGCCCCTCCTCTCCTTCCTCTCCCTCCCGTATGAGTGGGAGTCCCGCTACCGCGGCTGCGACCTTCACCAATTTTGATTGCACCAACTTCGCCTCGTCCGCCAACCTTTTCTGTGCTACTTCCCTCTCTCTTTCTTTGATCCTTTTACAATGGTGTACTATTATGCTTTGGATCTCCGGCCAGCCTTTTGCCTCAACACCTGCTATTTTATCTAGTGCCTTTTGCACTTCCTTTGGGAGCCCTCTCTTAATGATGAAGTAAAATAGAGACGTGGATTGGTGCCAGGGCGTACCCGTTTCCGCTCTCCACATCTCCTGCACCCGGAGAATGTAATCCATAGCGTCCTCCCCGTCATTCATGGTACATTGCATTACTGACTGCAAATCAGGGGTATCTGGGAAGGTTTCCCGCAGTGCGTCCCACACCCTTGCTCGCACGGTGTTAAAAGAAGCCCCATCATGGCGATCACACTCTAAAGTTACAGCTGGAAAACCCGCTTTAGCCCATACTCTGTCTGCCTGATCCCCTACTGCGGACACTAGTAGGCTTTTCACATCGCCTACTGCCAGCGGTATACCAGCGGTATGTTTCTCAAATGCATATATCCACTTGCTTGCCCCTCCCGACAGCTGTGGTAGTAATTTCATTAAATTAGCCTTGTCCATCTGAGCCCACGGTATATAGTTTGGCCTCCCGCCCCCCCTGTGGAGTAATGGGAGTTGTAATTTCCCTTTTGCCGTTGCAGCTTCCTTTTCCTTAGTCACTGCTGACTCTAATGACGCCATCTTCCCCACCCTATTTCTTAGTCGTCCCATCCATTCATCTTCTATAGTCCCCAGTGAACATGCACCATCTAGTTCCTCGCCTTCTCCTCCTATTGCCATGCTCAATCTATCACTCTCATCCCCCCCTCCTCTGACATCACATAACAAATCCTCTCTGATCCCTCTCTCTCGCGAGACGTCACCAATGCTTCCTTCTGCTGTCCCCACTTCTATTATCCTGGTCGGTTCTTCCTCAATTCTGAACAGTATTTCCCCCTTTTTCCATCCCTCCTCAATTTGTCTACTTTCGCTCGACGCTCTAGACGTGCGTCCAAATTGTGTGGGGGCGCATGCTGTGCGTTCACATATGTCTTTTATTCTTGAGAGTTCATCTCTTGCCACTGTAAGCCTCGACTCTAAGTCACTCGTTAACTTCTCTATGTCCACCCTCTGTGTGCCTCCCTGGGCGCGCTCTCTGGTGTTTTCGTATGGTGGGGGTGCAGTTGGTCTTTGTGGTGTGCTGGTCGAAGGGGGAGGCACATAAATCGGGTCGCTATATCCTGCTGCAGGGGCTGGTTTAGATAATATTGGGTACAACTTAATCACCTCCGCCGGTTGTTCTGTACTTAGCTGTTCCTTTTCCTCCCGCGGGATCATCAGTGGATTATCTGTGGTGGAAGGTAAATCAATATTTGGTGTTGGAGCTTTGGGTGGGGGTACTTCCTCAAACAATCTCCAGAGATCTAATATCTCCTTCCTATTCTGCCATTGTTTCCCCTTATACTTGAGGCGAATACATGTACATACCATATCAAGAACGCTTTTGTCAAAAGACCCTCCTTCTGGCCAAATCTGGGGCAACCCCTCCCCTTTCAATTCTGTTAACCATTGATCATGATATTTATTTATGCGTTCAGCATATCCCGGCAAGCTCTTACAAATGTGTGACAAGGGAGTTTCAGCCCCCATCCTCTAAATCGCTAGCGCTACCGCGTTCGCCTTCGTTACTTTTGATTAGGTGTAGATATGCGTATGTATACCTTTACGGCACAGACAAGAGCGGACCTCTCAAAATTATCACCCACTGTTATTCACTGTGCAAATCTTTTCTCACTCACCATATCTCATCTCCTTCCCATTCCCAGGCACTCTTATGTAATCTCACTTGCAATTGATCAAGTAATGGTTATGGCCACACTCTCTGGCACCACCTCGCGGCCACCCGTTCGTCTCCAACACTCGTACGGTGCGCGCACCCTTCACAATACTTTCCACTCACACTTTTGTCTTTTTCCTCCCTTTCCTCCCTGGCCAGCTGTCCCTGTTTCCCTGCTAAGGTTACTGTGTTCACGTCTGTACGTGCCACTACTGAGTCCCCACTTTTTAAGATGTTCTAACTACTTTATACCCTTCTCATTTTCCCCCCCCACCCCGTGGAAATGGAAAAAAAAAGAAATAGAGAGAGAGAGCACAATCACTAAAAATATTCCCGGTGTCTCCTTTTGCTAGACACCAATAACTTATTTCTCACTTCTTCATATATTCCCAGTACTAGTTTAGATAGCACTATGCGGCGCCGCCTTCCACCCCCTTTCGGAGCTAGGTTTCCGTCACTTCTACCACGTCACTTATTTCTTACTCCTAATGGCCATATGCAAAGAAAGAATAAAGAAAGTTTCAAGACCCGTCTCTAGTAGACCCCCGATATTCTTCTCCTCTACCTGTCCCCGTTCTTTTATTCCCAATTCCCCTTCTTCTCCCCTTGACGATCACTCGCACTCGGTACTCACGTGCCCGTCTTGAACCGATACTCTCCGAAACTGGGTCCGTCCAGGCGGCGTCACCGGTAACTCAACGGTCAGCCCCTGGCTCCGGCGAGCGGCACTCAAAGGGGATTTTTTTCCAATCGGGATCCCGTACCCTTTCTTATTGAGTGCGCACTTCTTATTGTGCCGGTCGCCGTTGGCGGGCGGCCTCCCGGAGACGGCTCACCGTGCGTATCCCTTCTCGACCGGAGATTCTCGTGCCACAAGGGGGTCGTTTAAGAAGGAGTTAGGAAAAATAGTTTGGAGATATCACGCTATCGGGGTCACCACTGAAAGGAAGCGCCCCCAATTCAGCACGATCCTCCCCGCAATGAGAGACAATAAGGGACTCTCCCGTAGTGGGAATAAGACCAAGACAGAGTGCGGGTGAGCGTAAGTGGGAGTTTATCCAAGGATAAGGCATGCAAAGAACTCTGCAACCTACGAGAGCGCTCTGTCTGACAATAGCAAAAACAGGCGTATTTCTAATACAAAAAACGTCATCAACACCTAAACACTATAGGGGGCACAAGTCGATTGGGATTGGGTGGCGTCGACTAACTATAGGTGTTGCTGCCGTGGGGTTGGTCCTGGCGTGACGACGTCACTGGTCAGCCTCGTGGGTTGGGTTGGGCCTGGCAGGCCGGCTTGAGGTCATCTGTACGGTGTTGATGTGCTGGGGCAGCCTGTGACAATGACGAATACCTTTCCTGTCTCATTTGCCCTAGGCCATGCACACTGCAGTTATTCAGAAAATGACATTTAAGTTCATTAATAAATCGCTTCAACAGCTTATCTTATAAAATAAACACAACACATGAGGAATGCACCTCGTGAGAGGTCTGGTGGTTGTCGGTTGGGGTGAGATTTACCTGTGTCTTATTGACCGGTATTTTAGGTCACGGGACGGGGCTCTGGGGCCTGGGCCGAATGATACATGTCTGTCTGCTGCGTTAGAAGTTATTATATAGATGGGTCTCTGTGTCCTGTCCCAATGATGGGGGTCGTCCTTACACGGGGTCAGGATTCTTGGGGGGTTCGTGGGATTTATGAGAGGGTGCTGGTAGATCAGTGGGTTCAACCGTGGGTTTATTACCGTGCTGTAAATAACACAGGTGGCGGGCTGTGGCCTTGGTTGCGGTGCCGGGGCCTCTGACTCTCTGAAGTAACGCCAGCTTGGTTGGGGGAGGTGAGGGAGCGCGGCACAAGTCTTAGCTTTTTTATCTGGCAGGCTTGGTGGGGTGGGAGAGGGAATGGCCTTGCATATATCCACAAAGGTATTTTCCTCGTGCGTTGCTGATCAGTGAATGCAGAAGTTCTATACTGTTCTGCCTTATTTTGACGTTATTTAGACACACATATATATTTCAATTTCGTTACACATTTCTTTAATACAGTCGGTTCCAGTACCTTTTCATTACCTAACATTATATTCACTACATTGTGCGCGTATTGTATGTACATTAGACGTTATACGAGGGATATCTAGGTTATGGCCTACAGAGATTGATGCTCGCCGCTTTGGGTGATTCAAAAACATATATGAGTTCAAGTTTCTACATACTATTGAAAAACACTTTTACAAAATAGAGGTTACACGTTTAGTCAACATCTTTCTCCGTGGTTATAGCAGCATTAGTCCAGACCTGGAGGGATATCATATAACGTTACATTTTTATGGTTTATTCACATTTTAAACAGAGGTAGTTCATTAATACCAATACTTGAATTATTTTCCACCTTCTTCAGATAGTGATGCTTCAGCTTTTTCCCCGTTACCCCGGCCTTGCGGTCCGGGTCATACGGGGTGCAATATCACATTGTTACTAATATAATGTTGCCGTGTTGGCATCTCGGGTTTAGCTCATCTCCGACTTTCTCATGGGAACGCGCTTGCAGCGGATCTGCCAGGGCTGCTGAGGCGGCAGAGATGCATGAAAGGCCCTCCAAAGGTGGGGGCTTCGTTACAGTGTGCTGAACTCACACCATGTTTGCTATGCAAGATGGCGTCTAGGCCTAACTTAATTTTTGGTAACTGCAAAGACAGGGTGCGTGTGGGCAATGTCGTCGGCGGGTGAACCCTCCTCCACCTGGGCCCGGGTGGCATGAGGGTGCGCCCACCGAGCCATGGTCCTCACCTGGAGAGGGAGCTGTAGGTGAGGAGGGCCTCGTGGCCATTCCTCCCCTACACTCGTGATGAGGCTGTTTTTTACAGACAACTGTTAACAGAAGTTGGTTGCTGTCCGCTAACCACGGTTTTAAAGAAAAGAGTGAAAGTGTCTTCTGACAGAACTTTTCAGTAAATTAGTAAAAAATAAACTTGACAAGGCCCAAAATAAAACTCACAAATGTATCCAAAACATGAAATTCTCACCCCTTTTATTATCACATTGCCCACAATCTGGACAGAGGGCACTGCCCATCATTAAGCATGCTCAATGGCGTGGAATCAAGATGGCCTGATATAGTGAAATGTGGAGTTCAGTCATTGTCCAGAAAACAGTGTCCCTTTTTAACCATCCGGCTTTTCGAACTATTTTTTCCAACTTCTTTTATATGCGTCGCTCCTCCATCTCCTCCAATTTTTATTATCATTGCTTTGAGGGTATTTATTGTCCTCGTTCCAATTGGATATAGAAATATGTCTTCTTCTGTCCTCAACATTTGCAAGTATCTTCTGTCCGTCAGCACCGCCGGCACTTTCTTTGGCGCCAAATTCAGATTTATGGATTGGGGTCTGGAGATTTAGCGTTAAAACCCTAAAATGTGCTTTTATGATATATGATAGTTTATTTATATAGTGCCTATACACAATGTGTTTCAAAGCACTTCAAGGCAAGGGAGGGAAAACACAATGACATTCTTACAGGTCACGAACAGTAAGGATGTGAAATTAACTATCGTACCTGGCATGACGACATTTCAGATAGTGCAAGAGCTAAGACATAGATAAGGAAGGGAGGGGGAGAGTGGGACGGAAATGGAAACAGACAGGCAACTACCGTACTAGGCCTGATGACATTTCTGGTAGAGCCGGAGAAAACAAAAGGTGAGGGAGAGGGGTGCAGAAAGGGAGGGGAGGAACAAAACAAGCGACCATCATACTAGGCCTGACGTCATTTCAGATAGTGCTGGGGGGGACAAGTAAGGGGCGGGGGAAGCGACAGACGAGGTTGCTATGATACTAGGTCCCGGGACCATTCTGATAGAGTAAGTGCATAGAAGAAAGTAAGGGGAGGGGGGGAGGAGATAGGAAAATGGAGAAAGGAAGAGGAGGTGAGAACAGAGAGTAAGCAGTCAAACAGAGTGGAGAAGCAAAAAGGGAGAGCGAATACAATTGCACAAGTCAGTAGTAACACATAATGTTGCAAGCCTGGATACAAGATGAAGATGGGAACAGCATGATTCAGGGCCACCTTGAGAAAGGGTGACGCACCGTGAATCAATGAAGTCCATAAAAGTCAAATCCAGCATTGGCCACAAGACGGTGATGGTGAAACCAGAACATATCAGGACAGACTCTTGCAGAACTAGGCTGGGGGGGCGAGAGGGAGCAGGGTAGAAGAATCAAGCAAAACAGGCAACACTTGTGTGCGAGAAGGGGGTTCACAAGGGAACATCACGGGGGGACCAGAGGGGTGGAGATGGTCTGTGGGGACATACCAAACCTATTTGAACATGTGGCACAGTTAATTGAAAACTGTATTGTGTGCCAGATGTTTACCACAGGACACACATTAGGAATGGTGAGAGGAGCAAACCCCAGACCTAATGGCCCCTTTCAGCATCTACATATAGATTATGTAAATATGTTCCAGACATGTAATGGCTGTATATACATAATGGTCGTAGTATGTCCCTTTTCTAGGTGAATCGAAGTGGGTCCATGCATGCACCCTGATTCTGCGTGCGTAGCAATTTTTCTTGTTTGTGAGGTATTTCCAAGATGGGGTGTGTGCGAGGTTTTGCAATCCAATAATTGGCCGCACTTCGTATGTTAACTCTTTGAAAATATGGTCTTGTTATTAGGCATCAAACACAAGTTTGCTTCAGCTGATCATACGCAAGCAAACGGAACCTGCGAGAAATTAAATGGTCTTTTGAAGGTGAGAATAGCAAAGCCTAAAGTCACTTTAAAGAAGGGATGGCTACATTGTCTACCCCTTGCGTTGTATGCATTACGGAATGAACCTGATGAGCTGCCTTGGGCATCACCAATGGTGCTGACGAACGGGAAGGACAATTGGCAGGCGGTGCTTCCCGTGCAAACCTACTTAGGGACGCGGGTGCTGTTACAGAGGGGTGCATCTAATGACACTTGGGATGGGTTGTTTTGGTACATGTTTGGAGAAAAAGTGCAGGTTATGTTACAGGTAAGTCGATCGACCAACATCAGCTGCTATTGCCAGGTCAGCAAAGTTGATATTTTTGTCTAATTTTTTTAATTTGACATTGCACAATCTGCTTTTCATTTAACATTGTCGAATAATGCACATAACTGTTGGGCCCACACTATTGTAAGGGCGGAAATGAATGTAAAATACATCAGAGATTAAAGAGGGTAAACAAATGCTGTGACAGGCAGATCAGATCCTCCTTGTGTATAGCAATGCCCCTGTTCTTAGTATGTATCACCTGTGCAGCATTAGATCTGTGCTGGATGATTCTTGTATCGTTTTCTGCGCCCCCACAGTTCTTTCCACAGTGTTCATCATAGCTTTTTTTCTTTGTAAGTATGCACTCACACTGTAGGATGCCTCAGTACAGGTGAAAGATAAGTTGGCCTAAGGACCCGATGGTTGATTCTGGTGGTAATTGGGAAGGGGTCCATCACACTGCTTCCTTGGAGATACGGGCATGCATTGAGTGCGGAGTTGGGGCAAGTTCAGGCAAGCACTGATCCATTCCTTTGGATAGGTACTGTATAAGACTTGTTAGTGAGGACAGCACCATTTCATCCTATGTCTGTCTGTCTTTTAGTGAGTGGAATCCGACCCGTTTGGAGAGTTGACATAATGGATGACAGGTCAGCAGAGCATGAGCTATCCTGACAAGCGTTGCATTTTCGTGGGGCTGAATTCTGAGGACCTTCTTTGTGGCTGTGATGACTGTCATGTGCCTTGATCAAAACCTCTATCCCTAGCCTCATAGGAAACCTTAGTCAAGCGTCTTTGTCTCTTCCCTGGGGTTTTCCAGTAAAGTGGGGAAGTAGGCTATCCTGTGAAATATCTACCCATGCCAAGGTGATCGTTGTGCCATTATGAGTTTGGTTCCTTCTCTCTATCTCCCAAACAGCAGGAGATGGTCAATTTGCTGAACAAAACAAGAAGATCCAAGAGGATGGGGTTTAACATCAGTATCACCACTCGCCAACCCAACAGACGGCCTACCAAACTATGCTTCCTTCTCCCTGGTTTCTCCTCCAAGATTAGTGAATTGGCTGCTCATTAAAACCTGCTGCTGCTGTTTCAGCATCTTCCTGACTGGGAATGCATTACCCAAAGTGCCTATTTGAAACCCTGAGAGGCGCTGGAAGGCAGAGTAAGATGTTGGACCAATCAACCTGCAGACAAGCAGAGGTTTATTGTATATTATTATTATGGTATTTATTAAGCTCATACCTAGTTTGGCAAAGCAACAAAGCGCTTTACAGAGGTATATAATACGGATACATAATGTGGCACTTTACAGGGACATACAACAGTACAGATGCAAACTGGAGCATGTATGGCTGTGTGATCAGAACCGTTATCTGTAGGTGCTGGGGTGAAACTGAAATGGTGGCATACAATTTTAGCAGCATGCTTAAATGTTTTTTCTCTGCCATTTCCTGATTATTTTAGTAAAGGATGATTGTCTGCCATGATATACAATGGTGAGCGTGGCCACTTCTTCTATGGACAAAGGAGACATTTAATTTAGGGGTATGTAGACAATTTAGTCTTCACCTAACACTGGAACTTCAATGCAAAATATATTTCAATTATGTGTTAAATAGTGATGCTAATCTTTCTTACCCTATAAATGCTGTTTAACACTAATTTGATGAAACATGCAAAGAAAGGGGATTTAAGGAAGTTGCATTTGCTTCTACTAACAGATTGCAAAGAATTGGCGTGACTGTGGTTGTTTTACTTTTCAGAGGCCATAGCAAATGGTGAAATATATATCATTGAATCATTTTGACCCCCGAAGGATATCTGGGGGGTCAAAAAGGAATGCAATAGGGACAGAAGCATGCGCATGCAGGGCCTAAAAGAGATGCTATTTCTAGCTGCCTGACTTAAGAGTGTCCAGCAATTAATGTTGATATAGGTGTATCCGTTACTGTGATACATGCATATGGTGTCAATGTTTTGTACTAAGTAGATGTTATTTTAAATAATCTGATTTAGGAATGAGTGTTCAGCAATTTATGTATATAGAGATGTATTTGTTACTCTAATATTTTTAATGGGGAAAATGTTCAGCAAAGTTGTATATTTATTATTTCTGTTAGAATTATTAATACAATTTAATGAATCCTATCTTCTAGTAGCAGGAGGAGAGTGGTTTTATCACTTCTCATGTATTAGTGAGAGCAGATGTTAGGTTTACAGACATTAGCATCAGAGGTCCTCCAGAGAACTTTATGAGTATAAAGGGTTATGTTAACTGGCTGAGTGCTGTGCAGAGAAAGAGCCAGGAGTCCTTTGTTTGGATGATGTTTCCATAGAGCAAAAACAACCCCATATAATGTCCAAAAAGTCCCCAGGCTTGGAATTCCATCTATAATTCACTTTTTCAAATTAGTGCTTCAGAGATGCAGCTAGGACAACCTGACAAGTGACACCCAGCGGACATCAATCGCAAGATGCGCTCAGACAAAGTGTGGGGCAAACTTTGTTTAGCTGCGCTTGGGGAAAATGAATACCTGATGGACTGCTGCTTGGGTACGTGCCTATAGGTGTCCCCACTGTAAAAGCAAACGAAAATATTGAGGCTGAGTGCCACAAAAGGAAATACACTAAACACAAGCTTATAAAGATTCACAGATCTTTATTAGTTCACAAAGAAACAAAGTATCAGATAGCTATCTGGCCCTCAGTACATCACAGCGAATACCAGCCCTTTCTGTGTGAGAAGTGAGAGGTACAGGACGTCTCGACATTTACATCTTTTATACATTTTCCAATCGTAATGTCCAACCGCTCTGCAGGTTAATAATTCTCGGTCTAGGGTTCATGCCGAGTTCACCTCTAGTTTATCCAACTATATTCATGTGGATTATTTCCAGTTTGTACAACAAGAAGTCACAATGGCAACAGTGTATCTTCAAATTTAACATTAAGCCTTAGTACACGTCCTATACAATGTAGTTCAACAAGTGTTCACGCTTAGTATTTAAACAACATTGTATTTGATGTATGTCCGCGAATCAGACTTGTTGGCGCAGGTAATCCTCGATCTACATGTGAAACATAGGACAAGGTCTCATTACACGGTCCTAACATTTGGCCTATGGGCAGTTTAGACATTAACTTTGGGCAAAGGTCAGGACGGCTAGGTAACAAACGGGAAAACACTGTCTACCATTTTAGAACACAGAGTGACTTTGAAACGGAAATCAAAATGGCGGATGGACATAAAAGGGCGGCTAGGTCGTTCTAAGGTCGGAACTTTGCAACGCGGATTTCTTCGCAGAGCGACTGGGCTTAGGACAATATATACAACAAAGGAGGTACAATATGATATCCCATTTAACAAACCCCCCTTTTGGCCTAAGCCAAGCGCTAAACTACTTCTAGTCACGTTACGAGTAACTCCACGTCTCAATGTCCATGCATCCTGAATCACTATCGGAGATATCAATTGCCATGAGTTCAGAAACTAAGATTTCATTCAGCACGAATTTGTTAGATATTTTCTCTGGGGCGTATACCTTGTGCCCTAATGCACCCATCGCTTGTGCACAACATCCTCCTACCATCAAACACATACCAGGAAGACATTCTATACAACAGCAAAGAAACAGCAGAATACCTGAAATAATTAGCAAGACCGAAAGTAGCTTCCATCTCCAAAATTGCAAGAAGTCCCAGAACCAAGTGCTAAAATCCCAATTTCCCTCAGGAACATGCACTTCTGAACTAAGGACGTGCAGATTTTGAATTGCTCTGAAAATCATTGGGGAGGAATCTGGCACGAAAAACGCAGCAAGCAGACCCCACTTATTTACATACCCCACCACGTTCAGCCAGAATGACATCTAATGCCATCCGGTTCTGAAGTTCCACTTACCTTATTGCTTTCTGTTCTAACGTCATATTGTAGAGTATGTCAGTGGTCCGGTTGTTGGTCCTCGCCAGTACTCTCGCTAGTCTCCTGATATCTTCTGAGTTTAGTATTTGTCCCCAAAATGGCACAACTTATTTAGCTACATTGCCCAGAATTTGTGCTGAAGTATCCCCATTCTCGTCACACCGTGAACAAGCCTTTGAAACTTCTATAGTGCTAGCAATGAATACCCTGGGTAACAGAATCCCTAAATAACAAGTTCCCTGCCAATCCCTGGGTAACCATGGAAATGCTACATTACTGCAAACAAAGTAGACATGTTCGTCTACATACAAAGGTCTGTCCTCACTAGTCAAATTCGCAACGTTGGCACAACCCTTAAAATCACCCATTGACTGCGTACCATTCCTCTGTCTGCAAAAAGAAACTGAATCGGGGCTGTGGTTGACAGTATAAGAAGGAGGCGTGGCATCCCTATTGCCTATAGGAGCCATCTTGAAAGAGATCAAGGATTGAAAAGGATGGGCCAGTCTGTCAGAAGGCCTAATAGAAGCAACATTTGGCTTGCTCCTATTCGCAAAGAGTGAGCATCCCAGGGGCGTTAGAACACATTTTTCAAAAACATTCAGGTTAGTTCCATCAAAATTCCCTGAGATGCTATCGTTCCATCGGCCAAAGAATAGTGCTCTAAGAGAAGCATAGTAAGCAGTTGTCAAAGGTAAAGGATGAATATACCAACCCAGCCCCTTATCCCTGTGTTGTGGTAAATGCGAACAAACCCAACAGTTGGACCTATTAAAAATGGCATGTGTAGCATTCATAATGAGTAGCAGAATGTTGTTGTGGTAACTCTGTCTGTGCTGAGAGTCTCTAGGAGATAGAGTGTGCAGATGCACGACTGGAGTAGAAACAGTGGGTACATTTTCAGTGGGTAACACATTTTTAAGCGGATGTACTTCTTCCAGATACCAAAATCCTAAAGCAATGACTATTGTAAAACCAGTTAACATTATCACTAAACAACAATACGTTTTCGGGGCCCACACATTCGATCGTTCTTTTTCGTGGCTGGTCACACTGTCTCTTATCTGTTCCATACGAGCGGGAGCAGTTGCAGGCATTGTATTTTTCAAACAATTTGCACCAAAGTTTATTTGCTGGCGACCTCCAGGCCGAGCTTCTTCTTAGTCCTTTCACAAACCCTAGCCAACAGAATCCTATATTATCTACGATCTTCTGATGTGCTGCGCATTTTATAATCGCTAGCTGAGTAGGGAGTGCAAGCGCTGAGAGTAACCGTACTATCAAGGAGCCATGCTGAATTGTAGTGCCATGTAAGGTCAAGAAATCTCTTTCTGCCCAAAGTCTGCAAAAGTTGTGAACCACTCCAAAGACATACTGACTGTCAGTATATATGTTTACGATAAGCTCTTCAGAAAGTTCACAAGCTCGGGTCACTGCTATAATCTCTGCAGCCTGCGTGGAGTTATGCGTGATTCTTTTGGTCTCCACGACCGTGTGGTGATTGCATAAGCAGCTGTGGATGTACCATCCGGGAGCTTGAAACAGGAGCCATCGCAAAACAGCTTCCCTTGTGGATTGTTCTTAGATCGATTCTGCCTTTGGTCTCTTGTTCTGTAGTGGAAAGGCAGTCATGTGACTCTTCGTCACTGCAAGCAGTACCTTGCGGGAAAGGTAACAGTTCAGCCGGATTAAGGACACAACACCTCTTGATTTGGATGTGCAGTGCAAACAAGATCAATTCGTATCTCGTTAATCGTGCGGACGTGAGGTGTTGCATTTGTGTTCTGTTTAATAGAACATCGACGGAGTGAGGTACCATAAGAGTTAAAGCATGGCCTAGGACCATTCCCTCGCTCTGTTTTACAGACGCAGCAGCAGCGACAGCTCTCAAACATCTTGGCAAAGCGCATGCAACAGGATCAAGGGTGGAAGAAAAGTAGCCGCACGGCCTATTCTTCCCTCCATGTTCCTGCGTTAATACAGTCAAAGCACATCCATCACATTCATGCACATACAACATAAAGGCCTTTTCATAGTTTGGTGTGCCAAAACTGCCTTGTCTTGAGCAGATCAAATGCTCGCTGGTGTTCCAAGTTCCACGGCAATGGCGAAGAAATGCCCTTCTTCGTCAAAGCCAACATTGGTTTAATCACTAGACAGAAATTCGGGATCCACTGCCTACAGTAAGAAGCCCTTCCTATCAAGGCTCTGACTTCCTTCTGTGTATTTGGGACATACATGCTAGAAATTATTTTTATCAGTTCAGGCATCAACCTTCTTCCCTCCTTTGACAGGAGATAGCCTAAATTGGTGACCTCCTGTCGACAATATTGACATTTTGTAAGCAAAGCATTATGTCCATGTTGTGCTAGGTGAATAAGCAACAACATGGTGCCCTCCTTACAAGCGCTCTTTGAGTCAGCAGCTAAGAGAAGATTGTCTCCATACTGAAGCAGTGTACAAGTAGAGGGCAACTCTAGTGTGTCGAGCTGCTCTTTCAAAGCCCTACTATAGATGCTAGAACTTTCTGTGTAACCTTGCAGTGCACGGGTAAAGGTAAACGAGCGCTCCCTAAGGTGAATGCGAACAAGTATCTACTGTCCTTATGTATAGGGATACTAAAGAAAGCGTTCTTTAGATCCACAACACTAAAGTGAGTATCTGAAGCCGGAATCATGGTCAATATTGTTGTCCCATCAGGCACAATGGGAAATTGTGGAGCAACGATCTTATTAATGGCACGTAGATCAATATTATAACGTAAGGGAATCGCACTATCGCCTTTTTGTACACGGGCAAAATCGGACTATTTCACAAACTACCTGCAATTTCCACAATCACCCCTCGATGCACAAAATCGGAGACGATGCATTTCAAAGCTTGCTCACCATCGACCGAGATCTTATACTGGGGAATATGTGGCAACTTTACTCCATGCTTCAGAATATTCTTAACAGTCTCAATTTGCAAAACACCAACATCATTGTCATCAATTGCCCACAAACACTCTGGAACATTACTATATTCCGGTGGCAAAGGTCTGGTTAAGAATTGGGAGACAGAAAGTTGTTGTGGTGAAATCGTCAAACGCACTCCATCAGAAGAACAATGAATTACCGCATTCAATTCTTTCAACAGATTCAACCCCAACAAATTCTCTCCACAATTCGTTCGTAATATGTACCGGCGAAGAAACCAGACAGACTACTGGTGTGCCAGAAAACCCTACAGAAACAATGGTTTGCCCTGACAGTGAAATGTTTGGAACCCGTGAATGATCAATGGAACACTTCTGTGCCCCTGTATCTATCAAGAATAGATGTTTCCTACTTCCCACTATCATTTCAACGTAGGGACCTTTCTGATTAACGGGAATAGGCGTTGGTTCCAAACCCTGCTTCGGGCAATCCTAGCGAAACAGAATGTCATTGAAAGGAAGTTCTTCAGAGAGGTAAGTGGCAGAAGGATGATCAAAAATGTTTCTATTGTCCATACTTGGTGCCTGATTGTCCTGCGAAAAAGGTTGCTGTGAATCCTGTGAAAACTGACTCCTACCAGGACCCCCTGACCCTGTGCAGCCTCTGGATCTTCTACACATATTCCCAAATGCGTCATTTGACCTCTGCTGGAAGATTGGGCATTGTGCACGCCAATGACCCTCTTGTCTACAATAAGCGCACTGGTTATGTTTACAGGACCCAATGGCGCATTCCCCTGCGGAACGTACTGACCTCTAAATTGCGAGTACCCCCTCTAACAATCTGCTGCAATAATACTTTCGTCTTTAAGTCACCTTTTCTCTTTTCAACTCTTTCCTTTTCGTTATTGACACGATTCTCATAGTACTGAGCCATGTGCAGTACTTCTGACTGAGACTTTGCTTTCTAAGCGCTCTCGGAAGACATAATTTGTGACTGGATATCAAGCAGCAATCCACGCACAAATTTATCCACGAATAATCGTTTCCCAGATTCTGTGCTTAAGCCTTTCCCACTGTAATCCGAAAATAGTTGTTCGAACCGGTTAAAGAACTCGGTAGCACCCTCGGATTTTCCTTGGACACAGGCCGTAAACTTGTCCCAAATAATCCATCTTTCAGGAATTATAGTTTTCATCTTTGTAACTATTCTATCAGGCAAAGTTAGTATTACCTGTGGAGGTCTCTCACCAGCTGGCCTTTCTCTATCGAGTCTAGCCATAGTACCCCATGAATCTCCTAACCCTAGTACATCATCTACAGTCCTAATCTGTTTCCATAAATCAACAGGCAAGAATCAACAGGCAAGAGTACGGGAAATAACAAATCAATATCACTTAAGGTGAATACTGACGACTGCAAGACAGACTCTATTTCTTTGTAGAACCCTGTCGGATCCTTCCTAATATCGGGAATAGATTGTTTGATGGTGTTCACTTCCTGTCTCGAGAACGGGACGTGAACGAACTGCGAAACACAATGTGCAGGAATTTCTTGAGCAGCAGTACCTGCTGCAGGATTAGCTGGAATCTCTACTTTTGGGACAAATGTTGGAGGAACCTCTCTCATAGGCAACTGAGAAATAGGCAACTCCGAACGCTTACTAAGCAACAGTGCTAGATCGTGCGCTAAAGCAGCTGAAGGAGTGTCAAATGAAAAAGCTCTCTTATAAATACTCAATAACTCTGGGGGACAACAAATCATTCTTTTTATGCATTCATCCTGCAGGTACTCTACCACTACCTGTATCACTTTCCTCCGCATTTCTGGCGTATACTGACTATACATGTCATATACTTCAACGGGAGTTATCGACGTGTCTGAGATCCACCTAGTCGCATCTTTCGTACAAATTTGTGTTTCCTCATTTATCGATTTACGACAATGAAAGAACCATTTCTGCACAAACATAGCGTCCAAACTATCGCCATCTTCATCTTCATTCTTCAACCTTTCCAACTCCTTTCTATACCCAAAAACCCTCTCGACATGCTCTTGTACTTTCTCTGCAGTATCTCTAGAGAATGATAAAGTATTCAGATCCCTTAAGCCTTGTGGGAGATCTTTATCATTTAGTCTATTCCACATTACACATAAAGGAATTCCTAATCCTTCAATAAAACCGTTTTTCTCTGGAAAATTGTCCAAATTACAAAGTGTGGCAAAAGCATAATCTTGTTCATCCCTCTCCATGCAATGTTTAGCCCACGCAGTTAATTCACGCTTTTTCTCTGAAGACACAGTATTACGAGTTACGACCCTCGATCCTGCTCCCCGATCTACTACGAGTGGTGTAGAACGAGTGGTGTAGAAAGAGGGAGAGTAGGCAATTTTTGAAAATCTGGAAACAAAGGTACTATCACTGGCGCGGCAGGCAAGCCCACCGGACCCGTAACAGCAGGCAAAGATGGAGGAGCGACAACAAGAGGAGGAACAACAGCCGGAAGAAGAGGAACATTAAGAGGAACAATAGGAGTAGCAGGAGGAACAACGGGAGGAGGAATAACAGCAGGAAGAGGAACATACGGAGGTGGCGCAGTGGCACCAGGCCTTCGTTCAATTAGAAGTTTGTTAATAAGCTCATCAGATACATGAAAGTCTTTGGAAGGATACATTTTCTGAACACCAAGTGAAAAAGCCCTATCCATATTCCTAACTGACTCAGACTGCTTATTCTGGTCATATAACAACGCTTTTTCGGCGTTCAGCATATGACGGCGCGCATGCTTTTCTCTACTCTTAAGCTACTGTATAGCTTCTTTCTTCCAATTCTGTAATACATCGAATGCTGCAGGTCTAGCCTTTTTCTTCAATAATATGGATTCTAAGTATTCAATATGAGGAATGTCAAAACTACCATTGATTGGCCACTGAAGTTCGGAAGTATGTCTAGTTTGTCTGTGCCAAATATCATTAAATACTATACTACCAATGCCGTGCTTACAGTACATAGTACACGCCGGCGACCCCTCCATTGGCGCCGGTTGGCCAAATTCCAAAGATTGTCTGTCACTGCGGAATAACGCCCTGAAGCAGGCAGACAATTTCCCAGACATATCAGAATACTGGTTTTACCTGGTCAATAATTGTACTCCAGAGTGCAATACGCCAAAACAAATCATCAGGATACTTAAGAATCGGGTCACGACTCACCTGATCAAATCCTAAGGTGGTCCGATCAGATTGCAAAGTTCTAACTAAGGTCCCACATGGTTGGTGATTTCGGCAAATCTGCCCGCCTCGATATATGGACCCTCGTCAAGATGCCGACTCGGACCGCATGCTCACCGTCCAGGGATTGGGTTGTGCAGCGCTGCTGAGGTGTCGCGTCTCATCCAAGAAAGGGGCCCCCTTTTACACCGTCCGATCCCGGTCCGATAGCCGCGTCAACCTTCAACGAGCTGGCATCAATCTTGAGGGTCCCTATTCGTGCACCATTTGTAAAAGCAAAGGAAAATGTTGAGGTTGAGTACCCCAAAAGGAAATACACCAAACACAGGCTTATAAAGATTCACAGATCTTTATTCAAAGAACTGTACAGTTCACAAAGAAACAAAGTATCAGATCGCTATCTGGCCCTCAGTACATCACAGCAAATACCAGCCCTTTCAGTGTGAGAAGTGAGAGGTGCTGGACGTCTTGACATTTACATCTTTTATACATTTTCCAATTGTAATGTCCAACCCCCCTGCAGGTTAATAATTCTCAGTTTAGGGTTCGTGCCGAGTTCACCTCTAGTTTATCCAACTATATGCACATGGATTATTTCCAGTTTGTACAACAAGTCACAATGGCAACAGTGTATCTTCGAATTTAACATTAAGCCTTAGTACACGTCCTATACAATGTAGTTCAACAAGTGTTCACACTTAGTATTTAAACAACATTGTATTTGATGTATGTCCGCGGATCGGACTTGTTGGCACAGGTAATCCTCGATCTACAGTTCAAACGTAGGACAAGGTCTCATTACACGATCCTAACATTTTGCCTACGGCAGTTTAGACATTAACTTTACATGAAGGTCAGGATGGCTAGGTTACAAGCGGGAAAACACTGTCCACCATTTTAGAACACAGAGTGACTTTGAAACGGAAATCAAAATGGCGGATGGACCTAAAATGGCGGCTAGGTCGATCTAAGGTCAGAACCTTGCAACGTGGATTTCTTCGCAGAGCGACTGGGCTTAGGCCAATACATACAATAAAGGAGGTACAATATGATATCCTGTTTAACACCACAACCTGTAGGCTTAAAACATGGAGCAATGCGGCACCTTAATCCATGCGCATGTCCAAAACTGTTAGAGGTTCATTAGCTGCGAGTTAAACTTGAGTAGAGGTGTGATGCTGCAGTCTCACTAGTTACATTTTTCCTATCATGAATGAAGATAAGACACTGTTTCAAATTGGTGAAGCTGTTTATTCCATGTCCAAAACAGACTCAAGTGTGGGCTGGCAAATTACATATGTTCAAGTGCAAACAGGTGTTTCAACCTTTTCACGGTCCTTATCAAGGCTGGGCTTATTCTGCACACAAATTGCTTAGGGGCAGTGCCCAGCAAAATAGAATCTGCTCAGATGAGCTATTCCTGGTAGCATAAATGACTCGTGCAAATGCGATAAGAAGAAAGTTCATGTATAGAAGAAAAAGTCCCAAGTCCTGTCATATTGGGTTTAGCAGGTTCAGCACAATGGAATTCCAGGCTCCTGCTTAAGGAGAGACTGAACCCAATTGGCATCTCGCAATCACAAGTAGGCCACACAAGGGAATCACGTTAACAAACTGGGTAATTAATAAATGTGAACATAACTGGACAAAATTAACAGTTACTGGGCCTCATTGCGACCCTGGCGCTAAGGGATTACCGGTACCGGTAAGGGTACCCGTACCGGTAATCTCTTAGCGCCTGATTACGAGGTCCCTTTGTGGGTTCCCACCTTAACGGCTGGTTTTACCAGCCGTTAAGGAATGGACCCGCAAAGGGACCTTGGTGCTAATTACGGTACCGCAATTTGCGGTACCGTAATTACCGCCTTCCCCATTCCCATTATGCCCTACGGGGCAAAAATGGGAATGGGGTAGGGCCATGGAGGAAGGGGGAATTACCACCCTGCAAACCTTGTAATGGGGTGGTAATTCCCCCTTTCTCCATGGCGGAGTCAGTAAGTTACCGGCATGGACCATGGTGCTCGTAGCACCATGGTTTTCCGCCTGGGTCGTAATGAGGCCCACTGTCTCAGGTAACATAAGTTTGTCATGATGGTTGTTCTCCTCAGTGGGGTAGTGCTGTGGGAAAATCTATCCAAAAGAAAACGGCCCTCATTAGGGAGTTGCCAGTAGGCCTCCGGCAGTACTGGCGCCCTACCAGCAACCTCTGCTTAGCATTTCCTCTGCCCTTTTGCGCACTTCATTGATTGCAATTATGGCTCCACAAATCACTCCTTACCATCCCACCATCTTCATCCCCTGAGGGCGTTTTCCTCATAGCCACCACTGTTTCCCCATCTCCCCTTATTGCTGCGATTTTCTGGGCCCGGCCAGAACCAAAGGGGCTCTTCCTGAAACTCCCAGTAACTAGTGACCCCTTGAGATGATATAGGGTTTTGGCCCCTCCTTCCAGACTCTCTCTGGTGGAATGGCAATCAGGTGAGCTGCATTGGAATAGGGAATTTGACAGTTGTAGATCTTTGGGCTTGGTTGATTCTGAACAATAGCTTTGAAAATCACCATCTGCCATATTTCAGTTCCCAAATCCCTCATGGTGAGCTGAAAACTCTCACCTAGCATTCAGGAAAGCTCTAAAAACGCTGATCTTCACCTGATCACCTCTCAACACACTCCCATATCCTGGCACAAGGCTCTCTTTAAATAGTAAAACAATGTATTATATGTAACCTCACTGTTTTTGACCAATACTATGTAACCATGCAACCATTCCCTTGTAACTAAACTCATCACAAGTAACAGTGCTGCGATACTCACGGGCTGCCTGTGAGCTATACAAATGTAAAAATAAATAAATAAAACTGACGGATGACTGTCTCTGTGATACCTAGTTCTAGATAAAGTTTGCACCTGATTCAAGGATTCTGGTGCAGTTTTAGCAGCCATGTGAGGGGATCCGAGTATTCAAGCACTGCCGCCTCCAGAGGAACGCCGCTCCTTGATTTTCTTAAAGAGGCCAGAGGAGCTACAGTTGTCCTGCGGCGAAGAGCCCCTTTAGTGACCCCACCATCCACCAACGTGGTCCAGCAGGGCACTTCATCGCACACGTCAGTACACCTCAGTCACACCAGGAAAACCAAGAGATGTTGGGGCACATGTAATGGGCCGCACGATCCTATCTGGGAACTCACTAGTCCAAAACATGACATACAGTCATAAAACAAAAATAAGGCCATCAGGTGTTCTTCGTCAGACCAAAGATTGTATTGTTACTTTCTCTTTATTTTAGTTCAAATTCATTCACAAGCACAATCCATGCTAGTGCTCCAATGTTTCAGTGGAATCCTATGTCTATTTCACTGGGGAATAATCACCTCTGAGTTTTTTTCTTCTTTAAAAAGGCTCTACACGATTGTTCCAGCAGCTCAACTGAACGCTTTGCAACCATCGTCGGCTAGCATCTGTTACCAGTATCAGCGGAAGCATAGAAAGCTGCTAGGTGCATGTTCAGAGAGTCGGTTGGGATGACCGACCAAATAAACCTGTCCTCCGTGTGTCCTTGTTGGACCTCCGAAGGTGCCTTCTCCCACTCAGAACATTCCCAGGATCTCTGTCATGCGCTCTAACAATTTTCAAAAAAGGTAGCAGGTGCCCCTCCCCAGAAAGAACATGGTATGATAACCTGTTCTCGGTTTTTTCCCACTTTGAGAGTTTACTGCCATTACTTTTTGCTCACTGTACCTTCCACAGATGTGAAATAGCCATTTGCATATCAGTCTTTGTCCCGCCCACATGGGCAGTCCAGCACCGAAATGCTATGGCAATTCCCTTCTGAATAAGAGACGTATTTCAGCCTTGTTGGACCTCATCAGTGAGGTGAAGCTGTGCCTCTCTGAGCACAGTGAGCAAGGGGTCCACGCCCAGGTAATTTACGGTGACCAACCCCAAGTCCCTTGCAAATATTTTTCAAAAACGGTAGCAGGTGCCCCTCTCCAGAAAGAACATGGCATGATAACCTGTTCTGTGTTTTTTTCCCCCACTTTGAGAGTTTGCAGCCATTGCATTTTGCTCACTGTACCTTTCACAGATGGGAAATATTAATTTGCATATCAGTCTTTGTCCCGTCCACATGGGCAGTCCATGTTCTTTCTGGAGAGGGGTGCCTGCTACCTTTTTTGAAAATGCACTCTAACAAGTTCAATTTGAGGCAGTAGAACTCCTGGGTGACATTACTTCCAAGCAGGCTCGGACTGGCCTATAGGGCAATAGGGCAATGGCCGAACCAAAAACACAGAATTTTAGTGTGTGCCCGGTTTCTGGGTCAAAGTGGGCCTTTTTTTGGCCTATGTGGGCCAGTCTGATAAGTTACTTCACCATCCTGCTAGTAGTTTTGACCAGTGTTACTGAATACATATTCTTTAAAATGCACAATGTGCATCACATTTTTTTTTTTTTAAATGTGATGTCAAAAACAGTCTGTCACGAAAGGAATTAATTACCATTTGCCCCTGTGGAGCACTCTTTCATTGTTGCCAGAGACAATTTTATGGCCCAGTCCAATCCCACTTCCAAGTAGCTACGAGCATATAAAAGGATATAAAAGATTCTTGGCTCATACGATGCGTGCATTTTTGGTGAGGTTGGGGCAGCAGCCCTCAGGCAGCGAGGCAGGTGAAAGACCATTTGTTAGATCAGGGTTATCTTATGTTGATTTATACAGCGCACTTATACCACCCAAAGGCAGTCTCCAGGCACTCCCGTGTGTCTGCAAGAAAGAGGACTGGGTTGGTTAGTGAGGGAAGAATGATAGGATCGGTCCACAACCAGAAGACACTGGCGTCTGTGTGTGGTGGCGTGCAGATGGTAGGTTGCGTGCACTGGCTTATTGTAGCTGCAGGCTAAGGTCCAATGTATGGGATGTTTTCTTCTGTGGCTGTTTGTTGTGTTGGGGTGTGTCTGTGTGTTATATGTGTAGATTGCTGGTATTTAGGGTTGTGCGCACTGACCTGTTTTATCCATGCGCGTAATGTCCAATGTCTGGGATGTTTCCATGTGACTGTTATGTTGGGGTGTGTATATGTGTTTTATGTGTAGATTGGCAGATGTTTAGGTTGTGCGCACTGGCTTTTCGTGTCGTTATGCGGAATGTCCAGTATCCTAGTTTGTTTGTTGGAAGTGTGTGTTGCTTGTGTTGGGTGTGTATTTAGGGTTTAGGGTATAGGATGGCTAGCCCAGTGAGTGTATATAGTGTTTGGGTGGAGAATTTGAGGAAGTAGAAGCAGGGAGGTTAGTGCTTTGGCTACTCGATAAATTCTTCAGAGTGGCTAATCTCCACAGTAGTAACTGTTGGGAGAATCTTCACAATTCTATCAAAGTGTGATGCATGGTAATCTTCTCAGTTCTATCTGAAAAGGACGTGTGGCTAATCTTCACAATTCTATGTCTGGCGCATGGCTAAACTTCATAATTCTGTAAATGTGACGCATGGTAAATCTTCACAGCTCTATCTAGAAGTGATGTATGGTTGAACTTCACAATTCTATCTAAGTGTGATACATGGTTAATCTACACATTTCACTGTGCGATGCATGGTTACAATTAAATGTGATGCATGCATAATCTTCATAAATCACTCTATGGGCCTCATCACGAGTTGGGCGCTAACCCGGCGGTAATACCCCCAGGGTTATTAGCCCTACCGCCAAGCCCCCCTGCGCTATTAGTGCCAGATCATGGGTTTGGCGGAATGGCAAATCCCTGTTCCCCATTGGGGGGAATGTCCTGCGCTAATAGCGCCAAAAATAAGCAAAATCGTGGCAGATTTGCCCCCAGCTTAGAGTTGGGGGTAACTCCACCAAGCCCGTGATTTGGCGGACCCTTAAATGCGGCGGTAATAGCGTTACCGCTACATTTAAGGGTTACCGCCAAACTCATGAGGCATTAAGTGTGACACATGGCTAAACTTCACAATTCTCTCTGAGTGTGATGCATGGTTATTCTGACAATTCTATCTAGGTGTGACAAATGGTTAATCTTCACAATTCTAAGTCTGATGCTTAGCTAAATGCCAGATATGGCTAACTAACACAATTGGCCTAAATGTCAGATATGGCTAACATACAACTGTGGGCTACGTGCAGCAGACTACAAGCTTTTGGGTAATAAGAGTGGAGGGACAGTTTAATGGGGAGCAGTAATGGCTGTTCCCCCTACCCGGACCTCACGTACCTTGTCAGTTGCTGCTGGTTGACGGCTGCGCTGCAGGCTTCACAAGGGAAAATGGGCACACACGGACTGGAGCTGCTTCTTTGAGAGCTACCCTTTGCCTCAGAGACCTTTCCCAAGAGCTGCCCGGGCAGAGGCGCTGCCCTCATAGTGGGGCCTAAGGCCCAATCAGCGTTTGGCGGTGGGATAGGGCTCAAAGGGGGAGGGGGTCACAGAGAGTGTCCGGAGAGGCAGGGGAGCAGACAAATGTGGCCGAACTAGGAATTTTCACTTTAAAGTGAAAAAAGTCAAATTGAGCCGAGAGCTGGATGGGGGCCACAGGGGATGGGGAAAAGCACTTACCAGGGTGCTGCAGGCAGATGGAAAGCCTGTAAAGCTCCACAGTGCATACTAACCCCTCGTGGGGTTACCTGCATTGTATTCTGAGTGTTCTCGCATAGCAATAAACTTCCATGTCCTGTGTTTTACGAACTTCTGCGGTTTCACCTCTCTGCCTGTATGCCGCTTTCTTAAAGGAATGCTGTTACAGTCCTCTTTACAATGACTATTATTTGTGCTTGAAGCGCTTGAAATTGGTTCAGTTGTATCCTTTAAAATGTATGCACAGTTGTCATCTTCAGAAGTGTTAAAATCAAACCATGATGAGGCATGCTGGGACCTGTAGTCCTGGACCAATTTATGAGGCAAAAACAGTGCCTTGTGCTCTAGTAAACTCCCCTGTCTCTTAGAGGAGCGTGAGCCCAGAGAATCCAGCTCCATCCACCCTCTGTGGGGCACATTGGGTAGAGGCCAAACCAACCCAGTCCTCTGGGGCTCGGCCCCCTCATTTAAAGTGATGAGGAGTTTTTCCAACTCACCACAATACTTAGAAAAATAAGGAAAGTGGCATAGCTTGCTCCGTAATACCACCAGGCAGGAATGTAGATGTGCAGCATTCCCAGGTTGTTGAGATTGCATTCCCAGGTTGTTGAGATTGCCTTCTTAATTTGCCCCCGTAGTGTAGACGAAGAATTCTACCCTACAATGTAACCCTGTGTCTGGTTACAAGGAAACCAGCACCAGGGATCAATTGGAAGAATGGATCCAAAAACCGCGTGGCAGTAGACTCCCTCGGGTGCAACAGTATTCCAGTTGACACAATAAATGCTTTTTATGGCGACTTCACAAGGACCAGAAAACTGCTGTTACAATACACAAGAAACAAGAATCCTTAATACTCACATAACGTGAAACGAAAAGCAGAAACAAGAATAAAGACAGACACTCTTACCATGGGATTGACAGCAAGTATTCCAGAAACAAGCAATGCTCCAGTAAGACCGCCAAGTACAGGGGGGTAGGACTATTCCCGCCGGCACGCGTACGCCTAAGGGTTGGAAGTACAATACCCGACGAAACGAGGACGCTCCGACCTCAGCCCCTGATGGTACCACGGCAGTCTATAGTCCGTACCGGGGAAGAGGAGAGGAGTGGTGTGCTGGCAGTCTGGTTGAGGAGCAATAGGCACGTGGATCCCAAGAAACAGGAGGCAATCCTATGCAGTCCACGATGATGAGTTTATAAACAACGTTGATCAAACGAGTGGCAAAAGCAATCGATAAGGCAGTCCGGGTCGATAACTGCAGGAATTTCACAGGACAAAACGTGAGGCAAAGCAATCCAGGAGGAATTCCGATTCGGCAACGGGAGGTATTGATGATCAAAAGCGTGAAGCAAATGGCAGTTCCTGGGTGCGGTCCGGTTTGGCAACAAGAAGCAGCAGGGTGGAATGGGAATCGTTCCGGGTGTAAGCTGGAAGGATCTAAGGAGCGGGAGGACAACAGGTAAGGAAATTAGCATAGATAGGAAGAGGAAGAACAATGGAGAATCCAATCACGGAGGCTGTAACTTCTAGGAAATCACAAGTGCGAGGGTGGAGCAGGGGCAACAATAGAGAGGCAAAGGTAGGAAGGCAAGGAATCCAGAAAATAGCAGGCAAAACAAGGGATATCTCAGGATACGTAGGCAGGCTCCAAAATCAAAATCAGAAGCAACGGGTTTGTTGTCGGCTAGAGTTTATCTAGCTGTGGTCACATGACCTAAAGGTGGGCTGACGTGGAGCGGGTCGACGTGCCTGCCCTAATCTCCATGGTAACCGCCAATGCAACAACACGGAGGGACGAGGTTTTGCCAACTTCTTGTGGCCCTGAAGTAACCGTCTCTTACGAGGAATCCGAAGGGATCGTGAGCGCTGACACCATGTATAGTCTTCCTTTTGTGTCTGAGACGATGGGGAGGGAGCCGGCTTAGTCTACTCCTGTTGATCCCGGACCGATTCCTGACAGTACCCCACCTCAAAGAACGCTTCCCTCTACGGGAAGCCCAGAAATCCCTTAAACCGGTAGAAGCGTGAATGTTTTCCAAAGGCTCCCACGTCCGGTCTTCCGGACCATACCCTTTCCAGTCAACAAGAAAGAGACGGATATCACGACAGACGATGGTATCCAGAATCTGATTAATTTCGTACTCATCTGAGCCAATGACAGGTAAGGGACGTTTCGGGACCAGTAACCGAGAACCCCCTTGAACAGGTTTCAGAAGCGAGACATGGAAAACAGGATGGATCTGGAAGGAAGCTGTAAACGAACAGCCACTGGGTTAATCAGTTCGGACACCGTGAAAGGACCAGAGAAACGGGGTAGGAGGGAGCTATGACCAGGTAAGCGTAGATTCCGTGTGGATAACCAGACCTGCATGCCTGGGGAGTAAATTGGAGATGCCGAACGATGGGCATCCGCATGTCATTTGCTATGCCGTTGGGCCTCCAGCAGGTGTTGTCTTACTCGGGTATGCAAAGTCGTAAGTGACTGGACACAAGAATTAGCTGCCGGATTACTGGATCCAGAGGACAAAGGCAATGGCAAAGTACGTGGATGATGTCCATAGAGAGCAAAAAACGGGGAGACCCCTGTGGCGGTATGCAAGGAATAATTATACGCAAATTCAGCCATGGCCAAAAAAGATAACCAAGAACCCTGGTAATTGAGTAGAAGACAATGGAGGTATTGCTCCAGAGTTGCGTTGATTCTCTCCGTTTGCCCGTCAGTCTGAGGGTGATAGGCGCTAGAATACCTGCCTTCTATGCCCAAGAACAATGTGATAGCCCTCCAGAAACGTGACGTAAACTGGGACCCCCGATCCGTGACAATGACACTAGGAAGACTAAAAAGTCAGAACACATGGGTAATAAACAAGTCAGCTAGGACTGGGGCAGAAGGCAATCCCGAACAGGGTATAAACAAGGCTAATTTCGTTAAATAATCAACAATAACCCAGATGGTGTTTTGGCCATTGATTGGTGGCAAATCTACAATAAAATCCATAGATATCATAGTCCATGGCAATCTGGGGACAGGCAAAGGATTCAGCAATCCCATAGGTGTTGCATGGGATGGCTTGCCTTGAGCACAAACAGCACAAGACTTGACATATTGGCTAGTGTCAGACTTCATGGTAGGCCACCGAGACCATCTCTCCAATAGTTCCATGGTTTTTCGAATCCCTGGGTGTGCAGAAAACTTAGAATCATGGCACCAGTTTAATGCCATGGAACGGGTTGACTCATTGGGAAGATATATTTTCTCATGAAGGTAGGGTAGCGAATTCATGACTGTGATACCCTCATCCTTAATGATCTGTGGGTTTTGTTCTACCCAATTCTCTAGGAGAGTTCTTAAGGTTGGATCGACCGTACACCCACAAATCACCTTATGCGGGAGCAATACTGGAGTAGGAACCGGTTTAGATGCCTCGGTTCCCGGAATACGTGATAGGGCATCTGCCTTGGAGTTATAAGAACCAGGCCGATATGTGATCGTGAAATTGAAAGCGGAAAAGAACTCATGCCACCAAGCTAGTCTGGCAGTGGTACATTTTACTGAGCGAATGGCAACCAGATTGCGGTGATCAGTGTAAACCTGAACAGGAAGAGTGGTACCAAGCAATTAATGCCTCCAGACGGTGAATGTGTCCTTCACGGGCCAAAAGTTCACAACGCAACAACACGGAGGGACGAGGTTTTGCCAACTTCTTGTGGCCCTGAAGTAACCCTCTCTTACGAGGAATCCGAAGGGATCGTGAGCGCTGACACCATGTATAGTGTTCCTGTTGTGTCTGAGACGATGGGGAGGGAGCCGGCTTAGTTCGAATCCTGTTGATTCCGGACCGATTCCTGACACAGGTAGCTTGTGTTTCAGGGCCTAAAATACACTGTGCCGAAATTTGTTATCTCATTAACATGAAATTTGCAGTATTTCACCCTTTTTATATAAGAACACCTTTTTGCAGCCAAATTGGAAGTAATACCTTGGGCCTCATTACGAGGTTGGAGGTAGCCGTGCCTGTAAAACTGGCAAGGCTACCACCAAACTCACAACCGGGTCTGGCAACCGCAAATGGGCAATTACTGGGATATTCCAGCCCCGCCGGACCCGGTAATTGCCTTTTCGCGGGTGCCAGAATCCGTACATCCCCATTCCCATTGAGCCCAACGGGGCTCAATGGGAATGGGGACATCGGATACACCGGCACTGTTTAAAATGGTGCCGGTGCATCCGACTTGCTGTGACTGCAGGTGCCGCTCTGCCCTGAAGGGCAGGCCTGGCGGGCTGTCAGGCACCCGCAAGCACAGGTCGTAGTATGGCGGTACGGAAGCAATGGTGCCGGTAGCACTACCGGCACCAGTGTTAGCTTACCGCCACACTTATAATGAGGCCCCTTGTCTGTGATTTATACTGCCTTAATTCTGCCTAATTTTAAAGGAGTGCCTGAGTGGGAACAGGAACGGCAGAGTGTACCTGAGGTTCTCTGAGATGGTTTGACGCTGACTGTGATATGCTGCATAGAGTTCCAGCCCAATAAAAAAATCTCCACGAAGCTCTGGTAAGTAAGATTGAGAGGCAGCTATGACAAAGTCATATGGTTAGATTTAGAGCCAGAGGCTGATCCTGAATGTGGTCATCTCTGGAAATATTTCACCCCAAGCGCAGTGTGGTAGGCCAGAATCAGGACTCGCACAGCGCAACATGGTGTAACCTACTTTTATTTTTTCAGCTTCAAAGAACCTATCCCTATTACCTTCACCCCTTTCTATAAAGAAAGATAGAAAAAAGGTGCTTCTTCAGAATGCCCATAAACTAATAGCAGTTATCCGTCCAGAATCGTATTCTAACCTACCTCTATCCCCATTCCTTAAAGAAAAAGGGCTTAGTGCGGCCCTGGCTTCTGGCTCCCACTCCTGCCCCTTCTCCAAGAAGGCCCTTTGCCCACAAGTCCTGTTCATATACAATTACTCTGGTGTGCTGGGAACTCTCAAGAATTAAAGTCAAAGTCTTGTTCCACCTCCTCCCACCCTGGGAGTCCTGCTGTCTTTCATCTGCTCCATCTTTTCTGGGGTTCTCTCAGTCTTTCCTCCAACGCAGGATTATTTTTATTTCCCCCTGTCGGTGAAAGCAAAGATGAAAGGCAGGAGGGGGTTGACAGATCAGTATGAATACCCAGGCCAGACTTTGGATCAAATGTGCCTGTCAAAATCTAAGGTTCTGGGCATATTAGATCCAGCGAGCCAAAAATCCCCAAAATCACCCAGGGAAGTAGGGGTCTGTAGAGCTAAGGGAAAGGATTAAGGAGACTGGAAAATAAAGAAGATGCTTACACTGTGGAGACCGCAGAAGAGTTTTGACACCTGGTTTGGGAAGGATTACAACCTCTCGCCACACACAAGCACACCCTGAAGTGTATCCATGTGGTAGATTCAGATGTTCACATATCAAGAACCGGGCATGTGCCAACCGAGCCAGTCACCCATCGGACAAAGTATTGGCCTTGAGGAACCAGAACATTATATTTGAACCCTGGCTGTAACGCAAGGCAGACATGAACGGGACTCCCAGACTATTGATCCCAAACTGGGGGATGCTCTGAGGACTTACCTGGGACCACCTGGAACAGTCCTAGAAAGACCCTTCTCGGGCTACAACTTTAAGATTATAAACAAAGCCCATTTGCAGTGTGTAATGTCGCCACCCAACAAACTGACTTTCTCCAATTAACAGAATGTCATACACACTAATGAGTTGGACTATGGCCTAGGAAATACCAGTAGTATCTGCAATTGCAGCAAGATCATCTTTTCCTACCAGAGCCACAAGTGAGTACATTTAGTTACTAACATCGATTGTAGCTTATAGTTCAATGGAATACACTTTAGACACAGTCCATTGACAACTTAATGAATGATTTTTGAGTCTCTTAGACAAAAGAGCAAAATATTTCTATGTATACCACCTTTCATGTATATAATTTCACTGGACTTTCTTTCCGCTTGGATTTCCTTTCTTTTCTTGCCACTTTCCTTGCTGACTTCTTGTCCATCATGTCTGTTTTGAGCACTGGGTCTTCTACATTCCATCACAATTTGCGTATCCTATCCATCTCTCAAATATTGGATATGATGTGTTGAGTATTGAATTTTGTATATTATTGTATATATATTTCTGTTTTCACTCCTGCAAGTGTCATTGCACTATTTATTTCATTTATTTTTTGGTATAAATGATCAATAAAAATAACTACTTTTTCAGCACACTGTATATTCGTCATTCGTCTTTGTGTTCCCTCTGGCATCCAAGTAACTGTTTGTCTGACTGAAGCACTGTTTAAATTATAGGTTGATCTAATAAGGTTTTGAATAAGTTAACCACCCTGTTATCAACCTGCGGTAGCAGTTACTTGTTTTCTGGTGGTTCTTTTGTACTTGTCCAAGCTGCTGCCAGTCCACTAGGGCAACCAAACTATTTTGTTTAGCCTTGGGGCATTTAGTGAAAGAGTACCAAGACAGAACCCAAGCAGTTGTTGCTTTATCCCTACATTTTACTTTTGGTTCTGCTTCCCTGTCGATGGAAGTCTATGCCTTACCCCAACTTGACGCTTAGTAGAGAGAAGACAATAGCATTTGACCAAACAAACTGTCTGGCTGCAGTATTTCATAACAAAGCCATCTCTGGCACTGCCGGAAGGGACACTAGTGAAAGACATAAGATCATGATGGAGAAATTGTTGTAGTTTGAACAATATATCTGAAGAGAGTTGCACTTATTAAGGCATTCCCGAGTGCCAAGCAAATTATCCTATACCTGGTGTGGCACTTGGTTGGAAGAGGTCCAATTCAGTTAGAAAGGGTGATATTGACCCAGTTTGATAATTTAGTTCACTCTGAATTATTTGCCTGACTCAGAAGAGGAGGGAGTGGCCTCAAGGTGAGTTTTGTGTTTATTGATAGTTGGTACAAGGTGAAGCACACAACTCTAACAGAAGAATCCTGTAACAGGTGTGGTACACTAGTTGTAAAAGTGGTGGTAAAATGGCCATTTGGTTGAGGGGGATGAAAATGGTAAATAGACCCAGGACAATATCTCACACTTCACAGGCAGTAGTCAGAGGGGATTGGATATGGACAGATCACTATATAGAGAAGTTAGGTAGATGACAGTTGGGGACTGAGGGTAATGTGACAGCATGTTGAGGGTTCACCATTTTGGATTAGGAGGTGGAGAATCATAGGAGTGTATGGCAGATGAGCCTTTAATGTGGGGGCAGTGAGTTCCAGTGATGTTGTGGAAAGGAGAGTAAAGGAGCGGAAGCAAGATGTTTCACATGGATGTTGGGGAACAGCTATCTTAGGGAGGATGCTAGAGCAGAGGTCCTGCAGGGGAGAGGGGTGGATGATAGTTTCAGCCAAGTACAGCTGTCTAGCATTCAGCTACAGTGAGCTAAAACGTGGTTGTAGACCCTCCTCCCATGTGGAAGCCTACCCATAGAACAGGTTATTTGTCCATGTGGGTTCTTGGTAAAGTGGCTCCAGACCATTTTGAATAAATGTTTAGGGACTTGGGGTTTTACTTCAAGTCACCCAGGGTAATCCAGATGTGGACACCTTGCTCACTGTGCATTAGACTGACTCAGCTTCACCTCACTGAGGAGGCCCAACAAGGCCCAAACAGGTCTGGGATTGCTGATGGTAATCTTGTTCATAGGAGCATTGCCTAGCATTTCGGTGCTAGACTGTCCCTGTGGATGGGGCCAGACTGATATGCAAATGGATATTTCTCCTCTGTGAAGCATGCAGTGAGCTAAAACATGGT
This sequence comes from Ambystoma mexicanum, assembly GCF_040938575.1. Taxonomy (NCBI): domain Eukaryota; kingdom Metazoa; phylum Chordata; class Amphibia; order Caudata; family Ambystomatidae; genus Ambystoma; species Ambystoma mexicanum. Next base: position 1,078,354,677 of record NC_090933.1, on the reverse strand, counting down.
TGTAGACCCTCCTGAGTGGAATAAAGTCCACAGAACAGGTTATTTGAACCATGTTTGTTCTCAGCTAAGGAGCTCCATTCTCTTGTGAAAGTACTAGTTGGTTGTTGTGGGAGAACTTTGGAAGTTGACGTTACCCAGGAGTACTACTGCAGCTTAATAACTTGGAACAGGCAGCAGGCAGCACAAAGAAGGAAGCAATGTACATACTATCGCAAGACCCACAGTCCCAATAAGCTCTCTAATCACGTTAACCAATGTCACAGACCACCAGCCTAATATAAATATTATAATCAGTAAATACGAGAAAAAATATAATGACATATTGAGAATGGGGATAAATGGCTTCACGAAGTGGGAAGGGGGGGTTCAGGAGAACTTTCCTTAGCAAAAGAAAACAAGGAAGCCAGAAAACATACTTTTGAACACCTTGCCAGAACGCCACCCTGTGTGGCCTTAGTATCTATTATTTTCCTTTAAATATCATCAGACTTGTGGCTCGGGTAACCCATACATATTACCAAAAGGCAAGGCTGGTTACTGCTGTATTGAACTGCGCAGACACATTGAAAGGGCTGACTCTGGGCATTCAGCCACTCCCAGTTTACTGGCACAAAGCCACTGACTCAGTGCCAATTGATCCTACAGGTAAGAACTTAGCATCTTTCATCTACATGGTAACCTGTAATAGGGGCATATGAGTAAACCACTGGAATTACGTCACTGTCGCTATATTTTGCCTGGAGATGGTTAATATGGTGAACCCCCTGGACATGAACATAAACAGAGAAACTAATCCCAGAAGACAAAAGTATGAATGTTCTAGATGAGGTGGGACCAAGGGACTGAAAGGCCTGGTAAATGCCTTTCGACTTTGTGGGGCCAGTGTTCTGGAGTGCACAAAAGAAGCACATCTGGAGGACAGGGCGGGTAAGTTTGGTTGGGAATAGTTTAACGCTAGGATGATCTCTGCTTGTCTTGCAAGACATCTGCAATAAACCCTTTTGCTCACCATTTAAAAAAGAAATTAAGACTATTCTTTTCTGACATTTACAGACATAAACCTCATATATGGAACCAGGGCATATAACACTGCTCACTCACCGTGGCAAAGAGTAGAATGATTGTGGTAGTTACAAGACAAATTCATTGCTAAATGTTGATCTATCTGTATTGACGAGAATCATACCAGATAGTTTAAAAGAAATAGTGCCAAAAGAATATCTAACTGTTCATTCAAATCCTTAAGAAATTTACATAGGGGGCTGTGGTTCAGCGCCGAATGGGATGGCGGCATAATCCCTTCGCTCTGCTCCTATCAGTACTATATGGAGTTTTATGGATACTCATAAGTAATTCAAACTTGTAGCTACTAGGTACGGGACAAGCTGTTAGTGGGCAAAGCTCATAAATGCGGGAATGGGGCGGCGTGGGAAGGCCATTGCGCTCTGGGTGGTTTTAACCGCAGGGGACGAGTGTCCTCGTCCTGGAAAGTGTACCGTTGTATGACGGCAACCGAATAGAAGAAAACTTTCTTCTTAACAAAGAATGACTTGTTTTGTCCTGATAGAGCTTTTCAACATCTATCTCTGAAGATTCAACCCATATTTTTCTTGCTATTTCAAAAACAAACTTTCTCTATGCCTTGAGGTATATTTAATTAATACTATGGCATCTTCAAAAAAAAGGCCAAACCAAGGAGGCAACTTCTGTACCATCTAACACATTTAAACGCCCTAAAAGTGATTCTACACCGCCAACAGAGAATATTTCAGAGCAACCATGCAAACCTCCATCACTAAAGCCCTTCATGGAAGCTACCAATACCAAACTACAGCGATTGGGTGATAAATGGTCAATGTTTGAATACAGAAGAGTTGAAGTTGCACAAAGAATTTGTGATGCAGAAGATGTTACCAACAGAGATAAAGCATTGGTGACAGTGGCTAAATCTTTGCAGAAGCAGTCTGAAAACCTAGAAAATAGGAGGAGTAATCCTCACATTGTGGGACTTCCTGAAGGCGTGGAAAAAGACAATCCTATCTTTTTTCCAAACACCATGCTCCCCAAACTTCTAGACCTGCCAATGGCATTACAACTTAACATACAAAGGGCACATCAGCTGGGTCCTGTCAACTCTACAAACAATTCTGGCAGCTCCTCCAGAACTTCTGCTGGATTGTACACACATTCACATGTACTAACTCCAACTTTCTTCTGAAGGTTCTGGATAAATGGCCACCTCCCAGTTTCAACTCTTCATAGAGTCAGAAAATATGCTCCTCCACAAACGTCAGTCAAGGTTTAGACCCGTACTTAGTACTGAAACCGCTCTTATTGACTTACAAACTCACATGCTAAGTATCCTCGACAAAGGGAGGACTGGCCTCCTCATCTTACTCAACCTTTCAGCTGTGTTTGATCTCCTAGATCACAAACGCTTAATCAACACCCTGGGAGGTCTGGGCAACTGCAGTGATGATGCCATGTCCTGGATTGAATCCTTTCTGTTCCATTGTCAATCCAGCATTAACTGGGGTGACTCCTCTTCCCCACCGGAATGCATCAGCTGTGGTGTCCCCTGGGGGGGCATGTATGTCTCTGACTCTCTTTAATATCTACATCAAACCTCTTAGTACTTTACTAGAGGAAAAAGGGATTTTCTTCACCAACTACGCTGACGACACACAACTTGTCGTCAAAGCTTAGTGGTAACTACGAATCTGACAGATCCAAAGTTGAGGATATATATATCACCTGGTTGACCAATGGATGACACACAACTGGCTCTGTTTGAACAGGAACAAAACTGAGCTTTTGATTTTCAGTTCCAATCAAGCAAGATCTAAATTGCATCTGGATTATGAAAGCTTTAAAACTCAGAACAATCAGATCCCTGTCCTCAACAAGGTCAAAACACTTGGCATTTCTTTAGAGCCTGCTCTAAGTGCTGAGACTCAAGTAAGAAAAATGGCCAAGGCATGTGCCTACCATCTCAGGCTTTTACGTAACATCCGCCCCTTTCTCTCCGAGGGAAACTCTGCCACAATAGCGAGAGCTACTAGTCTAGTCATGCCTTAAAAAATGTCAGGTTATCCAGAACAATGCAGTACACATTATTAAAGAAATATAGAGGAAAGAGCACATTTCTCAACATAGAATGAATTCGCATTGCCTCCGGGTTTGTGGACAAATCCATTTTAAGATGGCTGTGCTAGTTCACGGATGCCTATACGGCCAGGCTCCTGTCTACCTTAAATCTATTATAGCTAGCTATTACCCGGCCAGATCCCTCTGCTCCTCTGACCTAGCATTGGTGAGATGTGTAGGTTTTAGAAGTAAGAATGGACTGGGAAGTTATTTTCCTATCTGTACAGCAAATTCTTGGAACCTCTTTCACCGAGCATTAGATGAGAGCAAAACCCCATCTGCTTTCCGGCGGTCTCTAAAAACACTCTTATTTCAGTAGAGTCTCCTTCCTCCTGACCTCTTCTTTCAGGTCACGGCTTGTCTTGTTTGTATCTGTCATGGCCACTGTGTTAATGTGCACCACGATGCCTGTGGGCTACTGGCGCGTTATAAGTAAATAAATAAAAATATCATCCCTATATATGTAAAAGGGAAATTTGTGGATATGTGTGTGTGTCTGTTTGAAATGTTCAGCATACTTCCCAACATGCTACAAGACTGAAATTTGGCATGTGGGTAGGTTACATGGTGTAGACAATGTACACAGTATACAATATACATTTGTCTAATTTCTTTTAGGCAGTCTGCAATGCTTGGATCTGTGTGTGTGTGTCTGTTCGAAATTTTCAGCATACTTCCCAACATGCTCCAAAACCTGAAATGTGGCTTTTATTTAGGGTTAAAGGGATAGTCCAGTAAAACATTTTATGTAAAAAATAGATAGGCAACATTAAAAAATAAATACTAGCACTTTTTTTTAAAAAACTTCCTATGTAAAATTTTGAGCTATTCAAGCTCAAAATTCGCAAAAGCAAGCACATGGGCGCATCCATTTTGTGAAATGGATGCCCGCCTGTGCTGGCTTTTGCTTTTGCGGCACTAATGAAGGAAAAGCCAGCTGTAGTAAACAAAAGCTACCGCTGGGTGGCTTTTCCTTCATTGGTGCTGTACGCGGAGGACGGGGACCGGAGACCAGAGCAGGAAAGCTGCAGCTGAATCTCGGTAAGTGCTATTTATTTATTTTTTAAAAATAAGCACTAGCTGCGTTTTTTTTGCGTCCATCACAGGCCTTGCTTATTTTTGCTAGACCATGTGATACTTTTTTTATTTCTGATTCTGGTGGCTTTGCAGATACCACCAGTATCTGGGCTACAGGTTATGTAGTTTCTCTCCAGTTGGTTTCTTACTCTGGCTGCTCCTGCAATCCTTGCACTCTCTATGGTGTGCTTCATTTGGCATTTGGCTTAGCCGCCTCCTTTCTGCAATCTTCTCATAGTTTGGTCTATTTAACTTGGCCACCTCAGGTTATTCCTCTTTATCTCTCCTTCTCATCCCCGCAATGCTGTAATACCAACTCACTACAACATCGCCCCAACACTAACATTATTGTCTTATTTCTGCCTGTTTTAGGTATCTAATGTGAAGAGGGGCACGCCTGTAGCCTTTGTTTTACCACCATGTAACCAGCAGCCTGCCTGACCATGTGCAGGGTTACCAAAGCAACTCACTGCAGCTGAGGTTTCCCCGGAATCCTCCAACGACATATGAGTCAAAGCAGTCATCCTTCACTGCTGTCAGACCTATGCAGTCAGTGGGTCACTGGAACCATTTGTCTTGCAAGAGACTGGGACCACTGCTAACTGGACCAGACCCAGACCAAAAATGACCACTGAACCCACTTTCTACAACTAGACCAAAGGTGGGAGTAGTTGTCCCCAACATTCCCTACTTACCTGGGAGTTGTGTTTCTTTATATCAGAGTTTGGGTCTGAGACCGCATATCACTACTGAACTCCCCCTGATCCCATGGGGATTATATGGGCGTTAAGTCCTATCCCCATCTCTCACCTCATCTGATCTTAGGCAGTGATGTTCTGGTCTAGGATTCATTCTTGGGAACCCCTCAGCACTTGGGAATTGGGAGCTGGACTGTCCATTTGTGGGAAACCCTTTATTTGAAACCTAAGTGTCACTATATCAAGAATTTACCTATTGGCATTGGGCAACTCGTCCTTTGGGGGCTTTGAGACTGCCTTCACACACGTAATGGAACTCTGGTAAATTAACTGGTTAGGTAGAGAGTGACTCCTAAAGCTTTTTAAGTTTTACCTTATAATTATAAGGTACATGGTATTGACTGTAAAAATGTGTTATTGTGGTTTCCCTTCCACTTTAGCTTGAATAGTATTGCTTGCACTTTGCCTTGATTAATTACACTGTGTGCATACTAAAAAGGCGAGTATCCCCTTATGCACGGCACCTAAATGTGTGTATATGTAGATTCTGTTTTTCCCTAGTGATAAGTAGTGTTGACTTTTAATGCATGAGCGCGCTCTTCAATAAATAGTATATTTTTTTACATGTATATGGAAATTGTAATGCTTGTCAGCTTTATTTTCAATTACTGTTACTGTACCTGCCGCCAAAGCCCTGATCTCCTACGCCTATGACCTACTGCTCAGCCTACACTACCCAGTGAGATTTTGGTCAGACCAAAGTGTGAAAGGCCCTTACAGGTGCACCAAGTTAGTTTCTCAGAACTCCACCCCAGTGTTGCTTCTGAAAACCCTCCTACCATTGCACTTTAAACTTACTATCTGGAGCAATTCATTAATTAAAGTGATTAAGTGAAGATAATGTTGGAAATCCTAGTTTAGGGTGGGAATTGTGTCTATAGGGCAAATCTAGGTTGGAATTTAATGCTGAGCTTTGAATGCTTGAAGTTCAGATATAAGCTCATTGACGTTGGAAAAAAATACTATGAATGTTTTAATTCAATTTGGCTAGAGAAAGAGCATTCACAATTTCATGACTTTACAGGAAGCACATACAATCCCTGCATCCATAATTTACAAAATGTTGGTATAGGCAACAGTGATTTTATTGTTCCTCAAATGATGTTAAACATGATCCACAGAATTAGATACTAGCCTGGAAGAAGTCAAGTGGGACATGCTGCCCTAAATTCATATGAAATCCATATTAGAACCATCACTGTTCTTCAGCAGAAAATAATTCTGTGATCGTACTGGGAAACATCAATAAAGTTTAAACTTGGCCTCATGGAACACGCACTTGCTGACCTCCTCTGGCACTTGTGAAGCAGCGTTGTATCTATTCAAGGACTGTGTTAGGGTCATGACATTTTTTATTGACTTTATTTTCACAGCTTAATTTGGGGTTGACTACTCGTTTGAGACCTACTTGTGGAGTCGTTCTGACCTTGTATGAGCATGTGCGTAGTCATAACTGAGGCTCTGTAGGCAGTTCCTGTTTATAGCACTTCTGATTGGTAAAAGGGTTAGTCTGTAAAAGCAAACAGAAACCATAGATAGAATAATTGTTGGCTGGTATGGGTCCCCATCATCATTTGAGAAAATGCACTTGAGGAGATGGGGTGAAACGCATGCCTTTGGTCTGTGTGTCTTGAATGACATTCCTAAATGAGGTTTTCTTCTATTTGATCAATGAATCTCCTCCATCCTTCCTTTTTGCTACCCTCCTTTTTGCATTTTCCTCCTCCCTTACAACCTTTTTTCCTCAGCCATTCTGTTTTGTCTTTCCATAGGGAACCTTAGTTACAGGATATTTAGTAATGATAAGTACAGTCTTTCATGTATCTTTTTGAGTTCTTACTTTTACTATTATCCTTTAATGTTTTTTCTTCATTAACATATATCATACCCTTGTTCATTGGGGCATTGCTTTTGGAAACACTAAAGAGTTTGAAGTCTACTGCAACAGGAGCCTGAGACCTCTGAGCCTATGCATCTCTGTTACGGGAGATACTTATTAGATTTTCCTCAAGACAGAGAACAGACTGGCCAGCCAATTGTACTGGCCCTAGGATAAAGTAGTTGAACCTTGCTTGGGTTTTCAGGCTTCTGGAAAAACGGGTCTGTCATAGCATTTCCCAATACCACTGGGAGTTGCAGTTTTGTGCAGAGACATTATTACATTGAACATGTGGGGGACACCGCCGCAACCCCTGATTTTAATTTTTTACAAGGGGAGCAGTGGACATCCCCGCAACCCATCCCCATACAGAATGTCACCATATATAATGTCGCCAATGGCATTTCCTGGAAACATTATGTATGGGGACATTATGTATGGGGAAATTATTACCTGATACCCACTGAGAGCCATGAGGATGCCTGCCTTCTGAAATGGTAGAGTGCCATGTAACGCATTTCTAGTTGGCGTTTGTGGCCCCATGTGCACCTTCATGTTTCCTGATTCCCGTCACGTTTGAGTACCTACGTGCATTTGGCGGTCTAGTCTTTTCCGCTCGGGTGCACGTAGCGTTACTTAGCCACGCCTTCTTCTATGCTCTGCGTGTTTGTCATGATGCCTACCCCCGGGGACCCAGACCAAGTCCAGCAACCCCGGAAGCAGGCATCAACTTACCCCAAGCAAGCCCAACAACCCCTGCTAGGGGCTATTTGTGTGCAGTCCTGTCGCCTATGGCGCCAGGCTCATATGGAGAGTCAGTCCTGGCGCCATAGATGCCAGGCTCATAGATTAAAACTTACCTGATGCAGACCATGCTGCAAACTTACCTGATGCAGACCATGCTGCATGAGCTCCAAGCCAAAAGAGGCTTGTAAGGGACTATTTTACCTAGGGACTATTTTTTTACTCGGGTGGGGCTGGGGAGGAATACTTACCTGGGATTACTTTGGAGGCTATTTAAACCACGCCCGAAGAGCAGCACACGCTTCGCGTTATTCTGCATCCAGCAGCGTAACGCTCACCGTGCCTGCAAGTCTGCATCCAGTCTTCTGCCACGCCCGCCTCGAGTTTGGAGCTCCTAGAAAAAGGGAGAAAGAAGGAGAAAAGGTTAGAACAAGAGCAATACCTTTGATCCTTACCTAAATTCCTGATCCATCGTGCCTTCGAGCTGGAAGAAAGAAGTTATTTTATGCGCGTCGCCTCGCCTGCTGCACCGCCGCGCTGAACTCACCGGCCTTTGCAGCATCTTCACATTTCAAGGCATCCTCCTGCATGTTCCCGCCACACTTCGGCACCTAAGGAGAAGACAAGAACAGCAAGGTGAGCATAGGGAATACACAGAGGAATACCCCCCATAGACCTACTGGATTTTACCACTGGGGGTACTATTCTTCTTCACGGGTCGGCGCAGCTTCCACTGCATCCTAGCCGAACGCAACCCTTAAGGGGAAACAAAAGGACATCAAGGTGAAACAAGGGACTAACAAGGGGAACCCTCCTCACCACAAAAGACTTACCTGATTTTACAGCCGGAGGCATTATTCCCGAGACTTCATACCTTCTCTCAGCGCCTGAATAAGGTAGAAAGCAACAGGTTACATATGGACATTATTTTATCGAACTGTGTTGGATAATACAATCCTTGCCAGAACATTACCGGTTGCCACGAGGTACTCTTCAGTAAGGTCAAGCAGCAACCTGCAAGGAATCGGACAATAGTGAAAGTCAGGCATTTGAACTCTTACGAACTACATACTTAAGACGTCTTGCCGGGAATATCAGAGTCAATATTGTCCTGGAACTCACCAATTCCTTCGAGCCAGTGAAGCAACTGGTTATCTACGCGCCCCTGCGCTCAATGCAGGATGCAGAGCTCATCTTTTCAAATCATCAGGTGAGATTGTAAGAGGGGACATCCAAGGTGATCAGTGGGGAGAACAACGGGGTGGGGGGATTTACGCTCAACTCCACGGGTGGTTAATTCCCTTTCTCCACTTGCAGAAGAATATTCCTACGGGCCAAGCAAACAAAGCTAGGTGGGCCAGTCCAGTCTGTTAGCTCGGCCCTACGCGTCACATTGGTGGAGATCGCAGCAGTCCAGTCCAGATCGACGCCTCTGTGGGAGCCAGGTGAGCGTAACAGCGTTGCAACCTCTCACGGTCAGCTGTGTTTTTTTCTTCGCTGCCGCGAACTTGCGAAACGCTGTCTTTTTGCACCTCTGTGCATATTTTTCCATCCTCCTTATCCCACCTTGTGCTTTCTCCTTCCTTTCCTCTCCCTCCTGTCTCCTATTCTACTTACGACCTCCCCGACTCTTCGGTCTCCTCACGGGGCTCTCTGTACCTGGCTCCTCCTTGTTTTCTCTCAAGCTGTCGCCTGTGGCTCATTGTTCTCAGAAGTTTGTTTTTTTGAGCTTGCCTTTCCCGACGCCTCCTGTGGTGCTACTTGTTTTCATCGGATTCCTCTGCAACTCCTACGAGCCCAGATTCCATAAGGAGACCTGCCGGGTCCTCATCAACAGTCTTTTTTTTTTTTGCCTACATCCGGCTTTTTTCCCCTTTCTGTCCCTCCGGGAGGGGGTCACGGACAGGGCGTTCTTTGCAGCCCTCACTGTGGCTTCCTCCTGTGGGAGACACAAGCAGCAAAGAAAAAAAAAGAAAAAGACTACAGAGCACATCGAACCCTCAGCCCAGTAAAGGAAGAACTTGATACTACAGGTGAGGAGGTTGAGGAGGGAAGTGGGGACTTTTATGCCAAATCAGACGAGGCGGTTGACAGTTTGCAACACCAAAACCCAAGGATGGCTACTCCCGAGCAAGTGCAGGAGTTAATAGCCGCGGTACAAAATCTCTCTCTCGCGATGCAGAACATGAAAGCGGAGAATAATCTCTTAAAACAGATGATGGCAGCACGCGAGCCACCCACTACAGACCTGCCTCCAATGTCATTGTCATCAGGAAAGTATGACGAGTCTCCCAAAACTCTAAAAGAATTCCTTGATGCCTGCAGGGTGTATTTTTCTTTTAGAACCCGCACCTATGCTTCCGATCATGCCAAAGTTGGTTTCCTGATTTCAAATATGATAGGGAACGCCCTAGCTTGGGCCACCTCTCTCGTTACAGGAGCTGACCTAGTGCTCCAAAATTTTGATGCGTTTGTGTATTTAGTAAAACACACTTTCGAGAGACCCGAAATATCTATGGCAGCAGGGGAAGACCTGCTGGACATTCGTCAGGGACAAGCCGATGTGTTGTCATACATCTCTTCATTCAAACGATTGGCAATGGAGACTGGTTGGTCCGAACAATCACAATTTATTTTGTTCTGCCGTGGTCTACGGGAGGAACTAAAAGACGAATTGGCTCACTTCCCATGACCTACTCCTTACAGGACTTGATGACTGTTGCGCTTCAGATGGAATTCAGGATGCAAGAAAGGCATCAGGAGAGACGCAAGACACGCACTTCTTTTACAAGGACCCTCTCTCCTCCTTCACCTATGGTCAAACACCACGAAGAGCCCATGCAGATTGGCACTACTCGTCGATCTCTGACTCCTAAAGAAAGAAAGTGGAGAAGGGAACAAGCCCTATGTGCTTATTGTGCTTCGGATCATCACACAGTATGGAATTGCACCGAATTGCCCCATAAACCGGCGGAAAACGCAAACCCTCGATCCTAGAAGGGATGGGTTATCAAGGGCAGTCTTCTAGTCCCTATGTAACTATGTTAATCGATTCCTCGGATGCTTCTGAAGACTCCCGCCTCATGGTGTTGACAGTGAAAGTTACTGTTCATGGGAACCAAGTAGAGACCTTGGCACTCCTGGATTGTAGAGCTGCAGGGAATTTTTCAGACACGCTCTGGGTGGACAAGGTTGGAGCTAAAAGTATTGATCACAGACACGGCCAAAAGGTAGAGGGAGTGAACGGAAAACCTTTGAGTTCAGGACCCATTATCCAGACTACCGAACATCTGCCGCTCACCATTCTCCAGCATTCGGAGGTCATCTCTTTTGACATTATCCGAGCGGCACACTTCCCGTTGATTTTAGGCATCACCTGGCTGCGCCAACATAACCCCAGTGTGGACTGGAAGTCAAATCATATGAATTTCAATTCCAACTGCCAAACCCATTGCTTCCTGGAGATACATTACCAAGAGGTAAAGATCTCTTCCACCACTCTTCACACAACTGTTGGGGTTCATTCTCTTGCTCAATTATTGGAGGAATACCACACAGTGTTTGCAGAAGCTACTACTATGGCGTTGCCTCCTCACAGACCGGAGGACTGCGCTATAGATTTGGTACCTAATGCTCTAGTACCCTTCGGCAGGATGTTCGCATTGTCGAAGACGGAAAAGGAAGCACTTCGGAAATATCTGGATTGAAACTTGCAACGGCCTCATTAGACCTTCAAAATCTCCTGCTGGTGCACCCTTGTTTTTCATCCCCAAATGGGATTCCAAAGACCTCCGGCCATGTATTGACTACAGGGGACTAAACAAAGTAACTCAAAAGGACAGGTACCCCATGCCTCTCATGCCTGACATCTTGGAAACCATTCAGAGTGCATCTGTTTTTTCTAAATTGGACCTGCGCACCGCTTATCATTTACTCAAAGCGCGTTCCGGAGATGAATGGAAACCCGCGTTTAGTACACCTTTTGGCCTGTACCAATACCACGTGATGCCATTCGGGCTTGTGAATGCTCCTGCCATCTTCCAGAGGTTTATCGACCAGATTTTCTCAGATCTCTTGTTCGTGTCGGTTGTCGTTTATCTCGACGACATACTGTTTTTTTCACAGAATATGCAAGAACATCTAATGCATCTCAAGGAAGTATTAAAGCGCCTCAAAGAGCATGATTTGTTGGCCAAAAGGGAAAAGTGTGTTTTCTGAGCTTCTTCGGTACCCTATTTAGGGTTTATTCTTTCACCTCAAGGGATCCAAATGGACCAAAAGAAGGTAGATGTCATTCTCCAATGGCAGGCTCCTTCCTCTGTCAGAGAGGTACAATGATATCTGGCATGGCAAATGTTTACAGGCGATTTATACCAGGGTTTTCCAATATCGTCTTACCAATCACCAATTTACTAAAGAAATCTTCGATGCCATTCATTTGGAGCACTCAGGCCGAAGACAGCTTTCAACTTTTGAAGAAAAAATTTGTAGTGCACCCATTCTACGACAACCATATCAAAGTAAGCCTTTTATCCTCGAAACAAACACCTCAGTTGCTGCCATAGGAGCAGTTCTGCTGCAAGAACATGACAATGAAGAACATCCATAACCTATTTATCAAAAACCCTCACAACGAGTCAACAAAACTATTCAGTAATTGAAAGATAGCTCTTGGCCATGAAAAAAGCCTGTGAGGTTTGGAGACATCTGCTGCAGGGGAGCAGTCACCCTTTTATTATCCGGACTGATCATAAGAACTTACAAGTTTTGCAGTCTATGGATTGTATTAATTCCAGGCAAGCACGATGGGCACACATTTTCTCTCAATATGATTTCCGCATCACTTACATCCCTGGAAGTCAGAACACCTTGGCAGACGCCCTATCTAGAAAAACACTTACCTCACATACAGCCTCCTCCTCGCCTGAAAAACTGTTCCCCAGGAATAGAATCGTAGCTACTATTGCCACCTTTTTTCAGCAGATTAGAGAAGCAGCCGCCTCTCACCCGGAACCGCGAGGCTTGATTAAAAAGGACAGCCTGTTTTTTAGAAATCAGAAGATATGGGTACCATCCAAGACTCTTCAAGAAGACATTCTGTCTTGGTGTCACGACCATGTAACAGCAGGCCATAGAGGGCAAGCCAGTACCCTGGATTTGGTAAGAAGAGCCTTCTATTGGCCGGGTTTATCCAATGACGTCAAACGATATGTCAGGACCTGCGGGGTGTGCAGTCAGAGTAAATACAGCACCAAAAGACCTATTGGTTTGCTGCAATAAGATACTGTCCCTGATCGTCCTTGGAGCCACATCTCTACGGATATTATCGTGGATGTGCCACCTTCACAAGGATGCGCTTGTATTATGGTGACTATGGATTCTCTCACCAAGATGGCTCACTTCTCTCTGATTGCAGGTCTCCCAACTGCTGACGGCATGGCACTGATTTTCCTTAAAGATGTTTTTAGGCTTCATGGTCTCCCAGACAAGATTGTATCTGACTGAGGTAGCCAATATGTGTCCAAATTCTGGAAATCACTTTGTGCTGCTCTGAATATCAAGCGTGCGCTATCGTCTGGTTATCATCCCCACACAAATGAGCAGACAGAGCGCTTGAATGCCACACTGGAACAGTATCTACGCAGCTACACTAACCTGGAGCAGGATAATTTGGTGGACTTGTTGCCTACGGCGGAATTCACCTACAATAACGCCAGTCATTCGGCAAGTGGGATGTCACCATTCTATTGTTCATACGACTTTCATCCCCGAGCCATTATTCCTCTCTCTCCTCTTTGATCTGCACTCCCAGCGGTAGAATAAGTACTGTCTCGTATATAGGACACTCAAGAAAAAGCAAAACTAAACTTGATAGACAGCCTTAAGGCCTACAAAAGGCAGGCCGATCGACACCGGCAGGTCGTTCCTGATTGGAAGGTGGGCTCCAAAGTGTGGCTATCTACTAAATACCTTCAAGATGGTCTTGCCCAACTAAACTGTCCCCTCGGTTCATTGGGCTCTATCCTATCACCGCTAAGATCAATCCGGTGGCTTTTCGTCTGAAACTGCCTCATGCTCTAAGGCGAATTCACCCGGTGTTTCATGCATCTCTTCTAAGAAGCGCTGAACAGTCTTGCAGGGTCTGACCTTTCCCCGTTCCTTCTCACTCACCTAACACTTCAGAATATGAGGTTTCCAAGGTACTGGATTCTAGATACCATAAAGAGTGCCTGGAATACCTTGTGCACTGGAAAGGGTTTTCCCATGCGGAAGACTCTTGGGAACCCATATCGCACATCGATGCCCCAGTCCTTCACAGGAGATTTCACGGGTTGCATCCGGGAAAGCCGGGGGGTCTGCGCCTAAGAGGGGGGCATACTGTCATGCGACGCATTTCTAGTTGGCGTTTGTGGCCCCGTGTGCACCTTCATGTTTCCTGATTCCCGTCACGTTTGAGTACCTACGTGCATTTGGCGGTCTAGTCTTTTCTGCTCGGGTGCACGTAGCATTACTTAGCAACGCCTTCTTCTCCGATCTGCGCGTTGCAACCTCTCACGGTCAGCTGTGTTTTTTCTTCGCTGCCGCGAACTTGAGAAACGCTGTCTTTTTGCACCTCTGTGCATATTTTTCCATCCCCCTTATCCCCCCTTGTGCTTTATCCTTCCTTTCCTCTCCCTCCTGTCTCCTATTCTACTTACGTCCTCCCCGACTCTTTGGTCTCCTCACAGGGCTCTCTCTACCTGGCTCCTCCTTGTTTTCTCTCGAGCTGTCGCCTGCGGCTCATTGTTCTCAGAAGTTTGTTTTTTGGAGCTTGCCTTTCCCGACGCCTCCTGTGGTGCTACTTGTTTTCATCGGATTCCTCTGCAACTCCTATGAGCCCAGATTCCATAAGGAGACCTGCTGGGTCCTCATCAACAGTGGGTTTATTTTGCCTACATCCGGCTTTTTTCCCCTTTCTGTCCCTCCGGGAAGGGGGTCACGGACAGGGCGTTCTTGGCAGCCCTCACTGTGGCTTCCTCCTGTGGGAGACACAAGCAGCAAAGAAAAAAAAGAAAAAGACTATAGAGCACATTGAACCCTCAGCCCAGTAAAGGAAGACCTTGATACTACAGGTGAGAAGGTTGAGGATGGAAGTGGGGACTTTTATGCCAAATCAGATGAGGCGGTTGACATAGAGATGGACATCATTGGATCCTTGGATAAGCAAAATCAGACCCATTCTCTGCAGTGTCTTTAGGTGCTATACGATTTGCATTTAATAATGTTTGTTTGTTTATTTATTTATAATGCGCTCCTCCCCCAAAGGTATCTGGGCGTCTTGACAAAGAAACTCCCTCCTAAAGTCCTGTTATGCCTCATATGTGTTCTCTGTGAGAATGGCAGGCCATTTTCGCTAAAATGTGCCATATGAAAGGAAAGAGCCAGGATGATCATATATATAAGAAGGGTGGTGTGGATAGAGTGTCAGAGGATGACGGTGTGCACATGGTGAATGATGAGGGTGCAGTGAATGAAATGATTCCTCCATGGTGCGTGGTGCATTTTGGAAACGGACACATTCGTATTATGACTGATTCAGGCTCAAAACACACTGGGCCTCAACACAAGTTGGGCTGTAGTCCTTCAATGCGGCAATAACGGCATTACTGCCACATTTAAGGGCTGACCCTATCACGAGTTGGGTGCTAAATGGGCGGTTTTACCTCCAGCTTTTTTCTGGAGGTGAAAATCCCATTTACCGCCCTGTTTTCGGAGGTATTACCCACGGCTGTATTAGCCCGCAGTATTAGCGCCGAAAATGCCCCATTGGATCCAATGGACCCAATGGGGAGTGGGGATTTACCGTTAACGGTCAACCCGTGATCCGGTGGTAATACCACCAGACTGGTGGGTGCTAAGGCTATTACAGTCGGGTGGTATTATAGCCGGGATACAGCTCAAATCGTGATGAGGCCCACCATATTGTCTATTTTTATTTTTAGGAAGCTGCGACTTTTAGAGCACATGCTCTTGGAAGCCATGGTGGAGAGAGAATTATAATTAAAGCCTGTGTATATAGTAAATTCAAATACTGGGGCAAGTCTGCCACAGCTGAAGTTTATTGGGTGGTGAAGAGTCTACCTATTGAGGACTGATTCTTGCGTAGTCTGTTGAATATAAGATTGCACCCAGGTAAAAGAGATCCCACTTTTGACTGTACTTCATGATAAAGTAGCTGAACTGTTAGAGAAACATGCATGTATGTTTTAGGAGTAAAACTGGCTGTTTGACTGGGTATCCACATGAAATTAAATGAAAGAAAAGTGTTACGCCTGTTTCCTTCAAGTTGAGGAAGGTGTTTGTCCATTTTAGAGATGCACTAGCATCTTTGTAGGATACGTTATGCAACAATGGTATAACCTTCCCTATTTCTTCCTCTGAATGGGTTTCACCTTTAGTATTGACAAGAAAATCTGATAAAACATTACGGTTGTGTGTGAATTTGTGCAGCCTTGATGGACATATTAATGTGGATTGTCACTATTTACCTAATCGTTATGAGATGTTGTAATTGTTGGTCAATCAGAAATGTTCAGGTTCTGTCTTTATGTGATATATTGTGAGAAATGTTACTGTTGTAACGATGTCACACTATGGAAATAAAATAAAATATCAACATTGTTGGTAAATGCATGCCATTTTTCTACCTTAGATATGGCCAGTGCCTATTATCAAATCCTCCTGCATCCCAATTCCACAGATGCATTGCTTTTCTTACTTGAGAGGTGCTTGTCAGGTTTATGTGCATGTCCTCCAGGCTGTCTAGCAGGTCAGGCATATTCCAAAAATGTATGTGTCACATGTTTAAGGGTGCAATGAGTGTGACTACCTTTCAGGAAAATATTCTCGTGTTCTAAGTCATTGCATGAGCACTGTCAGATTTTGGAATCCGTTTTAAGGAAGTGAGCATCAAGTGGTGGAAGCTTATGGAAGGGCAAGTGTCAGCTCACAAAACAATCTGTGAAATATCTGAGTCACACCTTGTCATGCAAAGGCTTCAAAATTAACAATAAACCTTTGAATGCCATCCAGAATTTGCCTTCCCCTTCAAGCAAAGAAAAACTGATGTCATTTTGGGACTCATTGAATTTTACGCAAAGTAGATCTGTAATTTTGCAGGACAAAAAACGGAATGATTCAAACCACTGTTATGGAGGGGGTCGGAGCTCCAGTGGGATGAGAAAAGAGAACATTGTTTCAAGGAAATGAAAATGGAAATGTTTAATGCCTCAGCTCTCACCTTCGGTATCTTCATGTATCAAAGATATCAATAATTTGTGTCGATTCCGGTGTGTATGGTTTGGGGACTTTATCGAACAGTGTCACCTTTGCATGCCACACGTTGTCTAAAGATGAATATTGGTACTTAGTTATTGAAAGGGAAGTTTTGCCTTGTGTCTGGGGTGCCTAACATTTCCACATGTTCCAATAAGGCAAATAATTCGAAATTCACACAGATCACAAACCTTTAGCTAAGGTTTTCACATATTCTTGCTTGACCCGCTGTAAAACTGCAACCTTACAATTGTTCTATTATGTACATTCCAGGAAAAATTTTAATGCCGGCTGATTTTCTATCTAGGTACCCATTAAATGGGATTCGGTAAGTGGAAGATGAGGTTTGTGAAGTGTCATGGGTGAGCAACTGGGTGCTGGCAATGCAGGACAGACCATGGCGGGACACACTGGTAAGAGGGGCAAAGAGTGTGGTGTGTACCCTGAACAGCCTGAGATAAAGATTTTATGTAAAGCGGGTTGGCCTCCTGAAAGGGGTGGGGGGCACATGTGCACATCCATTTTAGAATGTATCTTAGAAAATACAGGTTTTGGAAGGAAATGTGTTTAGGGGTGTCAAGTTTTTGTTGCCTCTCAATTTGAGAAGGGAAATTATGGTCTTTTGGTGGCCAAGTATGGATCTTAGAAAATGAGGGTGTCACAGATGGCAAAGAAACACATACAGTCTTGCATAGAGTCTAGGGGTTTTTATCACACATATCACTAAACCTATAGACTGTTCTTTGTAGTAATGTTGACAGGAAGGCAATTTGTTTGATCAGAGACAACAGATGAAAAAGTGGTTTGGGAAATGGTGCTAGAGCCGTCCCCTCTCTCTCTTGTCTCCCTTAGGATGTCAACGCTGTTCTAGGCATCTGTAACCCCTGGTTAGTGCTACCAACCGGTAATCCCTACTGTCTATGATCATCTTCCTTCACTACTGAAGGTCTGCCTAAGTGCAGGCTATCTTATTTCCCTCAGAGACCTTCTAACTTACCCTACTCCAGCCAGATGTTAGTGTACTAATGGGATTGTTAAGGATTGTGCCTTGTAGTCACTCAGTAACATCGACCTGGTTCCACTCACATCCATGGTTACCTTGTCCTTCTATTCTACCTTCCTTCTCTACTCCTCCCCACCAACCTTCCATTTCTCAAATGTTTCCCCCTGCCTCCACCCTTTATTTTTAACTCTTCCCCTTCTTCTCCCCTCTACCAATACCACTACATCGGCCCCTGCTACTACTTCTACTCCCACACTACTCCTCCTACACTACTACTTTTCCTCCTACATTACTACTACTCCCACACCACTGCTACTTTCCACCCACTGATAACACCACTCTCCTCCCTTTAATGCTAACTCTCCTCTTTCTCCTCCCCTCTACTTATACCACTACTACTCTGCCTACTAGTACTACTACTCCCACACTATTCCTCCTCCTACACTACTACTTCTCCTACACTACTACTCCTCCCACACTACTACACTGCTACTACTTTCCTCCTACTGCTAACACTACTCTCCTTCCACTACCACTCACCTCCCACTACCACCACTATTCACCTCCTCACTCTCCACTACCCAAACACTCTCCTTCCGTCGAGTGCCATTCAATTCGCATTCACTGCTTACACTAACTTCTATTCATCTGCCACACAAACATGCACGCTCACCGCAGTACCTATGCACTCACCTGGCCAATATCTAAACTTTGCCAATAAACTCATCACCCGGAAAACCCACCCTTCATTTATCCTATGCACTGCTTGAATATCTCTCACTCTGCCAAGATCGCTCAGCTTTTCCTTTCTAATTCTGATCAATCTTCCCCTCCTCCTGGGAGGTACATGTGCAAGGGCATGACTTTACAAGGGTGCTAGGCCACACCCAAAAGTGTTACATTCATTAAATAGGGGGCCAAGCCCCACCCACTTTGTCTGTGCAGAGTCACCACAGTCGGACCATGGCTGGTCTTCCAGCTCAGTGGCCCAGTCTGTGTTGAGGTTTCCATGGCGGTTGTTCTCACTGGTAAGTACAGTCTCTGGAGAGTGCCTGGCCACTCTCTCATGTTCCTGGTGGTCTAGGATTGGACCCAAGTATAGGAGGAGCACCTGTCTGGGTGCCGAACCAAACCTCTAATTGGCACGTGCTTGCGTGGGTCCTGCAACGCCACTATCTCTTTCACAGGTTCTTCCCGCTGTCACTGTGGGACACTGAATTCATGGCATCTTGGAGGGTTGCTTCAGCTCACGGACATCACAGCCTCTTTGGCTCTGTCATGAACATGGGGCATTGTTTTGGGTTTGGCTCTCTGCTACTTATCTGCTTCATAGTCTCTACAAAAAATAGAAAGAGATGGAGAGCATCTTGCGGTAGAGGCATGGTGTGAGACATTGGTTTGCACGCAGTTAACCCAAGGGGTAGCTCTGGAATGTGGGAAGACCCAAGGGGCATTTAAGACTAAGAAACTAAGGGGCTATGGTCTTCCAATACACAATATTTAAATCACACTTATAATTTCACGATGAATTATTTTCAATAAAGGGTGGCTATGAACAAATTAGCCTAAGCAATGAATGAACCCTGCCACAGCCCTGAACATTCAAGTCAATTGGCATGGTAGTGCCCAATCAATTAAGTCGCACTCTACTAGCACACATATATGAACCATTCCAAATGTGTTAGTTTGAATTAGCGGTTAGCTTAATGGCTGCTATTTATTTTTAGTATTTTCAAATATCTTCTGACGAATTAATCTTCAACAGACGTTGATAAAGCATATTAGCAAGAGAGTACACATATTTACATTATTAAGTGCATTGTAGGTCAATGAATAAACATATATACATACAGCAAAGAGAAACTTCTGTTTTAAACAGACATTGTATACAGATAAATTCATAACCAAGCAGTTAGTGCATACATGAACTTATATAAAGTGAGTAACCCATAAACTAAGGGCCTAGTGCGATCAGAACGAGGGTGTATGTGTTTCTGAGTTGAATCAATGGCTCTTAACCAGTTCAAATGTGACCTGGATATAGGCGTGACCAGCTCATAGTCACAATGGGTGAGTAAAGACCAATCCAAGGTCAAAGTCGGAACATTACTTCCTGGTGGCGTGGTATGGACTGCACAAGAGATGGTGGTCCAAAGACTTTTTTCGGCAGGCAGGCTGCCTTCTTTTGAACCGAAGGATGTGTCTCTACAGGAAAGAGAACACAAAACATTGTAAATAGGGGGTTGCCTGACTTGGAGCAAAAGAACAGGACTAGGGAATAGGGTGGAAGGGTTAATTGGGGAGACAAACGTGTTGAAAAGGCACATTCCAATTGTTCTTATGCCTATGTTGGCACCACTGACCTGAAAGAGAGTCTTCTGTGTGGTATCAAGGTTTGGGGAGAATCGCTAGCATCGAGGGTGTGTGTAGCTCCCTTGAGTAATTATGATGACTTCATGTTAGACAATGGCTCCCTGTGTCGTGCTGAAGCATCCCAGTTGCAAGAATGTACAGGCATCTGTGGGAAAAACGAATTCATGAAGACTGGGTATTACTGAGCTGGCCTGCATGTTTAGGAGGCATGGCACTGGGCTCAGCTACCATACTTTTGCATAAAGCTTATGTAACGTTGCTCTGTATAAAATGTAAATAATGGCTTACTGGAGCCTTCGTACACGTTGCAGCAGAGTTATACTGCTGTGTCTTTGGGCGCCAGGCTGCGCGTGGCGTCTTCTAGGTTCTGGATGTGTGTATCATCCTGACAGAAAGGGCGAGAAAATGTGGGAGGGAGAAACAGTAGAGCACGTTAAAATCAACGTGCCACGAGGGACAGGGTACCCGCGAAGGGGAGATGCAGCAGGTTCACGTGGGAACTGCCATTAGAGAGATTATAGAATCGGGGCTGGCCCCATACCGTATGCTGGTCTTTGATGTAGTGGCTTGAGAAATAGTCTGCTCAGACGGTGTGTCAAAGACACCGTGAGTCACGAGTCATTGATGTTTAAATGTTGTCATGGCAACTGGTTTCTAGCGGCCGTACAATCGCATGCGCGTTAAGTGTGCCACTTGTCTACTAGGGACGCGCATTGGTTTGCACGCAAGCATCCCAGTACAAAGGTGGAGGACAGGAACTGGGGTACTCTCTGCTTCCACTTCCTCACTTAGAGCCAGGAACAACACTGGATTACGTTGTGGCAGGACTCCCACATCCCCTCTTGCTGGCCTTATGTTCATTGAATCCCTGTGGTCAACACCGGTACAGTCAAAGCCATTTTAGATAAAATTAATTGTGATGAAAGTCACGGATAATGGAGTAAAGTTTGTCTCAGGTGAGATGAATACATTTTTGCAGGTAAGAGGTATTTGGCATATCCACACTTCAATGTATCACCCTAGGGAGCATGGGCTGGTCGAATGGTTTAATCGGGTCTTGAAGTATCATGTTAAAATGCCAATTGGAAATGGCTGGGAGTGAGAAAAAATGTGCAGGCGTTTTTACTATCTTAATATACCACCCCTTATTCACCTTTTCGGCTCCATCTGGGGCATGTCCTGTGCAACACATAAGTCCCTAGATGGTTTCAAGCCATGGCAAGGGCTTTGCCAACACGGGTGCACCCTTTGGTGCTGGAAAAATGGGTGAGAATCAAAGAAGTATGAAGAGATATTGTGATGTGAAACATAATGCTAGTGACACTGGAATTAGAACTGGGGGTGTTGTGAGGGTGAAATATCCTATCAGGGTCAGGAAGGGTGAGTTGCATTTCCTCCTGCTCAAGAGTGTAATAAATGATGCCTGGAATAATACATCACTGAGTGATGGAACAATGTGGAGTGTGAATTGTCTGGCCAAGTTGTGTCCTGCTGTTCATGTGGGTGGCTGTACCTAAAACACTATAGTGTATCAGATTTTGGGCTCTTTCTTATGGATAAAATACTCCCAAGTTTCTCCGCCAAAACCATGGAAAGCAGATTTGCACTCAGGAACCTGGTTCTTCCGACCTGCAGCCATCAACACCACAGGTTTTCCATCTGCATTCCCACTGTCCCACTAATGATCACCAACCCCACTTTTTTCTTAAACGGACAAGCGCAGGGAGCCTCCATAAGTGGACGATGAGTGCTATACAAGACAACGTACATTACATTACCCAATGTGTGTACTCCTAGTTTGGGGAGTGGGGCGGAGCAAGTTAATGGAGAGTTGGATAGGTCCACCAAATATGTGGATGGGTCTGCTAATGATTTTCTCCAAAGTACACATATATTATAGGGTTCCTGGTAGAGATTCTGATCTCCCAGGGTCCACATATATATTATACATACAAAAATGTGCGGGACCACTATATCAGATAGACTTCTCATACATTAGACTATCCATAGTCCTGATGAAGCTTTAATTGTCGTGTAGTGGACGAAACACTGGAGTGTCGACTGTTTTGTGAGGACTGAAGATTTATATTAATATTTGAACAATTTTTGCATGTAATACAAACATTCTGGTATAGATCCCTGAAATTAAATGGAATGGGCCATTTGGAAATAGGAGTGGCTCCCCTAATCCGTAACCAGTGAAACTTGGAAGTGCAGTTCTTCAAACACACACACACTTATGATCCACCACTGGGCCCATTCGTCTCCCTTTTAGCATCCACTACATTCAAACTGCAAAGGGCAACATCGAGAAGGACCTATTACTTCCCCTGAGCAGCTCCATGTGGGGCGCAACCCTCAACAAGTCCCTCACTGAACAGCAATGCTGAGAAGTGTGCTCCAACCTGAGATATCTGCAGCAGTGCATGATACATCGTCTATATTGGAGCCCAGTCAAGATTCAGCATTGCAGATACTTGGATGACGATAACTTGTGGTGTCCGGTCAACATTTTGAATTCAAATACATTCCAATCAAAAGGACCAGAAAAAAAGACCGAATACCTTTTTTTTTAATGTATTTTTTTTTTTGCTTTTGTTATAGGTAAAATTAGTGGTTTTTGGCCAAAAAACAGGGTTTTGGGGGGTAGGGGGAGTGCATTCGATTTTTTTTAACTGTCCTATTGTTTCAAAAGTATTACATTTCGAAACTTTGTATTTGAATCTTTGACCTTGAACCAATACTTGTTGGTCATGCAACAAAGTCAGAGGCTCAATGGTGCACAGGTCGTGTATGAGCAAGAAGTTGTCAGACTTTAGGGACGCTGTCTTCGAAAGATTAGTGTTAATAACAGGCCTTCCTAGGTCTAAGGATTTCTGACTTGTTTTGCTGTGCGTGTTTCTGCCAGCACCCTCCCATCCTCAATCAAGAATGGATTTACAGAGCAGTATCGATAGCCAAAGAACGCATGGAATGGAATGGTAGATAAGCACTCGTCTGCCTATTGTAAACTGGATGCAAGACTTGCATAACCGCTCGGAGAAAACAGATATTATGTTTTCTAAGAAAATAACTCTTGGAAGATTTTGAACTTATTTGGTCCTCTTTGATTGAGTGTTATGCTTGAAACATGTAACTAGAATTGCTTTGATTCATAGTGCATTGCTTAGACACATATATAGCAATACTGCTAGGTGTCCCTTCATTACCCTTCGTTGTGTGTGATTTCGCTACGTGTGTATAGATGGATTTAGCGGGGAAGCTAGGTAGACTGGTGGAACATGTTCTGCGAATTGATACTGAACTTTCCCCCCATTTGGAGTGTTCTTTTTGCTACCTTGAAAGAGGATGACTTTCATCTTCCTCAATACAAAATGTAAGAGAGAAGAAAATAGAAAACGGAATCAGAAGGCGTTGGTTTGCTGATCTCAGGGGCTGGTTTGGCAAATAGGGCTGAAACCTGTTAATGGTTAACTCAGCATATCTCATGAACACATTCAAAATTAATCATCTTAAAATTCACCATCCACCTTGCTGCCAGCAAAGGGATTTTCAAATTAATTTCCTTTTTATTTATTTATTACTTGCTTCGTGCTATGGCCCGAAGGCATTGAACCGGTCTACATAACATTTCTGATAAGGGAGCAGGAAAAGACAACATTGAAAAGTGCTCAAAATAATAATGATTTCATTTTTTTTCCGAAAAGGGGGAAGGTACTCGATGCAGTGGACACTACAAGGAAGTGAGTTATTGGGTATCCAATAGAAGCATTAAAGATTAAATGGACAGCCTAATTTATCTGCACCTTTTAAGCTCGCAAACCTGTTTAGCGTGCATTTTCATAGTCTGGAAATACATTGATGGCTGGCTTCTACACAGGCCAAGTACTTTCTTGATCTGCGTGTGATGCAGGACTCACCATGGTCTCCACCCTACTCATTTAATATTTAAATTCAACATTTGCCTTAAGCACATGGACTGGTGATTCTTGTCTACGCAAACTACACTCATTTGTAACCCATAATCCACTCCTGTGATTTTGTCAGTGTCTTGGGCTATTGAATCATGGATTGCAGTGCATCATAGATCAAACCTCTTTCGTTCTGCCTTAGAAAGTCACCTCCTGAAGACTTCTGATGGCAGAGCGTCTGCTGATATTAAATTATGCGATTGTCCCAAGTCAAAAGCTTACAAATATAGGAATTTGGTTTGACAACCTGCCCCTATACAACAGAAAACACCAGGCTAAGTCAGTACTAAAATCTTTCCCTTTCAAACTTCACATATCAGGGAAGATTATTATGCATATTTTTGCCGTCTATAGTGTGATAGTGATTATGGGTGGAGTCAATTCAAGACTTGACCACTTTAAGGCACTTTTTACTTGCTCTCGCAAAAATTGGTGCATCGTTTGCAGATTGCACAGAAGCCAGTTTTAAGACTATAGTTTCATATATATAAACTAATGTAACACGTGTCTGTACCACTGATAAGTTTGTCGCGCCTTCCAGTTTAAGGTCATGGTTATGTAAGGTCGTGTGCTTTATTTGCAAATGCCCTCCTTGCTTACAGTCATTACATAAGAAAAGGGTATACACACAGTGCAAGAAGTAGACACTTTGGCTAGAACAGGAGATCACTAGAATCATAATACAGTGTGGTGGCATGAGAGTAACACTAGCCAATAATGTTCACATGAATAGAGAAGAATTATTAAAGTTAAGAACAGTAAATCAAGTCATCCTGATCTGCCTTAAAGAAAGTAGAGCATCAGCACTGAGAAACATTGGTAAAACTGTGGCCCATGCAGTACCTGTGCCTCACCAGTGATGGCCAGTCTGATTTTTCAATAGGTACTTTACCTGCAATCCCTATGTCAGCTATTGTGTGTGGGTCAATGTGATACTGACATGGCAACTGTCTGGGGCCAATGTGGAACCTGCCATGGCACTGTCGTAACCTTGGGCACTGTGAGACAGGTATGGCAGTGTGGAAACGGTCAGATGGTACAACGAGCAAACCTCTGGTATATTTTAGAAACACCCCTGGCAGGTTGGCACACTAAGCACTCTGATATTACTGACACTATCCCGGATATTTAAGCAATAATTACATATACTTTGAAATTTACCTGCATGTGTCGACAATACTTTTGTTTAAGTCACAGATGGCCTCTCTCTCTCTTTTTAACTGAGGGATGGACAGTCCTTCCCTAACTCGGGTGTCCCTCAACACTAGGCAAGTTCAAGAGATCGGTAACCCCTCCTATCTAAAATGTCTGCCTTCTCATGATGGCTTAAAGGCAAATGCCTTATTTATCTAGACTTCCTCTGGGAACAATCTAGGCAGCACATATCAGGGGCCCTGGTTGGACAGCGCCTTTCAATCACTCTGAACACTTGACTGGTTTTCCACATGCCTCTATTCCTTTCCCAGATACTATGCTCTCTCTTTCAGTTCCTCGCTACTCTCCTCCCTTCCCTCCCATTCCCTTCCTTTCCCTTCCCTTCCCTTCCTCCCTCTCATCTCATTCTCTCCATCTCTCTCTCTCTCTGTAGCTGTCCCTCTGATGGTATCTCTCTCCCTCCTTCCTACAACTCTGCCCTCCTATGCCACTACTACTCTCCCCCTCCACATTGCTACTACTCTCCCCTCTCCACATTACTCCTCCAAACCACTAATACTCACACCTCCACACCACCCCTACCTCCCCTCCACAACTCTACTATACCCACCTCCACACTACTACTTCTCATACCACCACGCCGCAACTTCTCCTCCCCGTCTCCTCAGTCAACACTCCCTCAGCCACTCGTTTACTAATTTCCTACTCTCCTACTACCAATACCACACACACACCTTGCACACACTCTTACACCACAGCACCACTTTCTCATACCAGCCAAAAACACGCTCCTCTACACCGTCTTTTCTCCTTCTGGTTCATGGTGCACCTCCACCACCTCTGACTTCACCCGAACAACCCACAGGTTCGAATCCCCAGTAGGGGAGAAATGAAGGAAAGCAGTACTCTGGGACACATAGTAAGGGAACGTCGTACCCTTTAGATCCCGCCCACTTTGTCCTCTGCTAGCACAGCCCCTGTTCTCAGGTGTGACAACCTCCTACCCAGGACACTGTCAATCCTATTTATTAACCCAAAGAGCCTTAAATGGTAGAGAGGGCAACATCGAATTTGACTGTCCTATCACTGACCCGGAAATGGACTCCACGTGTCTAAGATCAGCCAGAAACACACAGCGTGCAAGTTAAAGAGACTGAGCAAACATCTTAAGCAATGCAAACGTCTGCTGGTGTCATAGCTACAGTATATCCTTCAGTCCAAACAATCTAACTTTCTGCAAGAGGTTATGCAATCTGCCATTGTTAATTCTTTATATTCTTGTTGCATGCTTGTGCCAAAAAACTGTTTTTTTGCAGTGTCTAAATATGTTAATTATTCATGACAGATTAGAGGAAAATATTCTAGGTTTCCTATTTAATTATAAGTTTCTATGGCAAGTGCCGGGCGCTACATCCCGGGACGTTTGCTGCTCATATGCTGTACCCTGAACGTGTTTGATGTTTTAAATGCATAGCACACTCGAAAGATATTTGATAATGGCAATGTTGTATACGATGACCAACTTAAACTAAAAATAAGGTTAAGCAAGTACGAGATTGTTATTTTGTTAAGTGATCTCTAATGTGATTTGAATAATATGCTGCACGTGTTTTTTATCATTCTGAAGTGTCAAGCTGTCAACCTCTTGGGTAGGTGTCTGTGTTCATATTTCTTTTTTTTATTCTTTAATGTGTTGCCATTAAGGGCAATCAATTACAATGTAGTCGAGGAAGCATCTTTTGTTATCACTCTTGAGTGTTGCAAGGAGTGTTTGCCACTAGTAAATCCAGCACTGGAGAATGAGTGATAATGAGTCAAGTAAATACCTTACTGTATAATGCCGCCTCTTTGATCTTTCATTAGGTCAGAGTGGCCATGGGAACGTAACTATCCTGCGGATTTAAGTCACTGTTGTGGTAAAAGACTAAAGGAGTTGAGACGAATCCAAGGATGTCATCCCTTCTCCCCTAGGGGGAGACCTTTCTCATGAGGCCAGGGTGGTACATCCACAGTACAATAGTACCCCTGGGGGTGGTGCACAGAGGGAGGATCACATGGGGAAGTAACCCCTCTATGGGATTATGGACGACCATTATCAGAAAATGCGGTATGACTCCGCTTCTATACACTCAACCCCTTCTCCAACCCTAAATCCTCCTTCTTCCTCTCTAGATAGAGCTAATGTGTTCAGTCGTCAAGTCAGTCAATCCAACATACCTTACAAGACTGAAAGACCAGAAAGTACAAATTATCATGTATATGGTTTTGAAATTGGTACTGTGAAGAAGATGACGACAGGGAGTCTGAGGATCACCCCCAGGAACCAGAGTGAGCGGTCTAGCTTATCAAGGCAACTGTTTGGCCCAAAGCAGTACAATAATCCCACATGGGAGTTTGAAAGGAACTCAGCTGTGATGCTAGAGAAAGAGAAGGATCCTCTAAGGAGGAACAGCAGGAGCGATGTAATGGAGCGGCAGACGCAAGCCAAAAGGGGAGCTGTGACCAAAGGAACAAGAGAACCAGAGCATCGTCCAGGACGAGAGGACTACTCTGACTGCTGCCGAGTGAAACCTCTGGCTGCCACAGAACCTGTCGAAGCGCAAAAGGGAGAAAACACACAGCCGGGAAGAGTCAGACATCTGCAGAGCTGCTGCAGAACCTGCCGGTTACCTGAACACCACCGGAGTCTCGAGAAGGGACGCAGCTGCACGGGAAACGCTGATACCCGAGCAGAAGAAACAAACAGGTATGCAGGTTACCCGAGAGGTTCTAGAGGTCTAGGGGAGCAACAGGGTGGACGCATGAACTGGAGGAAGAGGGTCAGGGACCCTGAATCCGATTAGAAGTGGAGAGCAAGCGGGTCTGGGACCCTGAATGTCAAAATAAGAATATTTAATTAAGCAAAATGAGGCTAGTCATCACACTGAGGGGACTCGAAAAACCTACTTCACATATGAACTTTAAATTTAATATCATAAATCCATTTTATTACACATATATGCAAATACAATCACAGACAAAATACATGATAAATATCCAGTAAAAAGAGGGCCATTTGAGTGGCATTGAATTAAATACTGTTTGTATTTTGCTTCCAATGTTTGAAGAACAAAACAGTGCATAGTGACACTGTATTGTTTTAATACGTGTGTTATGTTCATAGATGAATTTTTCTATTGTGAATTTTTTTACTGGATATTTTTTATTTATTTCTTCTATGATTGTATGTGCATATATGTTTAATAAAATGGATTTATGATATTAAATTCAAAGTTCATATGTGAAGTAGGTTTTTTGAGTCCCATGAGTGTAAGGATTAGCCTCCCTTTGCTTCATAAAATATTGTGTACCCCATAAGGTAGGAAGGTAACATTTTTCCCCTAGATGGGGTAGCCGTTTCTGGTATTAGTGTGAAAATAAGAAACCAGGCAGGAGTTGTATGCTTGGCAGGAGAAAGAACCAAGCAGAAACCGCACTGCAGTGCAAGTCTGGGACCCACACCCAAATAAGAAGTCGAGAATAAGAGGGTCTGGGTCCCTGACTGCAAAGGAAGTAAACCATGAAATGTTGTATGCTGGGAGAGTGAACCAAGCAGATACAATGCTATATTGCAAGTCTGGGACCCACACCCAAATAAGAAGTCGAGAATAAGAGGGTCTGGGTCCCTGACTGCAAAGGAAGTAAACCATGAAATGTTGTATGCTGGGCGAGTGAACCAAGCAGATATAATGCTATAGTGCAAGTCTGGGACCAACACCCAAATAAGAAGTTGAGAAAATGCTGGGAGAGTGAACCAAGCAGATACAATGCTATAGTGCAAGTCTGGGACCCACACCCAAATAAGAAGTCAAGAATAAGGGGGTCTGGACCATAAGGCTGAAAGAAGCATGCAAGGAAGAATTGTGTGTTTGCCAAGGAAGGAAACCAAGCAGACACTGGGCCTCATTACGGGTTTTCTGGTGCGGAAATAACATGCTGGTATTTCCGTATACCGGCACGGTTCCACACCAGGAAACTACAAGTTTGTCGGTGGGGGGGCCTGATTAACCTCCAGCAAAGAACTGGGAGTAAGTGAGAACCCCACCGGCAAAAAAACAGCCGGTATTACCGGCACTGGTGCTACCGCTGCTGGTAATACTGGCAACCCCCCATGGAATCCTATGAGACTACATGGAATGGGGATTAACCACCCTTGCCGGCACTTGGAATCTACTGGTAATTCCAGCAGACCAAGTGCCGGTAACAGTCATTCTGTCTGGTGCTATCCTGCCAGGTTGCACGTTTGGGGGGCGAGAGACTAATGTGCCATCATGACGGCACTGGCTATACTGTTAATGCAATCGTTATCTGGCAGTTGCTGGTCTGAGGTTTTCTAGTTATATATTTTGACAGCTACACTATTTGTATGCATCATTACGGAGGGGTCGGATGAGAGGTGTTGGGAATCTTTTCCAAAGCAGGAATTTGCCTTTTGGAAGAAATAAGGAGTTATACGGGTTTTGTTCAAGATGTGTAACAGTCAGTTACAAGGAGGGCATCATAACAGGGGGCTATGGGTTTGGTCTTGCAAAATATAAATGGTGATTTTGTATGGATGGGGGAATGATTGGAGCGGTGGGCCCATCCCCATAGGATGTACGCAACACTTTATTCCACAATGGTAGTTAATGTAGGGACCCTCAATGCTCAAGGTTTAAACGCCCCGGGAAAACACAGTCAGCTGTTCAGAGAGTTTAAAAGACTGCAAATACTCATAGCAGCGCTCCAAGAAACCCACCTGTCAAAAGAGGACCAGGAATAGAAACTTTCCGCACCAATATCATCCCACATCAGATAGCAAACGGGCGGGTGTATCGATCCTAATACATAAAGACCTGAGTTTTACACACATAACAACCAACAGAGACACATATGGCAGGCACATAATAGTAGTGGGGGAGATACAGGGCAGACAGGTTACAATCCTCCCATTCTACTCACAGAATATGGCACAAGAACCCTTTATGTTGTCCTGCTGGAACAGCTGGGGGGGACAGGACAGTGGGATTTCCTTATACTTTTGTGATATGAACTTGGAAATGGATAGGGTGAAAGATAGATCGACACAAACCACTTACTCCACAACAGGGTCCGTATCCCACAGATTACAAAACCTTAATTTAGTATGTATATGGCGTACACGTATACTTCCCATGTACACGTGTACGTCTCACATTTCGCTTAAATATTTATGACGTCAAGGATGGCCAAAGTTGTTCCATCTTCAGATATTGAACCTATAACCCTCACCGATTATAACATGGTGATGGTGAAGTTGAAGGACTGGTCGCACCATCATAAAACCTACCAATGGCGGCTCACTCCAAGTATACTACGCAACCCACTGTGTCTAGAGAACCTAAAGGGAGCAGTCTGGGACTACCTAACCAACCACCACACATGGATACCGCAGAGGGCGTCAATTGGAACGCTAAGAAAAGCGGTCGCCAGGGGGGGGCATATTAGCCAGTGCGGCCGCGATGAAATACATCAGGGCGCTGGCCGAAGAGCAATTAATAGGTCAAGTTAAACGAGCTGACAAGGCTTATAGCAAAGCCCCGACTAGACAACACCTTAAGGTACTCACTACGACCAAGAGTCAGTTGAGACTGTTAAGGATTCAAAGAGTGAAACTCATCATGTTTAGGGTACATACCAAATCGTTCGAACTGCACAATGTGCCAGGGAGACTTCTAGCTCACCTTCTTAGCCAGCAGAAGAACCGTCCATTCATACACACCATAGTAGATGCTCAGGTTAAAGAATGGGGGGAATAGTGCAAGCAAAAAGAACTGTTCCATGGATTTTACACTAAGCTATACACATCCAGTGCACCTAGGTGCAAAGACGTCAAAGCGCATTTAGAAGGAGTTGAACTGCCATAGCTGGCAGGCAGGGACAGGGAGTCCCTGGAGGCCCCGATAGAACCAAAAGACATTCTCCAAGCTATAAAAATGCTAATGCCTAACAAAGCACCTGATCCAGACGGATTTACGGCCAGCTTCGATAAATCACTGAACCAGGTGCTAGCTAAACCTTTGGCTGCCGTCTTTAACTCTATCAGAAATGGCACCAACCTCCTGACTTCAATGACGGAGGCCCAAGTGACCTTAATACCCAAACATGGTAAAGATCCCAAACAATGCTCTTCCTGCAGGCCCACAGCCTTACTGAATCTATATTCCAGGATAGTTACTAAGATCCTCACTACTAGGCTGGAGAGGTTCTTGTCTGCACTCATAGACCCTGATCAGTTGGGATTTATCAGGGGAGACTATAAGAAGAGTATTACATTTGGTAGACAAATCTGGAAGAAACCTGTCTCTCTCTCTTCTACTTAAAATCAACAATGGAAAAGCCTTCGACAGTGTAGAGTGGGGGTTTCTAAAGGAAGTTTTACATAAATTCAACTTAGGTCCCGAAATGTCCCAGATGATTTTCTCTAACTATGTAAATCCTTCTGCATGGCTACTAGTCAACAGGGCTCTGACCGCACCAATCCAACTAAGCAGAGGCACCAGGCAGGACTGTCCCCTCTCACCATTGTTTTTCGCAATGGTGATGGAGCCCCTCGCAGCCTGCGGAAGAGCTAATGTGCATTGTGGGAATACAATTTGGGGGATTCCAGCATAAGGTCAATCTCTTTGCGGATGATGTTATCTTGACCTTAACTGACCCCCTGAAATTGCTACAAATTGTTAGAGGAAGAGATTGATCAATATGGATGGGGGTCTCCAGATTTAAAATTAGTAGCTCAGTCAGAAGTCCTGAGACTGAGTATCCCTCCCCATCATAGGGAGGAACTTAAACACAGGATCCTCTTCTCGTGGGCTACCAAATCAATTAGATATCTTGTGATCAACATACCCGGTAAGATTGGGGACCTCTTTGGAGTCCACTACCCTGCGCTGATAAGAGGCATCACAAATGATTTAGACCGCATGAATGCCCTACACCTGTCCTGGTTTGGTAAAATGGCTGTTATCAAGATGCATGCCCTTCCATGATTCTTTTACTTTCCACAATCTATTCCCATTCCCAACTCTAAAAGTACCATTGAAAACTGGGATGCTATGCTATTACAATTCTTATGGAGGGGGGTCGCCAAGAGTCAATAAGAGTACACTGTACACGGCTAAGTCACAAGGGGGGTTGTCATTCCCTAAACTTAGGAATTACTATAGGGCAGCACAAACTCGCCCCCTGACAGATTGTTTACAAAAGGTCTTGGAGAAATGATGGGTAACTATGGAGCAGGCTGTAGCGGGAAGACACTTATGGACACAGCATGGCTGCCTCGCCACATGTGTGCCCAGAGCCTCTACTCCAACCCTATCACTCGGGCCTCCCTTGACGCATGGGATAGTGTTAGTAAACTGAAGGGTGCTACTACCTTCCCCTCCCCATATACCCCACGGATACAGAAGGAGGATTTTACTCCCGGGAAGACGGAGAGAGAGTTTATGACTTGGATAGACAAGGGGGTGAGTAAAGTGGGGGATCTATTTTTAAATGGGAAAATACAAACTTTCAAGGAATGCAAGGGAAATCAGGGTCTTGAGGAGACTGATAGGTTTAGCTACATGCAGGCTATGCATTGGTTTCTCCGCCCCACCAATGTTACAGTGGTGAGTAGGGCGATAACACCGCTGGAAACAATGGGGGAGGGGGCGCTGTGGAAATCACACACCACTGCTGGCTGAAAACATTATATTGAAATACCGCCGGATGCAGGAGTATGCTACGATTGAAAAAAATCAACAAATATTGCATTTCATGTGATGAAGACTAAGAGGGTCTGGGACCCTGTGAGAGGAGAGACAGTCCATGAGATGACACTTAACCATTCCATGTGAAGTGTTGCGGGTCTGGGCCCTGCACCCACATGAAAGGTTGAGAATAGGAGGGTCAAGAACCCTGCAACTGCTAAAAGGAATCCTACGCTGAGTGTGCCAAGATTTGTTTGATAAAGAAATGTGAGTCCATGTTAAAAGGAATCCTTCACTTGGCAGCAGAGTGTGCCAATTTTGTGGAATAGGAACTGTGAATCTGTGATAAAAAGGAATCCTGCGCTTGACAGTGGAGTGTGCCAAGTTTGTGTCATAAGGAACTGTGAATTCAAGAAGCATATCCTTGTGAGTGGACTAGTGACATTTGACCAAAAGGGCGAAAGAGTCTTAGAAGCCCTAAACAAAGGAAAATAAGAAAAGAAGAAATCTAGGGGAAAGGAGCACTACCCTAGCATTGGAATCCTGCATTTCGGAACATTGTTTATTTTACATCACTTTTTGCCTACCGGAAAGACTGGGAACTTTTCTGTTGATTTGAGAAGAGATCGTCCTTGCACAGTGGCAATGAGGAGTGTTAGGGACAGAGGAAGGTTTTGAGACACAACAGTGACAGATTTTTTAGTTTTAGACATCCTGACAATTCCACAAGTTTTCTTTGAGGTAGAAAAACCCCTCTTAGGGATAGAGAGGCATTTTCCAACCCTTTCTTAATTAATAAATGTCTACACCCCAAATATGCCTTCATTGTGTCCGAGCCTTACTTCTGCACCCTTACAGAGCCCAATCAACGGAAGTGGGGTAGATAGCGATAGTCTGCAGGAAGAGAGAGCTCCACGAAGCAGAGACCCAAAGCAAGTGAGTTTGTCAGATGAAACTGTAACTGCACCCCTCTCCTGGGGCATGAATATTGAGGCACAGATGTAACCCTAACTTGGGATAGTAAGCTGGGATCTGCCTCTCTGATGGCAGGCTAGGGATGGGCTCATTGCCAGGGATCCATACAATAAACGTGCCAAAGTCTGGAATAGGGAAAAGGTGTTCGCCAAGCTCGGAAGGTGCAGGAATGCCAATACAGAAGAGGAACACTGGATGGAATAACTTGGAGCTGGGGGAAAGGTCAAGAAAGCACATCAGTGGTGCGTTTGACTGGGCAGAGAAAATGAAGCAATAGGAGGACAGGCTTATAAAGAATGGGGCCCACTCCTACAGAACAGCAGATGAATAGAGAGTGGCTCTCCCTGAAAGTGCGCGCAGCGGCTTATATGACTACGTTGAGAGGGGCAGCTGACATCACATGGTGCAAGGGAGGTTGCAGCTTCTAAGTAGACGAGTCTGCACTAACACTAGATGACCGGTCTGAGAAGGCCTCGGATATCAAGAGAAGACACTGTGGCTATCACAGGAGAAGACAAAGAGTGTGATTCTTTGACAGATACAAAGGGTGATAGTGCAGCATAGGCAGAGGTAATACATTCACAAGATTGCCTATAAAGTGGAGAGCTTCACAACCCAAGAAAAAAAAGTATAGCAGACAAGACTAAATACTTCACAGAGAGTTCTGTGAGGAGTCAACCAGATCCAGTGGTACATGTTCTTCTTTTAAGAGGAATGTCAAGAAAGAGAGCCTGAGAAGCGCACATCCAACCCACATAAACAGTCGAGGCGTGCTTGGAAGGAGCAGGATAAGAGTCAGAGGTCACTATCGCAGACATGCAGATTGGGGCAGGGTGAGAGGTGGAAAGAAATAAGAAAGGACGGATATACATGGGCACAACTACTAGGAGGGTTAAGGGTGTCCTGACCCCCTCAAAATATAGCACATTACCTTTGGTCCCCCCAAATATTTCACCATGCCCTCCACTCTACCCTCCAAGGCAGCAGTTTAAGTAGCACAGCCCAAAGCTCACAACCAAGCACAAAGGCAGTCCAAAGTATCTATATAGCCCAAGGTTTGCAGACTATGGGCCTCATTATAGGTTTGGCGGTAGCCCTGCCAGTAAAACCGGCAGGCTGTCGCCAAACTTCCTAAAATTTCCGGCGCCCGTGAATAGGCAATTAGCGGGGCATTTCGACCCAGCCGGACCCGGTATTTGCCCATTCGCGGGTGCCGGAAAAAAGATGCTAACCATTCGACCACATAGGGCTGAATGGGAATGGGGAGGTCGGATGAACCGGGAGCATACGACATGTTGTGCTCGCGGGTGCCGCTCAGCCCGCCAGGTCCGACCTGTCGGGCAGATATGCACCCGCGAACACAACTCGTAGTTTGCCAGTCCGGGAACTACAGTACTGGCAAGCTTATCGGTACCATAGTTCCCGGACCGGAAAACTTATAATGAGGCCCATTATATTGTAAGGCTGACGGTTGTGACAAATGAAATATGCGCCAAATCCAGTTTACATAACATGCTCAGAAGGATTTCAGCTTAAATGGTTATCAGAGACATACTCTGCAAATATAAAATCCTGTGGTCATTCTGAGGTTCCCAACATGATTGATGATTTTATGCAAAGGAACGAAGTGCTATTTATCCCACTCCCCTTCTCACAGGCGATACATTTACACAATGAAGGTGATTTACTTACTGGGGCTCATTTGTAAAAAATAATGTGCAAAAGGCTTACATCTGTATTTACAGTTGTTTTACTGCTCTGGGACATTTCAAAAAGCTTACGGCGGTATTTACAGTTGTTTTACTGCTATGGGACAATTTAAAAGTCTTCAGCAGGCAGAGTGGGAAACAAGAGGGAAGGGAAGTACATTTCCTTCACATCATGCCTGCTCCGCCTGTAAAACCACATCGTTTTACGCTTGTCTGAGATTTTCATGCAGGTGTAAAACTGATGGATTCTATGGAATCTGCCTGTGTTTGACACCTGCTAAAAGCAGGTGGAACCCCGAGGACTCCATTATAAATGTAATCTACAAGAAATGTAATTTACAGTTGGTTTATTACACTTTTTACACAACAGAAAAAATCAAAGAGTAAAGGTTATTTTGCCTATATTTACTCTTTCTTTTTGCACTGGTAAAATGTGTAAATTGCGTGTATGGGATCCAACAGCACTTAAGTGCTAACTAAAATTGGTGATCTCCTCCAAGCAATTTCAACGTTTTACAAAATTAATCTGCATGATTGAATTGTTTATGCAGTGAGTGTGATCATGTTTTATTTACAGACAGTGATTTATTTACAAACTGGGAGAGATGTATTTACAATATGACGACTAGATGCAAAGTAGAGCATCTGAGAACATGTTGAGTGACCCAAAATACACGTTTTCAGGGTCTCACAATTTATTATTTGGGGAGTGCAGGTCCCCTTTTAGGCACCGCCCATCACTCTATAGACCACAACCCTTGTTAGAGCTCCCTTTAATTTCACATGCACTGAATTTTTTCCTGTTACCATAGAGAACCAATTTTAGTACAGCTTTTTACCCCCCAATGCACCATTTCAACACATTATTTTAAAAATGTTCACGGGGTAAGGGGCAATCACTCTACTTTATTTAGCACTCCCTACTACGCTTGGTGACTTGCACTAATTTGTGGGAGATGTTAATGGCCCTCCACTAAAAATGCAGATCCGACCGTCACTGACCTTGAATAGTTTATAATGTCAATGTCCCCTCGGGTGCTGCGCGACACCTGGTGCCTCTGCCAACAGCATGCATATAATAATATCACAGGCTGTGAATATTGTAGGCTCGTAGATTTGGACTCCAGGGGGACAGGTGCCTCCCCCTTTCTTCTATGCCAGGGGTAAAGATGTAGTCTGATTCAAAAACATACGTAGTTATTTCACCTAGTTCAAGGCATTGCAGTATGATCATCTCATCATGAGCATTGCACATGCAGCCAGCTTGGGAGTCAGGGCTGCTGCATGCCCTTTTTCAAGGTGCTTTTGTGGCTCCCTTTGCATCGCTTACAATGCCTCCACATTTTGTGTCCCCTGATGGCTTGGCGATTACACTGTCATCATCATGACACCATCCGAATTGCTCATTTTCCTTTCAGCATTCTGCTGCCTATATTTTTATTGCCTTTATTACTAAGGCCCCAACTGCCTCAGCTTACTGTTACTATATAGTCTCAACAAACAGCATGCTGCACAGGTCCCTGCCGTTTCCCTAGGTTAAAATAAATATGCAAATGTTTGTGAGCTGGGCCAGCTCGTCCATCACTGTCTGCCAGTGTGCTGCTAGCCTACCACAGTGCTAGGTCAGCAAGCCAGAAAGAGAGAGGGAGACATGGTCAGTCAGACACTAGATTGAGGCAGAAGACAGCCAAGCCATCCGCTGCCATAGCCCGCCCAACAATAACTTATTCTCAATTTGAAAGTAAGTCATCCCAAATTCTGAACGCTACTGTGATGTCCCTCTACGCGGACCGCCTCACGCTGTCGTGTCATTCAAATAACACATCGGTAAAGATGAGCCGACAGAGCTGGGGTGCAACACGTCTTTATTGGACAACTGCTTATCTCGAACTAACGGTCTGGCGGTAACCCCGCCCCTTAACTCCCGTGGGTCACAGCGCAGTAATTAATGGCAACAGACAGAGGACTCATCCTCCAAACAAAATTGAGAGTAGCGACACCACACCCTCCCGTTACTAAACATTTAGTCCTGCCCTCAGTTCATCTCTTCAATGAGGCGATTGTTCTCTGGGGTCGACATTCCACTCTGGCCGGTGGACCGGTCTCGGTTCCTAATGTCATGTCACCTTCAGAGTCTTCTCTGTCTCCTTCATAGGGAGCGTCCCATTGAGAGAAAGTGTCATCCAGGTTTATGTCACCTGAGGATGGGGTTCTGGGCATTCGCCTGAAATGAGATGAGTTTCGTGTTACAGATCTGTGGTCTCCTTCCACGGTGATGAGTGATCCCTTCCTTTTGACGATGATGAGGAGTTCTTCGCTGAATGGGGCCATGTTTTTGCGCTGTTGGGGTTGGCGGACCACTACCAGGCCTCCTGGTGTCAGGTCATTCTCGTTGGCCCTGCGGGTGGCGTCAGCAGCCCTCTTCATGGTCTCTTTCATGAGTTTATCTCTATTTCTCATTTCGTTGTCCTTTTCATATTGATCTTCATCAACCGCTATGTGTGGTAATCGTGTTCTAATCGTTCGCCCAAACATCACCTCTGATGGTGTTTTCCCGGTGGTTATATGTGGGGTGTTTCTGTAATCTCGCATGAGTTGGTATAACAGCTTCTCAACAGGTTCTCCCGTGATGCGTGCAATTTGGGTCGTGCATTTAACGTTGCTCATGAACCTTTCGACGGTTCCATTCGCCTGTGGCCACAGGGGTGTCACTTTCCTGTGGCGAAAACCCATGTATTCCGCAAATCTTTGGAAGTCTTGTCCGGTGAACGGAGGTCCGTTGTCGGACTTTACTACCTTGGGTACTCCGTAGGTTGCGAACATTCGACCTAGGGCTGGGATGGTGTGATGCGCCGATGTGGATGGGACTATCTGCAGGTCAGATATCTCGAGTATTCGTCCACTGCCACCAATATGTATTCTCCCCCTTCCATGGGTCCAAAGTGGTCGACAGCTATTTCCTCCCAGGTTCCTTCTGGCAGTGCGGTCATGCTCAAGGGTTCAGGTGATGTGTGTGGCTTTACGAGGGCACGCGTAGGGCAGTCTTGCAGTAGTTCTTCCACTGAGGTGTCTAATTGGGGGAACCATAGTTTTTGTCTTAGCATCCTTTTGGTAGATACAATCCCTTAGTTTCCTTCATGGGCCAGCTCTAGTACTTTCCGTCGCAGGCTCCGTGGAATTACGAGCTTGGCGCCCTTTACCAGTAGCCCTTCTTCTGATTTTTCCGAGTTCTTCCTTCACGGCCAGAAAACAGGTGATGTCTTTTTTTGTGTCATCATTCATAGATTCTCAGATCTGTTTAGCGTGTTTCCATCGCCCTGTTTCTAGGCATCACAGTATGGTTTGTATTCCTTGGTCGGTGCTGGATTCCCGAGTTATCTGATCCATGTCAAGTCCTTGTGGTGTGTCGCTGTGGATGACATACTTTATGTACTGGTCAGCTATGGAGGGTTCTGGCCCGCATGTTTCTTTTGGATGCCGCGAGAGGAAATCTGCAGGGTTTTGTTCTTTCCCTGGCCTGTGTGTGATGGTAAATTGGTAGTCTTGTAGTCGAAGTGCCCATCGGGCTATCCTGGGTGGCATTTTTGCCTGAGAGTTGCCATAGAGGAAAGTGAGGGCCTGATGGTCCGTTACAACTACGAAAGGTTTTCCATACAGGAACAAGTGAAAGTGTTCGCAGGCCCAGACCACTGCCAAACCTTCCTTTCTGCCTGAGAGTAGGCTTGCTCAGTTTTGGAGAGGCTTCGACTGGCGTAGGATACTATGTGCTTTTCACTTTCCTCTTTGTCGCCCAGTTGTGTCAGAATGGCACGTAGGCCAACTGGACTGGCATCAACGATGAGTTCCGTGGTCTTCTTGGGGTCGAAGTATGCCATGTTCCTGGCGTCGGAAATGCGGTCCTTGATGATTTGAAATGCCTCTTGGCATTGGGGTGACCAGATGAATTCTGTGTTGAGCTTGGTGAGGGCTCTGAGAGGTTCACTGATAGAGTCGAAATCGCGTATGTATCTTGTGCAGTAACTTGCAAGTCATAAGAATGATCTGAGGTCTGAGGTGGTGGCAGGTGGCTCAGCTTCTCGGAGCGCGCTGACTTTCTCTGGGTCTGGCGTCATGCACTTCTCAGAAAATATGTGTCCAAAGAAGCGAAGTGTTCTCGTGCGGAACTCACATTTCTCCTTGTTTAGCGTGAGCCGTGCATCTTCTAACGCCATGCATACTCTCATTAGCGTGTCATTGTATTGTTCTTGATTCTGGCCGAAAACCAGGATGTCGTCGCTGTAGTTCAAGCAACTTGGCACGTGCTTGATGACATTGTGAATTTCTGCTTGAAAAATTTGCGCCGCGGAGGACACCGCAAAACTTAACCGCTTGTATCGGAAAAGCCCTAGGTGGGTTGCGAACGTTGTTATGTAGCGGGAGCTCTTGCAGAGTTCCAACGGGTAATAACCTTTGTTTAGGTCCAGTTTGGAGAACACGGTCGCCCCATTCAGGAGGTGTACCATATCTGTTATTCGGGGGGCTTGGTGACATTCCCTCAGAATGGCTTTGTTCGGTCTCCTCATGACTCTACACATATTCGAATGTCAGACGAGTATCTTTTGGGCACGGGTACTATGGGGGAGACCCATGGGGTGGGGCCTTCCGCTGGCTCAATGATGTCTGCCTCCAGTAGTTTGGTCAGTTCGTTTTCAACTTGCTTATGAATGTTGATGGGGATTCCCCGGTAGTGTTGGGCTATAGGTGGGACGCTGGTGTCGATGTGGAGCTCAATCTGTTTGTCCTTCAATTTGCCAAGGCCTTTGAATAGTGATGGGAAGACTTGGTCAATGCTTGCAGTCGGGTCTAAATATTTGTGTACCATGAGGCGATATAATATGTGGATGAGACCCATTTCTATGGCTGCCTGATAGCTCAATATGCATCCGCTCTCGGTGGCCGCTTCTAACACGTGCATGGGGATGTTTTTTTCATGTTCTTTGTAGTGGCACGACGCCATGAAGAATCCCTTGCATGCCAGAGGGGTTTTTGAGCTGTATGGGTAGGTGAGTGCTTGTGCTGGTTGGAGGTGAGGGGCGTTTGGTATGCTTTCATAGACTTCCTCGCTGATTACATTTACGGTTGCCCCGGTGTCTATTAGAAATTCGGCTGCCATTTGATTGACTTGTATTCTGAGTATTGGGCTGTGTTCTTTTGCCATGTTGTTTTCGAGTGCATATAGATATCCCTTTTTCCGCGGTGTTTCCTGTTGTTTTTCTGGTTGGCGGGCTCTCTCGTCCGATGACGCGCTTGACACACTGTCAGACTGTGACTGCTCAATGAGGCATTGTACATACCTCTGGGGTCTTCTCCTTGATTTGGAAGGCGGGGTCTTGCTCTCCCTCTTGTCCCTTTTGTCTTGTCTTCTTACCAGTTGCTTGTCGTAGTGTCTGTGGCGCACTTGATCGGGGGGCTGGTGCGCTGCCCGGTGGTGATGTGGCAGCGGGTTTTGTTCTGTTCTGTTGTGGGTTTGCTGTTTCCTCCTGACCCTCTCATTTTGCTGCAGAAAATTAAGCATACGGCCTTGAAGTGGTTTTCACCGCCACACGCAGAGCAGGTCTGACCCATTGCTGGGCATGCTCCTTCGTGGGGGTATTCGTGTCCACACCGGTAACAGAAGGGGTCACTGTTGTATCTTGCAGTCCCTTCTAGTCTGTTGAGGCTCTCGTGTTTTCCATGGGTGATCCTTATGTCGTCCAGGCTCTATACTTGAGCCGCGAGAGCAGCATCTGACCGTGCCAGGCATAGAATTTCGTCTAGGTTGCGTGGCTGTTGCAGTAGTCGTTTGCAGAAGTCAGCGCTTTCGCAGCCCACTATGATTCGTGACCTGAGGGCCTCGTCGTTGGAGTAATTGTTGAAATCGCAGTGTTTCCTTTTTGATCGTAGTCTCATGACAAATGCATCTATGGTTTCCCCTTTGTTTTGTTGTGTGGTGTGGAAAACATGTCGTTCGTAGTCCACGTTGGCGTGGGGTGTAAAGTATTCTGTGAGTGTTGTCTTCAATTTGGTGTATGTGTCTATGTTGTTCTCCGGTATTTCTTCTAGGACGTCTCGCACGTTTGACCCTACCGCATGGTTTAGGAGGTTCAGCTTCTGTTCGTCTTCCAGTGGACCAGCCGCTTTTAGGCACACTTCAAAGTCCCTCAACCACCTTCTCCATCTTGATCCGAGGGTGCCGGTGTCGGTGAGGTCGAAATTTGCTGGCAGTTGGGCTAGAAGGCTGTCTGTCATTTTCCGGTGTTCTGTTCTGGCTGGAGTCACTGGAACGGTTAGTGACTCTCCTTCCGAGCCGCTCATGAGTTGTCGCCACTCGTACCCCTCTCTTTGCTAGATGTGCTGGGAGAAATTTCCTTTGGTTTGGTGAGGTGGGACGCTGGTGCCGGCTCAGGGCGCTGCGCTAGATACTGGTGGCTCGTGAGCTTTTCCCCGCTCAGTGTCTTGCGAAATTTTCGGGCCAAACGTGGGGGCGCTGTGCCGCCTGTTGGCAGGCCTGTGAGGCCTTGTGGGTAATGCGGCCTGAGGCGGCCTGTGGCGTGGAGGTACTGCGCTGTGTATTAATGGCCCAGTGGGTTTCGTCCCTCAAGATGCAAACTTAGGTGCTTGTGTCAGGTGAGGTTGGGCCTTGCAGGGGGCGCTTGTGCCTACCCTTGTGAGTGCTCGTGTTGGAGCGGGAGGGCCATGCCTCCACCGCTCGTCTCCAGGTCGTTTCTTTTGCCGTTGCCGTCGGCGGGAGGCCAGTGCTCCTCAACTGCCCGGAATACGTGAGCAGGGAGTCGCTGCCCCACCTGCCGGTGTTCCGCCGTGCTCGTGGATTAGTGCCCCCACGACCCTCGCCAGCCGCTTGGCCCGTATTGTGGTTAGTATTTTGCTATCGTAATTCAACATCACCAATGGGCGGTATGAGTCGCAAGCTTCTGGGGGTTTATTTGGTTTGAGTATCGGGACAATCAGTGTTTCTCTCATGCTTTCCGGGAGGGTCCCTAACTCAAACACCTCCATGAATACTTCGTGGAGCAGTGGTGCTAAGGTTGGCTCGTATGCTTTGTAAAACTCTGGCGGTAGGCCGTCATTACCAGGGGGTGCCCAGTACTTTGTTTTTGTGGGCATAAAGTTTGGAGTAGAAGACAGCAAATGTGTCATTTATAGCTTGTTGTGTCATGTGGGTTATGCCATTATCGTCTTTTATCTTGTGCGGTAGGTGCTTCGGGTGCGCTCGTTTGCATAACCAGGCTAGTAGTCTGCCAGGTTTGTCTGCCTCTTTGTGGGCTCTGGCTGTGCGTGTGACGTAATCAAACTTAGAGAGCCTTTCCCATGCCTTTTGACATCCTGTTCTGATTTCTTTAAGTTTTGTTTCGTCTGCCTCAGTGAGTTGGGGACCTGCCTCCAGCTGCTTTATCTCTTCTTCTTTGGTCTCTAGTTCCTGCTTAAATAGTTTCCTAACCCCGCCTGCACCCGCTATTACCTCTCCCCTTGTCACCACTTTCATTGTTTCCCATAGCGTGGCTGTTTTGTCCACACTGCTGTTATTTATTTCCACAAATTCCTCTAACTTGTCTCCAAACTCGTCCTTAAATGCTGAGTCTGTGAGTGCCATTGCAGGCATGCGCCACAGCAGAATGGGAGGTCTGGGTCCCCTGGTTTTCCACAGTATGGTCAGGGGGTAGTGATCTGATATTGTCCTGCCTAGGTACTGTGCATTTTCGACCTGTGTCATTTGGTTTCTGTCAACGAACAGATAATCTATCCTGGTGTGTAGTTTGTGAGGAGAGGAGTAGTGCGAGTAGCCTCTATCTGTAGGGTGTAGTGCCCTCCATGCGTCTACCAGGTCTAGGTGTTCGACCATTGTGTTCAGCGCCTGTGAGGATGTGTTTGCTCTCTGTTGCAGAGAATCTGATCTGTCCAGGGCCTCATTTTTAACACAATTAAAATCACCCCCCATATAAAGAGGCCATCTCTATGTTGTGTCATTTTAGCGCATATTTGTTTGAGGTGTGCGGGTATGCCATGGTTGGGAAAGTAGGAGTTCACTATGCATATCTTAGTTTGTTCGATCATTCCCCAGATCACCAGGTACCTGCCATCTTTGTCGCCTTCGTATCCTAGCTGCTGGAATGGGATCTCCGGGCTCACCCATGTGAATACCCCTCTTGCGTATTTGGAGTAGGGCGCTCCTTGCCCCTGTCCGCCCCAGCGTTCTTTCAGTTTAGCTTTGTCTTCCGCCGTTAGGTGTGTCTCTTGGAGCAGGGCTATCGAGATTTGTTTTCCATTGTAAGTAGGATTTGATCCGGTTTCTCCTCATGTAGGAATCCATTCCCCTCACGTTCCATGTCATTATTCTAAGTTGTGCGGCCATAGTTTTGTCTTGTCAGCGCTTTCTTCCCGCCCTTCTTTCCCTTTCCTTCTGCGAGTGGTTTGTTCTTTTTGGGTGTTTCCTCTGATCCTCGGTCGGGTAACTCTGTGATTCCATGATCGTATGTTCTGCTGAACCATTTCCCTCCACTTGATTGCGGCAAACAGACAGTGTTGTAACAATAACAGGTAACATGTACCAAACTGGTACACCTAGCAGCTGCGTGGAACTCGTAGCACTCAGGTGCCCTCGCGCTTTCTAGTCCCATTCACGGTTTTCGGCGCGAGCGGTTTTGTGCTGGCAACCGGCCAGAACCGGTCAGTCTGTGGGTTAGGGCTGTGTGCTCGGTTGGGGGGGCCGAGCTCGTCCAGGCCATCTTGCTTTGTCTTGTTGCTTCGGTGAACTAGTCGTTTCCTTGTGTTGTCTGTTATGCTCGTGTGGTCTTTTCTTTATCATCCGCCAGTTTATTGTGCTCCAATCACATGTTGGCCGGCGCCGGTGTTTCTAGGAATATTGCGCGACCTTTGTTTATCACCTTTAGTCTGGACGGGTACAATAGCATGTATTTCAGGGTGAGTTGTCTAAGCCTTGCCTTAATTGGAATGAAATAGTTCTTCGCCTTCTGTACAGCCAGTGTGTAGTCGGGGTATATGGTGATTTCTGAG
Organism: Ambystoma mexicanum; assembly: GCF_040938575.1. Classification (NCBI taxonomy): domain Eukaryota; kingdom Metazoa; phylum Chordata; class Amphibia; order Caudata; family Ambystomatidae; genus Ambystoma; species Ambystoma mexicanum. Next base: position 1,078,309,772 of record NC_090933.1, on the reverse strand, counting down.
ATGTCTCTCTCTATTGTTCCCCCTTCTCTGGAGTATTTGAGGATAGTCTCTTTGTCTTGGAAGTTGAGTATCTTTGCAATTATTGGTCGGGGGTGGGAGACCAGTGGTGGTCTTTTCTGGAGTGATCTGTGGGCCCTTTCCAGAGCAAAGCCCTGAATTAGGTGGATCACTCTTACTTGCTGCAGTAGGGTTTCAACATAGCCCGTCTGGCTTGATCCTTCTGCTCCTTCAGGGACACCTAGTATCCTTATGTTGCTTTGTCTTGTGCGCCCATCTGCGTCCTCAGAACGTGCTTCCAGTGTGGCCACTTTTTTCTCTAGTTCCAGTACTCTGATCTTGAGGTCCACTGCATTTTCTGTCGTTTCTTGGAGCGTCGTTTCTGCGATGGTTACTCTCTCTGCTAGGTTTCGTGTATCTTGCCTCATTAGCTGCATGTCCGTCTTGACCTCTTCTATTTTGGTGTCAATGTAGGTTTTCAGTGCAGCTATGGCTTCTAATACTTGGCTGTCCTTATTGGTTTCTTCCGGTGCTTTCTAGGGTTTGTTTCCAGGGTCCCCAGATTGGGGCGCATGGTGTGGTTTGCTGGCAACAAACAAGTCCATTATGGTGGTCTTCCCTTTGTTTCTGGAGGATGACATTGTGGGCACTTTTTGCAGTTATGCGCTGCCTCTGTGCGTGCAGCTCCTTGGGGTTCCCTCTTCTACTTTAGACTTGCCCCCCCTCATGCGAGGCTGTGTTTGTCTAGGCTTCGGGCCGGTGTCGTTGCTGCAGCTCTTGTTGTGCTCATGGGTCAGACTGCACAATCTCTTAGTGTCTGATTTCCGTGCTATGCTTTGTCTTGTGGCCCTTTTCCTTAGGGCCGAGGGGTTGTGTTGTGGCTTTTGTTGTTCGTGGCTCCTTTAAGGCAACGTGTCGTATAGTTGGATCTACTGTTTCAGGGCGCAGTGTTTTCAGCGCGCTTGATGGCTGGGTCGGTTATTTGGTTCTATGCTGTACCCAGGTTCGCTTGGGTCTTGGTGTGCTAGGTTGTTAGGCCTAGTTTTGCAGGTTTGGCGCTGTGTTGCTGTATTATGCTGGTGCCCTCAGCCACTGTGCATGCTTGCGTCCTTTCGTATTATGTGGGCTGGGGATCGCTGCTGGTCAGTTTTGCTGGTCTATTTATGCCGTGGGGTGTGCCCCTTATCGCTGTAGGGTTCTGTGCCCTGCTTTCAGTTTTTGGCGTGCGGGGGCCCCTCTTCTAGCGTGTTTTCGCTTGGCTTAATGCTTGGGCTCACCTCGTTTAGTGCGACCGCTTTTTTCCGTGTTCCCCTCTGCTGCTCGTCGTGGAGCATGTAGTTGCTCCTCCTCGCCACTCGCTTACCAGCTCCTCTGCTCTGAGGTATACTCGCCAGTGACTCCGGGGCTCCCAGACAAGTTGTCTTCCTCTTCTTTTTCATCCGTCGGGACCAGGCGTGCTTCTGAACGGCTACGGCTGCAGGTCCGCGCTCACCGCCCGCTCGCATGCGGCAGTCGACTTGCCAGCTTCGACGTTGCAGCTGCCGGGTATGTGTTTTGGAGATCACGCATTCACTGGAAGCCGCTTACCAGTGGTTGCCACAGTCGAGGTACCGTTAGGTTTTTCAGACGGCAGCTCACTCGGGGAGGATGTTGGCTCGCTCTGCCCTTCCCCCTCCTCGTCCGCGGCTACTTCAGGCTGCGCCCACCATTTTGAGTGGAACCAGGGGGACACATTCGAAAGGGTGCAGTCCACTTCCCGCAGTCCGATTTTCTCCGTTCTTGGCGGTGCCTTGTCGGGAAGCGCTTCTACTTCCCTGTGATGTCTTTGTTTTTGACTTTTTAGTCAGTTAATCACCGTCACAGGATCTAGTTGTGGAATCTCGGCCGGAGCTCAGCTCTGTCGCCTCCTCACTCCATGAGCACCAGGTCACGCCCCCCATTGTCCTTAATCTATGCATGTCTACTTATGTATTGTTCCCGGTGACTGTTTCATTTACCTGCCTCCACAACCTGGTCCAAATGTCCCTCAAACTCAAGCCATTGTAAGAAGCTCACTGCTTCCAGTCAATCTGATTTCTTATCTATTGCATGTTCTTTTGTGATCAAAAGAGGACTGTTCCTCCTGTATAAATAAAAAATAAATAAATAAATGAATCCATGTACATAGCTATTAAGTAAAGAACCACCTGGTCAGCAAATGTTTTTCTTGGTCCGTGTCTCCCTCCAAACTGTCTGACTTGAGTCTAACCCACCAAGAACTCTTGTTCTGCATTCTCCCAAAATAGATCAGTCTCTTGGCAGATCTGGAACAGAAGGTGGGGATCTTTGTTTGTTAAGTATGCCTCCTCCAGAGCCTTAATTTGCTTCTAACATGCGGATAGAGTGCCTCTAACTGCCTGGAGCACCCGTCCTCCCTTTATATACACATTCCCCGAATATATACCTTAAAGGTTTCCCAAACTAGCCTAGGGAAACAGAACCCACATTAATATCAAAGATATTCTCCCTCTCGTCTTTGCCAATTTGGTTCCTGTAAGCAGTGATAGAAGTGCACCAAAATAGTGGTGGAACTTTGACTCCGGCAGGGGGACACAGTTGGAAGGAAGGGGCAATGTGCAACATATTGCAATCATGCTGGTTGACAGCCAATTGAGTTTAAACAGATTTCAGTTTAGCTGTAACTAATATGCGGTGGTAAAGTGGAGAAGTGTGCTTTTACTTCACAAACAACAGTTCCGGAATGGTGAAAATGGTTGCAAGAAGTAGTGCAGCCGTGAACAGTAAAAAAATAAAAGTAGTGGAACACCGCTCCCGACCGTTCCTGCTCACTTCAACCACTGCCTGTAAGGTACACACGTAAGGGATTTTGGTCTAAACCGCCAGTCCGTGCCTTTCCCTTTCTCTCCCAGAAGTGTGATCCTACACACTAGTGAGAAATGGTTTGATAGCGTGTAACTAACTTGGGGTACTGCTAATTCTAGCTTCAACTAGATGAGTGTGAAGAGGGGGCCTCATGAGCCATCTTCCCAGCCAAGGGGTCTTGTGTCTGGTATCCGCAGTTTATTTGGCATGTAAGTGTGGAAACGTGGGGGCGTGGCTAGATGGCTACGTGAGAGGTCGCTCTTCTCCGGAGCTCCCATAGATCCATCATCGATCCTGGCAATACATGCGGAAAGCGGACGACAAGACATATTGGCAGCACGACCAGAGACATGTGAAGACCCAGAGCCTCTGTCAATCGTTGTACGAGGCTAATCGGATGACCAAAAGAGGAGCTGCGGCCAAAGGAAGATAGCCAGACGCCCGGCGAGTGGGGACGATAAAGATGGCGGACACTCAACAAAGGGTCATAAACTGACCACCACACAGTGCGGCGGCGACACGCGGCGGGCGGCGCCGGGAGAGGTCCCGCTGTGGCTGATTGATCTGTGTTGAGCCCCGCGGTGCGTGCCCTGAGCAGGGGAGCAGTGGAGTAGCCTGTCCGGCTGAAGCGAGGAGCTCCGGCGTTTCCTTGGTGGCGGGTGGCCGCGAACTGCACCGCCGTCAGAGGGGGACGGACGGCGGAGGCGGGTGGCCGTGGTGGCATTCCCCCTGGCACACACAGTGCCTGGAGGCAGCTCGCGCTGGGCTCGCCGGATACGCTGCAGCGGTGGAGCGGCCGATTGGGCCATTGACGGGGCGGAGGACGGTCCACGGCCAAAGCCCGGCACGCCTGAGCTGTGCAGAGGGCATACGGAGAAATAGGACCAGCGCACAGTACCACGACGGGAGCTGGGCGCTGCGCGAGGTGGCGGAGTAAATCCTCCCGCAGCGAACATAAGGAAACTCCATTCACGCACACTGCAGGACGCCGGCCCCCTAGGGCAGACTGATTCCCCGGTGGAGGGCTGAGTGGCCTCGGGGACCCGGAGCACACTGTGGGAGCCCCCTTGGAGGCGGAGAGGATGCACAACACCGGAGGGGAGAAGGGCAGAGGAGGCCCCGCGAAATGTTTCAGACTGCGCCCCCCCTGCGCGAGGCACTGAGAAGCACAGGAGAGACATTAGCAACAGTTTAACCAGACTGCAGTGCTGAACTCATGCACACAGGCCGCACACAGGCCGCACACATGCCTTGGAGAACATACTGCCCCCGAAATAACTGAGACACTGTGGGAGCACAGGTACATGGGAGGACAGAGCCCATTCCAGGTGTTGGGAGAGCACTAAAGACACACCTACACACTGTGGAAACAGCCCCCAGCACGCCAAGAGTGGACTGGTGCCAAGGGGACTTTTGCATGAGTGGGACGCCGCTGAAATACAGGCGAACAATATAGCAGTATTCTAACAGAATTGTGAGACCCAAGAACAAACAGCCCATGCTGGAGGCTTACGCCAAGTCGCCCCCGGGCACAGAAGGGGGCAAGAGCAGAGACTCCACCGCGGCGGTGGCGGAGACACCGGGCACGATTCAGGAAGTGCTGGCAGCGAAAGCAGATTTGAAAGTTGCCTGGGGGACTAAACTGGGCTTAGCAATGGATGAACTGAAAGTGGGCTTGGACCTCAAGATCAGAGCGGTTCAGGAGGAAGTCAATCTGCTGAGACAAGATGTGCAGTCGCTAGCGGAGCGCACTGGAAACCTGGAAAAGGAGATGGCTCCGAATACGGCAGCATGCGCTGCCCACGTATCAGAGCTCCATGCCCTCGTGCAGCGAGTAGGCAACTTGGAGAACAGGGCGGAGGAGGCGGAAGGGCGCGCCAGACGCAATAATATTCGCATTGTGGGTCTGCCAGAAGGAACGGAGGGGCCTAATCCGACAGAATACGTGGAATCCATGCTCATGCAGGAAATAACTGGTGGTGCTCTGTCCCAGGGGTTTGCAGCTGAGAGGGCGCACAGGGCCCTGATGAGGAGACCGCCCCCGGGGTCCCCCCCGCAGCCGCTGATCACTAAGATTTTGAATTATCGGGATCGGGAGAGGATTCTTGAATTCTTCTGGAAGGGAGGAACGATTGAAAAGGGGCCAGCAAATATCACAGCGTACCCGGACTATACTTTGCACGTGCAGCGCAGCCGGATGAACTTTGGGGCGGTGAAAAGAAGGTTGAGAGAAGCCGGCCTCCGATATATGTTGCTTTACTCGGCCAAACTGAAAGTGTTCCATAAAACTAAAACCCTGTTCTTCGAGACGCCGGAGGACGCTATGGACTAGCTGGACATGCAGGGTGGCCCTCAGGAACCGGACGTCCAGGCGGGAGCAGCTGGAGATAAGTAGCGAGTAGCTGGGTCATCTCCGGCGACATAATACAAGACATCGGGATTAGTATTTGGCATTATATGGAGCTGAGGGGAAATGTAGTGCAGCAATGTAAGCTGGTAAGATTTGCCAGAGGTCATAATCCTAATCAGATGAAGACATTAGGACTTAAATATAGTGTTAAGTAAAGAGTGTGGGAACGGGCTGCAGCAAACGAATGCTAGCAAGCTCCGTTGGAGGTAATTAACCTGAACAGTTGAACGGGAGTTCCGGAGGGCTATCCTTAAACCCCTTAGTAGTATATTTAGTTAGGTCACTGTTAGATCGGTGACACCCCGCGGGGTCCTTGTCTTCGGTTACGAGATAGGACCAGACGCGGGCAGGCCTGAGATCCAGGGATGGAGCTGGGCACTTGTTGGGGCTGGGCTGGATGGGGGGAGGGGAAGGGTTGTGTGCAGTGGGGCAGAATTTGGGAACGGGAAGGGGAGGAGGTTTTGGGAAGGGGGGTTGTTGAGGGGAAAGAGGATAGGGGAAGAGTCGGAAAATGAACCATCAAAGGGAGCACTAAAGGGAGTGGTGGGTTGGGAACAGACCGAGTAGATGGCATCGGGTAATCTCCGAAGTGTGACCTGGAATGTACGGGCCTCAATAGCTATCTGAAACTAAATAAAGTGATGCTGTACTTAAAGAGGATGCGCATTGACATAGCCCTGCTGCAGGAGACTCATCTCAATAGGGAGAAGCTGGAGGTGGTCAGGAGAAAATGGAGGGGTAATGTTGTGGGGGCTACATACTCAGCGTACGCCAGAGGGGTTATCACCTGGGTGGCGCCGCATGTGCCGTTTCAGGTGCTTAGCTCGACGGTAGACCCGGAGGGCAGAATGGTGGCGGTAACAGGGATCCTGGTAAACAGGGAAGTGCATATCATAAATCTGTACGCCCCTAACCACGACACTGCGGCTTATTTTAGGTCCCTTTACGGCAAACTTGGCCCACTGACTGGGGGCACGGTGGTGTGGGGAGGGGACTTTAATTGCACCCTGAATCCCAAAATGGATAGGTCAGTTGACAAGGGGGGGAAAATGGCGCCGGCGGCCGAAGCGCTGGGGACATTGTTGGAAGACCTAGGCCTAGAGGATGTGTGGAGAAGGCTGCATCCTATGGATAGGCAATACTCGCACTATGCAGCGCCACATAACTTGTACACGAGGCAAGATTATGTGTTTGTAGCGGCTGAGATAGCGGGAGAAATGGTAGGAGCGGAATACAAGGCCCGGTTAATATCTGACCACTCGCCTTTGGTGGTAGAGTGGCGACACCAACCCCTCAGATCGCAGATCCCAACATGGAGACTTAGGGCAGAGGCACTGCAAGATGAGGAGTTCCGGGAGGATCTGAGAGATGCCATCGAGGAATATTTTGACATAAACACGGGCAGCGTACGCTCTGTGGGAATGTTGTGGGAAGCGTTTAAGGTGGTGGTGCGTGGAGTAGCCATTTCCAAATCTAAAGGGCTCCAGGGGGGGGTATCGAAAGGGAACTTCAGGAAACAGAAAGGGAGCTGGAGGGCCTCACACGACATGAGGATACCGCCCGTGATAATAGGACCAAGATAAAGGATCTACAGCTAACCTGCAGTGCACTCTGGGATAGGCTGTGTAGACTAAATTACAAGAAATACACGGCGAGGCTACACGCAGGGGGCGACAAGCCGGGCAGATTGCTGGCCTGGCTGTATAAGAGTGAGATCCCCCGCTCAGTGATCAGCGAGATTAGGGATGAGGGAGGTCGCATCTGCAACACCCAAGAGGGGGTAAACGAGGAGTTCCTCAAGTTTTATAGACATTTGTATGAAGACACAGGGGAGGATATGTGTCAAGACATACTGGACACATTGGAGGGCATAGAGCTGCCCACCCTGGACGACCTAGAACGCGCAGAGTTAGACGCTCCTGTCACCTCGGATGAGCTGGAGGTGGTGATTCAGAATCTGCCCATGTGCAAGGCGCCCGGGTCGGATGGGTTGCCTAGTGAGTTTTACAAGACATACAAGCAGGAGCTGCTTCAGCCACTGCTTGCCATGTTCAACAAGGCCTACGAGCAGGGGGAACTTCCATTGTCCCTTTGCGAGGCTGTGATCATCCCACTCCTGAAACCAGGCAAGCCGGCCGTGGAGTGCGGGTCCTACAGACCTTTGTCCATGCTCAACCAGGACAGCAAAATACTTACGGGAGTGCTGGCTAATAGGCTGAAGAGGGTGATCGGTAAGCTGATACACCCAGATCAGACGGGCTATGTCCCAGGCAGGAACATCACTGATAACCATAGGAGGCTACACCACATTATTGACCAAACTGAGGAAGATACGGGCGAGCTGGCTATCGTGTCGTTAGACCGGTCAAAGCCTTTGATTCGGTACGGTGGCCTTGGCTGAAAGCGGCCCTGAGGGGATACGGAATGGAACCTGGATACATCAGGTGGGTCCAGTTGTTGTACAGCACCTCGATGGCGAGAGTCAAAACAGGGTCCATAGTCTCAGATATTTGGCAACTCAGCAGGGTGACCAGACAGGGATGCCCCTGGTCACCCATGTTATACATACTAGCACTAGAGCCGTTGGCAATATGCCTGCAGCAACAATATGGGGAGGTGGGTATTAGCACAGTAAGTGGTAGACACCTGGTATCACTGTATGCGGATGACATGCTCCTTTATCTGCGTTATCCGGAAGAGAACCTGCAGTACGTGCTGGAGGTGATGGGCCGTTACGCCACCCTATCGGGCATATTGGTGAACCTTAGAAAGTCTAGTCTGTTTCCCCTGGGCAGATATAGGAATGTCCCATTACAGAGGCTGCCTATCCTACCATGGCAGATTGAGACATTTAGGTATTTGGGAGTAAATATTTACCACAAGATCGAGGCGGAGCACAAACATAACACAGAGAAAGCAATAGAGGGAGTCAAGAATAGCATGGTGTTTTGGTCTAGATTGCCACTGACTATGATGGGGAGAGCGGCCGTGCTCAAGATGGTGGTCCTGCCTAGACTCTTGCATTTTTTTGTGAATGTCCAGTTTTTGATTCCCAGGAGCCTATTTGTGAAACTTCATAGTGTGTGTAGGGGTTTCGTGTGGGGTAACTCCAGAAACAGGGTGGCCCTGTGGAAACTCCAGAACCCGTGCGTTAAGGGGGGTATAGGCCTGCCGAATTTTGAACTCTATTATCTGGTGGGGCAGCTGCTGTATGTGGCCAGGTGGCTTTCGGCTGAAGATTCGGCGGAAGCCAGGCTTTTGCGGGGAGACTCAGCCCCATACTTTTTGAGGGAAGTGGTGTGGTTGCGCAATGACAAACTGGTGGGAAGGGGGCAGCTACTGAGGCTGGGCTGGGAGGTCTGGCACAGAACATGGAGGATGATGGGTGATCCGGAGCCGTTCTCCCAGCAGGCCCCACTGGTGGCGCTGTGCGGAAACGACTCTCAACTATTTGAGTCAGTCCGTAGACACTGGGAACCGGTAGGCTTAGACACCCTTGAGGACATATGGAAGGAAGAGGAGGCATTGGACTTTCAGAGGTTGCAAGAAGAGACAGGGGTGCATAGAGGCCAATATATAACCTACGCTAGGCTTGTGAAACAGGTTAGAGAGAGATGGCCCGAGACAGTGCTATCTGAGGACCCTGATGCCTCCCTGGAAACTATGTATGATGTTTCGGAGGGCGGGCATGAAATATTGAGGATATCAGAGCTCCTGAGAGTAAGGGCAGGGAAGGAGCTGCTCCAATTGAGACAGGATTGGGAAGTAGAGGTGGGAGGACCCATGACAGACTGGCAATGGGAGAGGGCCCAGAGGTACCATAAAAAGGTGATCCGGAACGCGAGACTCCAACAACTTCAATTGTATGTTACCCAAAGGGCTTATCTGACCCCCAGGAAAATTGCAAGGTTTGGAGGCTCGGTTACGCAGCAATGTCCCAGGTGTGGGGAGGTGAATGCGGGGCTGCTACACATGTTTTGGGCTTGCCCGGAGGTGCACAGATTTTGGAATGAGGTTAAAACGAAACTGGCTGGTGGGGGAGTGCTGTTGGACATGGGATCAGCTTGGTCATGCATGCTCGGGATTTTTCCTAGACCCCGGGACTTAAAGCACATAAACAAGATGAAGGATTTAGCTTATGTCCTGGCCAAGCGCAGGATTGCTATGGGCTGGAAAGCAGCCCACAGACCCAGGGTGGAGTTATGGTGGGAGGACCTCCTAAAATGGGTGGAAGCTGAATCCGTAGTTTGGTTTGAAGCGGTCACTAGGGGGGGTGAGGAGGATATAGGGCCCCTGCTGGCCTGGCGGCAATTGGTGGCCTCTATGGCAAACCCTCACCAGGGTAATAACGAATCAGAGGACTTGGATGATGAGCGCATAAGTACTGCGCTACCCGATAGTGCTCCTGCAGATGACACGAGTGAACCGGCTCTAGTTTGAGGGGGGGCAGGTGGGAGGTTGGGGAATTATATTGTAAAATGTAATGGTTTAACGATGCTTTTTACGTACTGAAACAGTTGTATTGTGTGGTGTTTTGTTTGGTTTTGAAAATAAAATAATTTTTTTTAAAAAAAGTGTGGAAACGTTTTCAGTAATCATTCCCAAATGGGCGCTGATGGCTGGACCAACGGGGGAGGGCCTTATAGGGACATCATGGAATAGCAAAATTACGCCAGAATTCAGGAGACTCCTTGCTGCACCAGCAACTCTGAACTGTAAAGATTATTTGTGGTGAGGCAGAATGTTGTGGAGCTTCTAAAGCCTGGGTGATTCGGCTGGTTCCCAACATCAAGGTGATCAAAGCATTTTGAAGCCATCCTATTTAACTAGCCTGTAACCACTCCCAAGTCATTGGTTCTCCTAGACAAGTGTAGTACTTTCACTCTCAGGACTTAAGGAGGCAACAGATCAAACAATTCATCAAGAATTAAGTGAGATTTTAGAAGCACATGAGGAAACATCCTGCATCATGCAGAAAATAACACATCATCATTGTAACATGTGTCCTCAACTTACCCTCAGAGGATCATTGTGGGACAACATTTTAAAATACATTTTTTTAAATGTATTTCTTTATTTTTTTATTAGCATATAGTTTCCAATTGAAACCTTTCAGCTATATTTAAACAAGACAAAAAAAAGGAGAAAGAAAGAAAACAGAGAGAGAGAAGAAAAAAAGGAAGAAAAGGAAGCAAAGGTAAAATTGGAATAATATTGATAACTTGTAATAAAAATAGAAATGGCTATAAAATCAAGATTCAGCACTTTCATTACATGATTTAGTCATTAGCGGCTAACTCCAACTGTGCAAGACCAGTTGTTTACTTAGTTGCTGCTTCAATTCTCTCAAAGATAATCGTGACATGTTCCAATAAAGCAAAGGTCACGGAAATCCTAGTCTCTTGTATCAGCTGGTGCCAGCCATCTCTCTCTGTAAGCGTGCTATAGCCTAAGAAAAATGTTCTCATCAGATTTGATCTCACATCCTTGATGCCCGGACAGTTCATAATCAGGAGATGGAGGGATTGCAACGGGTGACAGCAGAGCCTACAACGGTAGTCCCTGAAGGCCTCTGGTTTCCTGACCTCAAGCAGCTCCTTTGTCGGGAGCAAGTTTAAGCGTATTCTCAAGAATTTGGAACAAGCTATGTCCGATGAAAATTCTACTAAATAAGGTAGAGTTGTTCCTCGCCTTCTGATATCTGTACAATATTTTCCAAACAGCTTGTGCTCAGTCGCTGCCCTCAGTGTGTCGATCCAATCCTGGTTCTAGAGTGCCTTCTTCACGTTCTCATCGTTGTGTTTTAGTAAATTGTTATTCCGACCAATGCGGTTTAGGATTTCTGTGCATTTGGAACGTCAGTCTTCCAGTGAGCGATCACTTCCCACACAGAGGGCCCGGTTTAGTAATGTAAATCCTCGGTCAATCGGCAGTGTAAGACAATTATTTAAGTTTCACAAATTCTTGGCTATGTGGGTTTGGTCTAACATGGCGACATGTTCCTTCAAGTACTATTTAGTTTCACTTGATTTCAAAGGTTTGCAATGGTTCGCGTCTCACTGGGTTTGTGGTTTAGCCAAGAGAGGACCACATGAAAACGTAAGTGAAAGAGAAAACCCAGGATGAGACTGCGTCCAGTTTTTCAAAACGTGGTTTAATATGTACATTTTCCACAAAGTGCCCTTTCAGATGACACATGTTTCGGTCCCCTTTGAGACCTTCTTCAAATCAGGGCTATTTAATTATATCACCAAAGAAATATATTTCCAAACATATTCCAACATCAACAAAAAATGGTATGTTAAGTCACATATTTTCACCCATTTTCCAAATGGGTGGGAAAATAGGCACACAATTATGTACATAGTTACCAATTCCAAACAATGATAAGACATACAAATGATACAAAATACAATGATTTGAAAATAAAAAATAAAAAGCCAGACAAAAATAGGGTTGGAGATTGGGAGGGATTAGGAGGGTAAAGAGATAGACAAATATACCCTATTTAGTAAGTGCTTAATATAGGGTCACATTATCATTTCAAAAATGTAGTAAATGTTTGTTTTACCTTGTTTTCTCTAATGCCCCTTATTAGGTTTAGCAGAAAATATCCGCTCTTCAAATATCGGGTTAGATCCCTTAATAAACATAAATGGATCATCATATCACCTTTAGCATTGGTACAGAATCACGTATGAGCCTAGTATTCGTTTTAATAAAACGTTCCATCCTCAGCCAAAATTGTATTCATTTTATTTAATTTAAAGCATTCTATTCTCAGCAAAGATTGCATTTGATCATTACAATGCTGTTTTTGATGAGCGTTGTAAACTTGCAAGAAAGGTCCAAAGTTCAGGTGCCCATTCCTATTTTGGAAAATATAGACAATCGTCTATATTTCAAAGCGAAAGTATCGCGTGTAATTACATTTCCATGTTCCAAGATGAACCGTCTGGTAAGAAATGTTCTGAAAAGATAAACATTGATCATGCGAATAAATTCCGCCTTGGGCAGAAGCAGAGTATCGTGTGAGCTATTCTCTTGTGCGCACACGGACGTGCAGCATTATATTATAAAAAGAAAAAGTGTTCCGCACTTCTTAGACGGTCTCTTACCTAGAGTCAGTGGCGTTCGATCGCATGCTTCCTAAAGTCCGGAGGGGGCGTCAGTAGGCGTCCTCTCCCTTGTTATTCTGTTCCTAAGTTACCATGACAACGGACCCATGAAGAAGTCAGTTTTCCATCGCAAATATAGCTATTCTACTGTGTATTGTGGCAGCTATTTTCAGGTGGTGACTTTAACCATTCTATGTACTGCAATGTCCTATGTAATTGTCTAATTTGTCTTCATTGCAAGGTATTGTAAATTAATGTTTACTGTTAATGACCGTCTGCAAGGAGATGCAGATACGGAGGAGATTTATTTGCATATTTGAGCAGCCTAAGAATAAATGTTATTAGTACCCTTCTGGTGGATGCCAGATGGCATCCTCACTGTGTGCATCAACAAAAGCGGTTATCTGAGACCACAAAGGGTCCGTGATGCCAAATAATGTGCCCAACTGATTTCGGTCATCTTTGTAATGTGGTGATATGCACATTCAGCCGTGCTGTCAGCGCGCCATTCTGATGGCCCTGAGTAATATACTGTCAGATGCAGGGGATATGTTGTATCCCAAATAAAGATGCAGAGTTGCTATATTATTATTTACAGATTTCAAAAAGCAGATGATTTTGTCAAAATACCATGATAATTGGAAAGTGAAAGGTTGATGAGCAGCCAAAACATTACAAATAAAATTAAGTTGTTACCAATAGCTTATTAAGGTATAAAGCGTCCTGTGACCTATCCAGAGTAAACATAATGCGTTTTATTAAGAGAAACATCTTGTAGTGTTAATTCGGTTGCCTGACTATTTACACAGACCCATTCCCTGGATTGTAAGATGAGCTACACTGTAATCCAAAACATGCAAGGTCCCTTTAAAGAAAAGACACCATTTCATCGTCTGTGTTCAAGCCGAGGACTGTAGATTTAAGTTTGCAGATTATTCTCGCCTCAGCTTGTCTCAATTTCTTTTCTTTGTTCCCCTCTCGTCTGCCTAGTGTGACTCTCTGGAGGCCAATGAATTTTATGTCCGCCTTATTGTCCATTTGATGTTTCTCTTGCCAATGGCATGCAAGTGGTAGTCTTGGGTCTTGACTCCCGATTTTGGCTAAGTGTTCTCTGACACGAATCCTTAATTCTCTAATCGTGCTGCCAATATAGACCAAGTTGCAAACACATATAATTCCATAGACTACATGCTTTGACCTGCAGTTGATAGCTTGTAAAATGTTTAGAGTTTTATTATTGGCACCAGAAAATCAGTCCCTTTTGTTATGCGCATATTTGCACATTGTGCACGACCCACATTTTCTGAATGAATTTGTTGTTGCTTTTAACCAGTTTGATGGCTCCTCCATGATTGGGTCTGGTAGGTTAGAAGGACTTAGTTTGTTCTTCAAAGTTTGTGACTTTCTGTAGATGATCCTTGGTTTGTCGTCCACATTGTTCGCAATGTTCTCATCCAGTTTGAGAAGGTACCAATATTTGGCTAAGATTGTGTGCAGGGTTCTATAGTCACTACTGTATTTAGTGATAAAAGCAATCGTGGGTTGTTCCGTCACTTTATTCTTGGGTATTAGTGTTTGTTCTTGTGTTATTGCTAAGCTTTTATCCAAGGCTCTTTTGACACATTACTCTGTGTAGCCTCTTGCCAGAAATCTTGATGTTAATAGCGTACATTCCTTCTCAAAGTGGTCCATTGTCTGACAGTTTCTCCTAGCTCTAAGGAATTCCCCTGAAGATATATTGAGGATGGTGGGTCTGTAGTGGCAACTTTCTGTGTGTAGAGTCGAGTTCACCTTTGTGGGTTTCCGGTATGTACAAGTTCTGATTTGGTTCTGCTCAATATATATTAAGAGGTCCAGAAAGTCTATGCTTGTCTCATCGCAGATACCTGTGAATTGTATGCCCATTTCATTGTGATTGATCCTATCCTTGAAGTCCGTAAAATCTGAGGCTGTACCTTTCCATATTATTAGCACATCATCGATGTATCTCATCCAGTGCACAAGTTATTTCTGGTATGCTTTGTCTTGATAGTTGACTGTGTCTTCAAACAGACCCATAAAAATGTTCGCTAAGGCCGGAGCATATTTGGTGCCCATTGCAACGCTTTTGCTCTGTCTATAGTAATTGTTATTAAAGTTGAAGATGTTTCATTCAAATGTTAGTTCCAACATTTCCTTTACCATTGGAATCTGATGATACATTGATGGCGAGTCTTCCTTGAATGTGTGATCTATTGATTTCAAAGCCCATGCATGGTGAATAGATGTATACAATGCCCTTACATCCAATGTTGCAAGTCGATAGTCTCTTTCCCAATTTAAAGGTTTTAGCTTGAGAATGACGTTGGTAGTGTCCTTTAGGTATGCCTTCAATTTCATTGCTCTGGGTCTTAGGATGTTATCCAGGTATTGGGAGGTGTTCTCAGTTGCCCAACCTATTCCACTAAGGATCGGTCGGCCTTCTGGTATCTGGTCTTATTCCTTGTGTACCTTTGGCAGAAAGTACATGATCAGTGTTATGGGTTCCTTGATGACACAGAAACTTTTCTCATCGTCCGTAAGGAGACCCTTGTGGTGCCAGTTCTTGATTTGTTGTTCCAATTTCAGTACTATTTGTTTGGCTGGGTTGGTAGACAATGTTTCGTAGCAGCCTGGAGTGTTCAGATGTTTCCTGGCCGTCTCTAGGTAGTCCTCTCTATTCATAATAACAATGTTCCCCCTCTTGTCCGCCTCTTTTATTACAATAGAGCGGTTAGTCTCTAGATTGCGGAGGGCTTCCTGTTCCTTGATAGTTAGATTCTGTTTGACTTTTGTCTGATGCCTTTTTAGATCTGTCCGATAGAGGTCCTGAGATACCGCCTTGTAAAAGGTATCAATAATATTGTCCGCTGCAAATTAAGGTACACATTTCGTTACTGGTTTCAGCTCTTTGATCCGTAACATGTCTGGTTCCACATTCAGGTCTCGTAGCACTTGCGTAATGCCATACTCGGCAGGCTCTGCAATGGATCTGAGTAGATGAATTTCCTCTATTTCTTTGATGCTCAGGTCACTTGGTTCTTTAGTGGCAAAAAACTTTGAGTTTTAATTTTCGTACGAATCTAAGTAATCTATATGTAAATCCCTCTCGTTATGCTTCGCCGTGGGGGCTAATGACAGTCCTTTGTTGAGTAACTTGTTTTCTTCCAAAGATATCTTTCTTCTGGATAGGTTCAGGATAAGATTCTGTCCTATTTCGTTCTGTTTAGTTCTTTTGCGCTCGCTCTGGTGACAATTATTTGTCTGGACCATATCAAACATCCTACCAGGGATGCCATTTAGGGGTCGCCAGAGGTCTCCCTTGCGACCTCTGTAAAAAAAATTTAAAAAATTTTGTTTTTTCATTTTTTGTAATGCAAGCTCCTGGGATCTTTACTTCTGGAGTGGCTGGCTTTTTTGTTCAGGCCCTTTAAAAAAAAAAATATAAGAAAAATAAGAACAGGAGTGCCACAAGTCTAACACTTTCAGCACTGACCCTAAATAAGAAAGGAATACCAAATAATGGGGGTCATTACGAGTTGGGCGGTAAGGGTTTACCGGCACCGGTAAGGATGCCGGTGCCGGTACACCCTTACCGCCCTATTCCGAGGTCCCTTAGCGGGTCCCAGCAGGAACGGCTGGTCGGTTCTTAGCGGGACCCGTTAAGGGACCTTGGAGCTAATAACGTGCCTGCAATTTGCGGGCCCGTTATTAGCGCCTTCCCCATTCCCATTGAGCTCTATGGGGGGCCCAAATGGGAATGGGGAATGATTTTCTGAATGAGGACTTACCGGGTCCTCCAAGGTTGGAATGACCCGGTAAGTCCCCATTCAGAGAGAACGGACCCGGGTTTGGAGGCAGCCATGGTGCTAATAGCACCATGGCTACCTGCAAACTCGTAATGACCCCCAATGTGTCTTTCTGGAATTCTATACAATAATTTCTAGACTCATTAAAGGTTTATTTCAGGCACACTTCAGTGGGTGAGTCACTGATTTAGTATGTTCTTTAACGCCTCCACTCAGCCTTTCATCCTTCTGAGGTCGATAAATGAGTACCGACACAGGTTGGATGATATCGGGTGTATACTTTTTCTATATAAAGCGCTTAAGCGTAAGTGCTATATAATAACACATCATTATCATTTGGTCTTAGACGTCTGCTTGCATTCACAGTAATTTGATAATATGGGCCTATACACACTGATCTTAACGCTACATATGGCGATCCATTCTTGCATGAAATGTACATCACATTATAGTGATATCGTAACCATATTTTTCCTAGTGTACAATGCTATGTGATGCCACTTCCTGTTTTGTCAACGGGTGAAAGGTTGTGTTCCATCGCTTCCCGCGATATCACTTCAGGGTGGGGTCAAATGACATCACTTCCTGTGATGTCATCAGGGGGTCAAGGGTCATGTGATGTCACTTCCGCTACCCCTGGCATTTTGGTGAAATGACGTCCCTGCATCCTACATATATAATTATGAAAGGATGTATTTGCATTGGGGACTGATCATTCGCAATATTCTGCGTACCCAGTGAGGCTCTCCTCCTATCGGAGAACGAAGAGCTGGGCCCTCATGGATTGGCCGATGTGGCAGCCATTTTAGCCTCACTTCCAAACTATGAGGCTGTCTTAATGACTATATATTTCTCTTGGTTGCAAACGCTTTAATGTTAGGGGGAGTGTTGTGAAAAATTAAATGAGCAACAAGCCCAGTTTGCAATATCTACTTAACGAATCAAGCCTACAACCCTTTTATCACAGACATATAAAGATCTGTGATCATCCTTAGGTTTATAAAATGCTCTTTGGTTTGAAGTAAGGCAGCCAGCAACCCTCATTTGGTGCTCTTAGTTTCCTTCCACAGCAAGTCTACAATCACATATTTCAAAAGATATGATAAGATTGTACCAGACTGTCAAACTCGAATGATAACCTTCGATCAGAATATAATGTATATGGTTAAGTCTGTCAGAACCCTAGCAACCCATACAGAGGCCAGTCCATGTTCCCATCGCCATCCAATGCACAATGTGCCCTCATTGTGATGTCAACATACCTGCAAGACGCACAGGATGACAATGTATTTTTGCAAGGCTGGACTACACCTCTAGGGATGTCTTTTTCGCTTAAGCATAACAACAATAATCCCCCACCCCCTTCAAGATATATGTATTTTTTCTCTGGCAGCTCCTCTGTCAGTGACCACTGTGTGGCTCTAACAAATGTGCACCTGACAATGCGATTCTGCCCATAGAGGGGCAGCGACATAGAGAAAGGTGGAGAGTGACAGAGCGAGAGAAAGAGTGCCTAAAAAGAGGGAGTGCTAAATCAGCATTTGAGACACTGTACACGGGGTACTGCTAGTTGGGCAGCAATCACCAAGCGGCTGATAATGACAATGCAAATGGAAGCAAGGCACTTAGTTAACCTTCTAGTATAACATATCCAAAGCACAAATGAATAGGAGCACTTTTTGAATTAGGATAGATAGCACCCAAGTTAAGTTCCCCCTGCAATGATCCCTCAACCCACGAATAATCAAATTCTGAGTGGATAGAAAGAAGCAGCAGATAGTCAGGGATAAGAGTTAGCAAACAGAATCAAAATCCTTTGCAAAGACCTAAAATGAAACTCGGATTTTGACAAATAATTAATTATATGTGTGTTCAAATAAGGATATACATATATGTGATCACAGTATTAGGGATGTTATATCACTATCAACCATAAGGTAAGGTATCACAAAAGCTACAGTTCACAAAACAGATTGAAATTGAAAACCCAGTGCAGCCGAATTCACACATGGAAAAGTTGCATTTTCTCTAGTTTGCAGTTTTAAATGCCAAAACGTTTTTTTTACGGGTGAAAAACACTGAATCGGAATGCGATTTTGGGCAGGTTGATAGATGCACTGCACAAGGACAATACATAAGTGAAAGAAAGGCTATAGCTGAAGAATGGAGAGAGATTTGGAAGGTAGAATGAGGTTCATGTTAAGGAAAACAGAGCAGTTCAAAAGAGAAAATCGGTTTTAAAAATGAAAGCCAAAGTTTACTTAAACTAATTTATCTAGACTATATTTTTAAAGAAAGCCACGGTATGTTCAAAGATTGATTTGCGACGTCAACCTTTTCCCTCCGGGTTCTGATCTATGGGGGAATTAATTTAGATTACTCCAAATACTACTAATGAGTTACAAGATGAGGTAAATGAGAGAATTACGCTAACACTAGGAAACAAGAACATGGTGCACAGAAAATTAGAACAGTCTATACAAGTTATCAGGGCATGGATTGGGGTTGCTTAGAGAGTGGCACAAAGACAAAAGTCAAGATGGGGTAGACTATATGTAATGGGATGGGGATACTCACAGTCCGCTCTTAAATTTGGGATTAGGAACAGTCAACCAGGTTCTAGACTCCTGGGCTTAGGTCACCAGGTAGCAGTGGACTCTCCTAGTAGAACAACAGCTGGGCCTGTCTGGTCACCAGATAATCAGGACAACTGGATGGCAGGGTTGCCACGGGCATGCAGTTAGTGGGCAAAAAGCCAGGCTGGTCTCAGGATACTTCCCAAAATAATACCACAGCTTTTCCCTTTGGTTATTGGGATATTTAGTGGGATTTCTGGATTGAGGCCTTGCTGGGATGGTCAGCAATGCTTTGGCCTTGCAATGGAATCTGGAATCAGCTATGCTTTGGCTTTGCAGTGGGATCTTGGATCAGCTATGCTTTGGCTTTGCAGTGGGATGTGGAATCTGGCAAGATGAATGTAGAAGATCAGGAACGCAGGTGCAGGAAATTCATGAGATGTGTCTCTAGAGTTCTGTCAGCCGCCCTTTTTATAGAGCATGGTGACATCATAGAATTATATGGTAGGGCAGGCTTAGCTAAGCATGCCTCTAAACAACTGGATTGGTCAGGGGTGATAGTTACCACCTTCCTCTCAACTGGTTGGGTTTCAAGGGCATGATGTCAGATTTATGATGTGAGTTTTACAATGTCCAGAAACTCCCACAGTTACTTCAGCTAAAATACAGATTTGCCATAAATGGCACATTTGTACAGTTGTGGACTTTCAACAAATTACATGAGCAGGTTACATATTTTATGCAGAACATGCCAGTCCAACGCTCCAGTTTGTGAGACATTGTTTCGCCCTTCTAATAGTATTTTGTCATTTTTAGTGTGACATATTCGGCCAAAAACTCTATAACTTGATACATGTGTATGGATTATCATTCGGCATATCAGTATTGATGTTCACATTGGCATCAGGAACACTTTCTGTGGAATACCCAATTCTCTGCCATTTCTGTTCCCAAGGTGGCAGAGAAGGCTACAACGTCTTAAATTAAAACCCACAAAATTACATGAAAACTGTTAACTTTTTACATTCCTGCGAATTTCTATTGCAAAAATAACCGTCTTTAAAAGTTTCTTAATTAAATAGTCTTTTGAAACAAATGGGCATCCTTTGTCCTTCACTGGAACCATTTATTTGTCTTCAGCTACCACCAACTGTCAATTCAGCCCAGTGTGGGGAGGGGGTTTCTCTAGTTTGATTGAAGGTTTATGGCCACTTCCACTTCACAGGTTGGTGTCCCAGACGTTCCATTGTAAGAGGCCTCAGCCCAGACAAAAGTCTGCCAAGGTAGCATTAGCACTTGTGTGTTCTAGCATATACTGTGAGGGGCCTCCTGTTGCTGGCAACCCCCAAGCAGAAACCTTATTGGGGCTGATTTCCCCATGTAGCCAATGCAATTTAATTCCTTATTTTTTTTTATTTTTGTTATAAGTCAGAATAAGGCCTGTTGAATAAGATCTCTCATATATGTTTCACAGCACAGAACCCCTTCACATTGCTATATAAGGGCAGAGCCTTATCCAACATACACTTTTAAACAAGTATTTTTATTTATTTGCAAAAGTACATTTAAACATTTGATGACTGCAGACAATTTCTTTGAAAATTCAGTGTTTCTCTTCCCTCTGAATTCCCACATTCTTTTGTAGCCAGAGTTAGTTCCTGGTATGCAGCAATTTGTTCAAACACAGATGCACTGAAATTGAAATGGCCCAGAGAGCCAGGGCTTTTTTGACGCATTGATCTTTGATATTTTGCAGACCAAAAGTAAAGCGTTTCCCATGTAGCTGAAGTAAAGCTTCTTTTGATTTCTTCAGACCTGAACAACAGCCTGTCATTCAGGGATACTGTTCTTGTCTGCTGGTGCACAATGTGAATGTGGATAAGCATGGCAGGGACTCATTAATAAAGTAGTGTGATGAGCAACAGAGGAAAAAGAGCATCAGAACGGCATCATTTTTAAATGTAAATATTTCCCTTTTTTAAATGGGGACTTTGGGCTTGCAGCAAAGCAGCACTGCTTTTTCACTCCCCTTCTTTTGTACATGTAAGAACACACTGGCATGCTTTCTCAGTGTGCCCCCTTGTTCCATCCTGCCCGATATGTGCTTGGGAAGATGGTGCAGTCATCTTTTTGTAGTTGCAAAACGCAGTTTTGCCGTGACACGGTGGTGCTCACAGGAGCCAGCGCAGCCATTTTTCCGCTTCTGCTGAAGTGCAGCTTGGTTGTGGAAGGGAGTACAGCTGAGTGGGTAAATATATCCCACATGTGTCATTCAGATTGCGCAAGTGCAGGGGAAATAAGCATCAAAATAATGTCTACATAATATAACATTACAGACCCAACAAAAAAAAGAATGTGCCAAAAGGATTAGTTGTCCGTGACGGGTCATTCTACAGAATGCTTTCTGTATGATATGATATTTTATTTGTATCGCGCTCGTACACAGGTGTCACATGTATTATGATGATTCAAATAGAGTGCCATCTACTGCCTCATTATGTAACGCTGTAACCAGGGCGGGTCTGAGGGGGACAGAGTAAACGGAAAAGCAGGTTGTCTCCTCTTATGTTAGATAATATGGGGAAAAAGACATCTCACAAACCTGGCAATGGGATCTTATTTCCATGTGCAGAGCCTACTGGGCCAGCTCACAGGCGCTCAGAACCCTGCCTATTTGCCAAGGTCCATTCCTCAGGGTCTCTCAGATTCATGTAGCTGGGAACGTGCTTTGTTGTGCTCGAGGTGCATGCCTACTTGCTTAGCTTCTACAAGTATGACCATACGTTGACTACTGTGCATTACACACAATCGTATAGCTTCTCCCAGTCTACAACAACACAGCTTAATTGCGGCTAGCCTACATGTTTTAATGCGCTTGAAATGCCTAGCTGCATATTTACGACTTAATATGACTGAGCGCTGCTCCTAATATGTTTGGGCTCATCTAGTCTACAACATCATAGTATTACTGGTATTGGTAACCACTTCCTCCATGCCTAGATACCCATCCTTGCTTCTGTATATCGCATCTTGCCCAACTCCACACCCACCAGTCCTAATACTATGTGCGGCTCTTACAGACCCACCTAAGTTATAGCTACATTGCACTGTGTGTGCTCAGTGTTCCAACACCTAACCTGATCCAACCCGTTCTTACTCTACTCACTGTCCTGGCTGAACACTGCTCCAGGTCTGTAGTGCTCCTTACTATCCCACTCACCTATATGGTCAATGGCTCGCCAATAGCTAACCATCATTAACTCCTGGCGACTGTGTGGAGTGCCTGCCTCACCATTTGGAGCCTCCTCCACCTTGGGTCCATAGTATTACTAACCCCCACAGCTCTAACTGGCGGTTTTATTCCCATGCCTGCACCTGCGCCTCAGGACTCAGAGACCTTATACCACTATATGTATGTTCCCCACCCCCTCTGCCACAGCCTAACGATGCTGGACACTAGACACCCCCTGAGCTCACCTTGTTCAACGTCCACTAGAAATGTAAGACTTGGTTCTCGAACGCTCACTTTAAGTGGGACACACCAGATGACCTCCACTTCTAAAGACTCGAGTGTTATCACCAAATTTCCTCAGGTTCATCAACCACTTTTATCACCTACTCCAGCATCGACTACTACCAAACGACCTCCTCAGCAAGATGTAGCTAACATCAAGGGGACCCTTATTAACACACAATCTCTAACTGCTCACACCTTAGACATTGCAGATCTCATCATCTCCAACAATCTAGATTTTATAGTGATCACAGAAACCTGGCTCCACCCAGCAGCAGGTCCTGCTCTTATGCCAGCAATCCCTGATGACTACAACATCATTAGAGCCGACAGAACTACTAAGAGGGGTAGTGGGGTAGCTATCATTGCCAAAAACTCCCTAGCCGTTAGAGAAGCGGACAATATCTCTTTCCCCTCTGGGGAACTCCTTTCAGTGAAACTCCCCCTTTCATCTCAATGGACACTACTTATCCAAACCCTCTATGGACCACCAGGCCAACTGTCCTCCTTTGAGAAAGACCTAACTGCCCCCCTATCTCAA
Source organism: Ambystoma mexicanum (assembly GCF_040938575.1). Classification (NCBI taxonomy): domain Eukaryota; kingdom Metazoa; phylum Chordata; class Amphibia; order Caudata; family Ambystomatidae; genus Ambystoma; species Ambystoma mexicanum. Next base: position 1,078,286,927 of record NC_090933.1, on the reverse strand, counting down.
AATACAAAACCTAACTTGCAAGGTTTGCTCCTAGGAGATCTAAACTTTGGCCTCAACGATATTTCAGACGCCAACGCCCTAGCCATCCAAAACTCCCTCTCAGAACTAGGCTTCACTCAGAGCATCGTTGACCCAACACATTGTAAGGGCAGAACTCTAGATTGGGTAGCAGATTTCAGTTGCAATACTAAAATTCTCGAGAATACACCTTGCGCTTGGTCAGACCACAATGTCATCTCATTTGAAATCAATAACTCCAACCAAATGCCACCTAGGGTTATCCAAGCCCCGCCTGTTCTGACCAGGAACAACCGTCTCAACACCTTAGAAAGCATGCTCCCGCTACTTCAACCTATCACCCACCAACAACAGCCTTCTGACTCCAACCCATATTTCAATGGTGGAACTATATAATCATAATCTACTAGAGGCCCTTGACAAACTAGCCCCATTGAAATTAAGGAAAGCTAAACCCCTAGCACACTTTAAACTTTAAACTGTGTTGTGCCTTCTGGTCGCTTTCAGTCCACTTCATCTGTGTTGTGCCTTATGGTCGCTTTCAGACCACTTCTACTGTGTTGTGCCTTATGGTCGCTTTCAGACCACTTCTACCGTGTTGTGCCTTATGGTCGCTTTCAGACCACTTCAACTGTATTGTGCCTTATGGTCGCCTTCAGACCACTTCAACTGTGTTGTGCCTTATGGTCGCTTTCAGACCACTTTAAACTGTGTTGTGCCTTTGCCTGATTTGGGTCACTTCAAATCTAGGTGTGCGCTACTGCCCTGGGCTTCAGCCTGTGACTAGTCAAATCCAGGGCTGCCCTGACCTGTGCATTCTAGTTATGGTGATATCCCTAATTTAGGTGCGTTTTATTTGGCCACTGTGATATGTCAAATTTAGGTGTTGCCTTGCCGTGTGCATTCTAGCCTACTGTAACGTGTCACATCTAGATACCACTAGGTGTATTCTAGCCTAACTGTAACATCTCCGCCTGGTGCACTCCGCACTATTGTATTTAATGAGCCTGACACCCAAACCTAGCTGCGCTGCATTTGGCAATGCCTCAGCTGTGCCTCTAGTCATATTATAGCATTTGCACCTAGTGCCATTGTCACACCTGTCCCATCTATGAGACCCAATCTTGTCCCTTGTCAACAAATTCATAGGTACCCCACTCAGGCAGCTAGCACCACCATCATGCACGTCAGTGTGCGCCTTCTACTACACTACATTCTAGCCACACACGGTGCCCTAGTCATTCAACTACCCACGGCAACTTCCCTTACCCTTGGGGTTAACAATCTGGCCTGCCCGAACCTACACCACCCCGCTTCACCTACCAAGACTATGACCCCCTTAACGAGCCCCTCAACAACTACCGCAGGCGTTCACCCCCCTAGTAACCAGATTAACCAATTCCTTAATGACCCAGCTCTCTGGCTGGAATACTTTGCCACGAAACCCACTCCCAACCAACCTTGCCCCCTCATTCTCAGGAACAAGAGACTAGGCACTAGATTCCGCATTCGTCACTCCCGCACCAACGCCACCAAGCAAGCCTCACATATTCCACCTAGCTCACCCTCATCCACCGCTACATGCAAAACCAAAACCACAGGGGTTAAACTGCCTGTGTTCAAGGGCGCCCTTATCAATGCTAGATCTCTCACAGCACACGCTCTTGACATAGCTCACCTCATCACCACTGCTGACCTTGACTTCATTGCCATATCCGAAACTTGGCTACATGCCGCATCTGGCCCCTCTCTATCCCTGGCCTTACCGCCTGACTACGGCATCATGCGCTGTGACCGCTCCTCTGCACAAACCAGAGGTGGCGGCGTGGCCTTCATCCACAAAAATTCCCTTGACCTAAGAATGGTATCCGACTCCAAACTCGAATCAGCTGAACTGCTCTCAATCAAATTATTGCTAACACCCAACCAAACAGCCACCCTTCACCCTATCTACAGGCCCCCAGGTCCGGCACCCACCTTTGTCAGTGAAATTTCTAACCTCCTTCTTGACAAAACGAAAAACATCTCACAAACAATCATCTTAGGCGACCTCAACTTAGGTCGTGGCGACCCAAAAGATCCTGTAGCAAATGATCTGGAGAATGCTCTCACAGACCTAGGCCTCACCCTATACATCCAAGAACCGACCCATATCAAAGGCAGGACCATCGATTGGTTAGCCGGCTCCAACTGCAACATCCAGGTCCTCAACAACTCTGCATGCTTATGGTCTGACCATCACATCACAACGTTCAACATTGAAGCAACCCCACGAGCCCCGACACCAATAGCCCCAGCACTCCCTACTCGCAACAAAAAAAATATAATGAAGGAACAATTCCTCCCACTATTACTCCCATTCCTTAATGCGGCTACTAACTCATGTTCTGATCCTACCTCCCTAGCGGACACCTATAACCAAACTATGCTCATGGCTATAGACTCTATAGCACCAATCAAACCTAGGAAGGCCAAACCACGAGCACATCTTAACTCATGGTTCACTCCACAGCTAAGAATCCTCCGCAAAGCTAAACGCTGTGCAGAAAATCGTTGGAAAAGCCACCCATCTGATGAGCATAAAGATGGCTCCCTCCTCGCCTCCCGTACTTACAAAGATGCCATCATTACTGCTAAAAGAGAGTCGCTTAACAATCGTATCCTGCAAGCCGATTCAAACACCAAGGAACTCTTTAGAATCCTAAAAGAGCTCGAAACCCCAGTCTCCCCTCCAGACACATGCACGAAAGATAGCAAATGGTGTGCTAACATTCAAGCAGCCTTACTAACCAAAATCTCTATGCTTCAATCCAAAATTAAAGACAAGCAGGACAGCCTGAAGCTTGACAACCGCTCACTCTCTCCTACTAGGCCCCCCCCTTTCTGACACTGCTAACACTAAACCCTTCACCTTCTCACCGCTCACTGTCACTGAGGTAGAAAACATCATCCTGAGAATTAAACCGTCCTACTGTCAAGGTGACCCGTGCCCAGCCCCTATCATTAAGGATTCTGCCCATGATCTAGCTCCATTCATTACAGCCTTCATCAACTCCTTGTTTAAAACAGGTATTGTCCCGAACAACCTTAAGGACGCGTGGGTGATCCCGCTACTAAAAAAACCTTCTCTTGACCCAAGTATACCCACAAACTTCTGACCTATTACTACAGTACCGTTTCTGCTTAAGATACTGGACCGCGCAGCTTACCTGCAGATCCAAAACTATCTCGAATCGAACAATCTGTTAGGTCTACGACAATCCGGATTTCGGCCCAGACACGGGACCGAAACGGCTCTATTAGACCTAAAAACTCAGATCGAAGTATTGAAGGACAAGGGCAAATTAGCAATGCTATTACTCCTCGACCTTTCCGCCACATTTGACTTGGTCAACCACCAGATCCTTTGCAAGCACCTCCACTCTGCTGCCAACTTCTCACCGTCCACTGCGGCTTGGATCAAATCCTTTTTGAGCAACAGATCCATGAGGGTCTTTGCACCTTCCGCAGCCGCGGATCCCTCCCCGATTAATTGCGGCATACCTCAGGGATCTTGCGTGTTACCTACACTTTATAATATCTTTACGAAACCACTCTTTGATGTGCTTGACTATCTGGGTGTCTCCTACACCAACTATGCGGACGACACCCAGATACTCATTCCCATCTCAGGTGATTATCTAGCTGACACCAAGGCCCTCAATGACGTCTACCTGGTCATCCAAGCCTGGATGGCCCAGCACCAGCTATGTCTAAACGACGATAAGACGGAGCTCCTTATCTTGGGTACCTCACAACGCCTGAGCAAACTCGAGCCGTTTTATCAGTCATTCACTATAGAAGGCGATACCATACGAGTCTCGAAAGACACCAAAACATTAGGCTTTTACCTGGACTCCACCCTATCCTTATCCAGACAAACAAAGGCAGTCAGGTCTGCCTCTGCCTACACGTGCAAACTCATTTCAGCCTGCAGACCGTTTCTCACCACCCCCAACAGTGTCACACTAGCTAGAACACTTATCATGGCAAACATTGATTACTGTAGTGCTCTTTACTTAGGCACCAGCCAAGAGAACCTGTCCAAGCTCCAAACTACCCAGAATAATGCCATTTGAGCGGCCTTGAACATCCCTCGTAACCACCACATTTCAGAAGCCAGAACCAGCCTAAAGTGGTTACCTGTGAAGCAGAGAATCTCTCTAAAAACTCTGGCCCTTACGCACAAATGCCTGGCCAACAAGGCCCCGATCTATCTCTGCAGTCGGTTATCGCGCCATTCTACCGCCCGACCACTAAGAACTGCTCAGACCCATTGTCTAACGATCCCCAGGTTTAAGCTTCAAAAAGCGGGAGGCACCAGCTTCCCTGTCCTAGCCTCTAAACTATGGAACACCCTCCCTGCTACCATCAGAGCCGAAGACTCTTTCAACACCTTTAAGACCAAAACCAAATCTTGGCTCTTTGACCAGCAATAAGACATGCTCGACATCTCTGTCCTACATACTCCGGCCGCTTCCTTTGACACCATTTCTGGCCCACTATCTCTGTTACTAATTCAGCACACCCTACGATACATCCTCTGTTTATCCTAGTTGCACTGTAACGTATGTAATATATGTAATTACTAAGACTGTTAATATGTTGTTACTGTAAATTTAGTAATGTAATCTCTCTGTCTGTATTTTTTTCTTGCAACCTTGTACAAATTGCGCCCTGATGCCCCCGGGCCTGATAGATTGCGCGTTATAAATAAATAAACAAACAAACAAACAAACAAACACACCTTAATAAGTGGTTTACCCCTGAATTAAGAATCCTTTGCAAAGTCAAAAGAGACGCTGAGGCGTCCTGGAAAACAAACCATCTACTCAAAATAAGCACAACTTTATCACGCCCTCATCCACGTACAAATCAGCCATCAAAGACACAAAAAGGACCAACTATAACACCAGTATCTCCAACGCCAAATCTGGTACCAAGGAGCTCTTCACCATTTTCAAAGAATTAGAATCTCCCATAACCCCTCCTGACTCCTTCAAGAAAGATGTCCTTTTAGTGTTCCAGCATCCAAAATGCCCTATTCAACAAAATCTCACTACTTCAATCCAAAACTGAAGCTAAAAGAGTCAGCCTATCAACCACAGCCAAATCATATAACACCAATCAACCTATTCTGGGCTACCAAAACGTCCCATCCGATACTCAAATCAAACCCTTTCACCATTTTAGAGGTTGAGTCCATTATCTAAAGCCTCAAGCTATCCAAGTGCCAAGGCGACATTTGCCCATCACCCATCATAAAAGAAGGAGCAAAAGAATGTGCCCACTTATGACTTCCTTTATAAATGTGTCCTTTGCCTCTTGCACTGTGCCCAAAAATCTCAAAGACGCCTAGGTCATGCCCCTCATCAAGAAACCCAATCTAGACACCAACATCCCGACCAATTGCAGACCAATCACCCCTGTGCCGTTTCTCCTATAATTCTTAGACAAGGCCGCACATATCCACATTCAAAATCACCTTGAGACCGATAACCTCGTAGGCCTCAGACATTCTGGTTTCAGACCAAGACATGGAACTGAAAGAGCCATCTTGGATCTGAAAATCCAAATGGATGCATCTAGGGACAACGGAAAGCCAGCTCTACTCCTACTATTGGACTTATCGGCAGCGTTCAACTTGGTCGACCACACTATCCTAACCAACCATTTCATCACAGCCGCCTCCTTTTCCGATAAAGCGGCAGCGTGGGGCAATTCCTTCCTGGGGGATAGATCTATGAGGGTCTTTTCCCCCATCGCATCAGCCACCCCTTCCCCTATCACATGTGGAGTCCCACAGGGTTCCTGTGTATTCCCCACTCTCTACAATATTTTCACCAGGCTCCTATTTGACCACCTAGACGAATTAAGCATACCATACACAAATTACACGGATGATACGCAAACACTTATCACTCTGTCAGGCAACTACCAATAAGATGCCACCCTTCTAAACAAAATCTACAGCAAAATACAAGCTTGGATGGCCAAACACGGCCTTTGTCTTAACAACGACAAAACTGAGCTCCTTCTCATCGGATCCAAGTTGAGACTCAACAAACTAGGCCCTAAATACACCTCCTTCAATATTGACGGAAACCTTATCAAGGTGGACAAGGAAGCGAAAACCTTAGGCTTTTATCTGGACTCCGCATTAACACTCCAAAGGCAAATTAATACCACTGCTTCCTCAACAGCCTACACATCAGAACTCATAAACGTCTGGGGGGCGTGGCCAGCCAGCAGGCAATGCAGACGTGAAGTCTGTGAGCTCCCGCGGCCGCCATTAAAGATCCTGAATAATATCCTACTTAAGCGTAACAAACTATGGAACGGAAAACATGCAGCGACGGAGCATGAGGTGTAGAAGTAGATGACCAAAGCAAAGCCTGAAAACCGACCTTGCAGATCGAGATTCGCCGGTGGAAAGCAACAGCCCGTTCATGCCGCAGACCACCAAAATGGCGGACAGATCGAAACGAACAACAAAAAACAACTGATGGGCCTAGCGGGCGAAGCACTGTACTCGAGTGAAGCGTCCCCTGACCCACTGCAGAGCGGAATCTATCCGAACGCCGGATCGAGCCAGGATGATAAGATAAACATTGCAGGAAACGTCCGACGGTGAACTCCTGTGGTGCCCGGAACCTCACCGCCTGACTCCAGAGCTCAACAGAGCACCAGAGTGGAGACTAGGCCACCTGAGGCAGTGCGCATCTCGGGTTTGAATCACCAAACCAATCCTGACACCGGACCGAGCCAGGACGACAGGTTAGGCGACCACACTGCAGGACACATCCAACGGCGAACTCCCAGAACCTCACCGCCCGACTCCAGAGCCCCAGCAGAACACCACAGCGGTGACAAGGCTAAACAACATCCGGAGGGAGGCTTGCCCGGGGGGCCACACACTCGCATCAGACGAGAACGTGAGACATAAAAGCTGGCTCGACTGCGACACATAAACACAAAGGCAAGTGTAATACGGGGGATTGCCTGGGGCAGTGCGCACACTGCGCCGGATCCACGGCCGTGGGGCCTGGATGCAGGCGACCCGAGCCAATATCAGCACAGCGACACCAACAAGGCTGGCGACGGTGGGCAACGGACGGCCCTGATGCCAGAGCTGGCACCGTGGCTCGGCCCTGATGCCATAGCTGGCACCGTGGCTCACAACACAGAACACACTGGTGCTGTGGCCTTTAAGCACTCGGTGAAAGCCATATAACTTACCTAAGCAGCAAGCCACAGCAAAAACCAACGCCTCACCCAAGACAGCCCCGAGTGGACAGAGATTCGACCCCATGGCCCAACAGCTCAGGCAATCAGCCCGGCGCCCTGCCCCGCCAGAAAGCAAAACTTGCCAGAGGTCCACTAACTGAACATTATAGTCCTAGCCCCTGCCGTACCATAGACATCCAGTCGGTACGCCCCAGTGGCACTCGCGCATAGCGTGAACCCAGAGGGTGCCAAATCCACCAGAACTGTTGCCCTCTCGAACCCCCGAACCCTCCCCCGACCCCTGGGAGTCGGGACTACAGTCACCCCGACCAGGGAGAGGTCGGAAACGGAGGGGCTACAGTGTGATAATGGAACAGCTGCCAACACACCCATCAGTGTTGTTCAAATGATCCTACCAGACACACCTTAACCTTGCAGTGGCAGTGCGCCCACCTTAAACTGCGACCATCGTCGCCGACACTACCGTAATACACCGGCAAAGCTGGCCGTTGAGAAAAGTTTGCCAGACCTGCTGGAGACTGCTCACCACAAGGAACACACTTTACTCTGGATAACACGGTGCATTGAGCGACAAAGGGGTGCTGTCAACACTGCGGTGTAAATGATCCCAGCATAATCCCTCTATATCTAATAAGGAACTGACTTCCCCGAGGGAAAAGAGCCAACCCTACAAATCCAGGACAACGCTGTGAACAAGTGTACGTGCCTTGAGTTGCGCTGATTTCAAGAAATACTATCCTCTAAACACCGGGTATGGTGAACACGGCTACAATGGGAAAAGATAAAGTGAAAAAACAAGCTGTAAAGCACAAAATGGACCAATACACTACCATGTCCACACAAAACCCGGACGAGCCAGAGATGAACGCCGGCGCTCCCAACCCAGAAACAACACTGTCCTTGAAAGATGTCATGGCTGCCATAGCTGACCCGCGAGCCTCTATGGAGAAAAAAATGGATGGCATAAGCATGGACGTGTCACTATTGCGCCATGACCTACAAAAGCTGACATCCCGTACAGGGGACGTGGAGCAACGCATATCTGACGCTGAGGAAGGTATACGAGAAATGCAACAACAACTGGGAGGGGTCAGGACAGAGCTCAAAACAATGGCTGAAAGAATGGACGAAAGTGAAGGCCGATCCAGGCGCAACAATGTCAGAATCCTCGGCCTACCAGAGAAGACAGAAGGGCCTAACATGGAGATATTTCTTGATGAACAGTGGCTTACAGACATGTTCGAACCTGACGCCTTCTCCAAATTGTTCTCGATCAAAAGAGCACACCGCATACCATCCGGAAAACCGACCCTGGGGCGCCTCCCCGTACTGTGATAGCGAAACTCCTCAATTACAGAGATCGGGACGCATTGCTCCAGAGGTCGAGAGCCAAAGGAAGGTTGACATACAACAGTGCCAAAATTGCTTTCTTTCCTGACTACACGAGGGAGGTCCAGAAAGCGAGGCAATCTTTTGATCACCTGAAAAAACCCTCAATGTCAAATATGGGCTCCTCTTCCCAGCCCAACTCAAAATATACCACAATGGAACAACAGTCCACTTCACTGACCCAAAGGAAGTCTTGAGATGGGCTGAGACCCACATTGAAGGAGACTCGAGAGCTCTGAGAAACAACAGACAGAGAAATCCACGTGCCCGACAAGAAAGAGACCCAGTGCGTCCACAACAACCAGCGATGGATCCACAAAACGAAGAGATGGAGTGACAGTGAATAACCATCGTACACAAACTACACAACGCTACATGTTGACCAAAACGTAAGAAATACTCTGGTGGCAGCCGAGGAAGTGACCCTCCCCCCCTCTCGCGTGTCACCGTAGGAACCCTGCGACATGACGAGAACTGGTTTATTTAATTGTTGGCCACAATGGCCGGTGCTTATCGTTGTGAACAATTCAGGTGACGGATACTTCTAGTTGGGTGGAGTATAGGGTGGGGGATGATTTGGTTATTAATGAAGAGTTTTGTTAATTTATTGGTCCGAAAGAAGTCTCCCATGCACACTGCATGTACCCTGCAAATGTCAACACAGTCATGGCTACACTTGCGCACGAGGCACGCCAACACATCTACTGTTCCATTTATCGTGCAAAATGGCCGCCACAAATACTGATACTAAGCCCCTCTGAGTCATGACCTGGAATGTTAACGGGCTGGGAGGGGGAATCAAAAGTCAACTGGTCACTCAATTCCTAAACAGACACATACCGGATATAGTCTTCCTGACCGAAACACACCTGGCCGGCACCACATGTAATCTATTTAAACGTACCAACTACAAACAGGCAATACATGCTGGATTCACCATGGGCTCCCGTGGCGTTCTGGTACTGGTACATAAAAGACTACCCCTCACTCTTACAAAAGTGACACAAGATATTAGTGGTAGATTTGCATATGTCATCGGGTCACTCTGGAATCAGACCATCGCAATGCTAGTGATCTATGCCCCCCACGGACTCCTGCCTGCGCTAATAGAAGATATCACGCCCCCGATTGTCAGAGATAAATCTGATCTTATTATTATCGGAGGGGACTTTAACAAAGTCATGGACGTAGAAGCAGATCGTACACACCTAAGAGGGAGAAACCCAACCACTCACACCAGACTGGCTACGTTTGCTACTGCACTAGGTCTGAGCGATGTGTGGCGGGACCTCCACCCGGGGGTGAAGGAATACTCATTCCACTCTGGGGTGCATTCTTCACTGTCCTGCCTAGATTACTTTTTCCTCCCGACACCAGAAATGAAAGTATCCAAGCCGACCCTATTACCCCGAGGCATATCAGATCACTCCCCTTTACTGATCGGGCTAAACACGATCAGACCACGCCCGCCCCTCACTTGGCGCCTCAATAATTATTACCTGGGTTTTCCCGAGCTAGTAGAACAGGCACAAGCAGCGACCACAAAATACTTCGAACTGAACACCGGATCAGTAGATGACTCGGGCATCCCGTGTGAAGCCTACAAAACGGTACTGCGGGGCGAGATCATTTCTTGGACCGCAGCACACAAAACAAACATGTACAAAGCATGGCCGAAGCGGAGCAACAGGTCACACAAGCTGAGGCAGACCACCTGAACCGTGACCAACCTGAATCCCATCGTACATTAATGCAAGCCCAGAAACGCCTTAAAAATGTGGCACTAGACAGTGCAAGGCAGGCCCATAGAACGATGAGAGCTAGGATCTATATAACGGGCGACAAAGCGGGTAAATGCTGGCATGGTTGGAGAAGAGAGAGGAGGGCAGTCACCATGTAAGAACGATCAGAACAGAGAACGCTGAGTCTTTGGTAACTGACAGAGACATAGCAGAAGGCTTTGCCTCCTACTACACAGACCTATATGAACTTCCTGCGACACCGATAGACATCTCGGTGCTGAACGAGGTTACACTCCCCTCCCTCAGTGCGGAGCAACAGATCCTCCTGGAGAGGGACATCACGGAGGAGGAAATAGCAGCGGCCATGTCAGAGCTCCAAACCGGGAAAACCCCTGGACCAAACGGCTTCCCAATAGAAATATGGCACTAACTGGGAACGAATGTAATTGCCCCACACCTGCTACGAATGTTCTCTCATGCTAAAACCAAAGCGGCCCTCCCGCAGATCTGCGAAAAGCCACAAAATAGTGATTCCTAAGACAGACAAATCCCCAGACCAATGTAGCTCTTATAGACCAATTTCCCTGATAAACATTGAAACCAAAATCTTGGCGAAGGTACTTGCTAATAGACTACAGCAATCCATAACATCACTGATCCACCCTGATCAATGCGGGTTCATGCCCCAAAGATCCACCCGCATGAACATCCATAGACTACACTCGGCACTAGAAAGGGCCCCCACCATACAAGGCCCCCTGGCGTTACTCGCAATAGATTTTGAAAAGGCATTTGACTCGGTACGCTGGGAGGCGATATGGGAAATAATGCGCCAAATGGGATTTGGGCCAACATATCTGAGCTGGGTGCAATTGCTATACGAGTCATCGGTGGCAGAAATGAGAGTCAACGGCTGGGGAACAAGACAGGGGTGTCCCCTATCTGCTTTAATATTTGCACTCGCAATCGAACCCTTGGCGGTGCTGTTGCGAACATCATCGTCATGGACCGGTTTCCGTTGGGCAGACAATTGGGAAGATAGAGTCTCCCTATACGCGGATGACCTATTAATCTACCTGAAAGATCCACATAACTTCTGTACCACGATAATGAACCTCCTAGAGAGATATGGAGCATTTAGCGGACTCCGGGTGAACTGGTCCAAATCAACACTATTTCCAATCGATAAATCGTCATTTGTAATGCCAGATAACTGCCCGTACAAAATTGTGACGAACCAATTTCGATATCTTGGTATACAAATCACAAGCAACCTGAGCGACTATGTGGTGAAAAACCTCCATCCGATCACGGTCAGTTTCACCGAGGACACTCGTCACTGGGCCTCCCTCCCACTGACCCTGCTGGGAAGAGCAGTCCTCTTCAAAATGATGACCCTCCCCCGGTACTTATACATACTACAGAACGCCCCGTTATACATTCCATTGAAGGAATTCCAAATCATTGATCGCACACTTAGGAAACTGCTTTGGAACGGCGGACATCCCCGTATTGCATTGTGTACCCTCCAGTGTTCCATCTGGGAGGGAGGGATTGGCCTGCCACGTCTGCAGGCCTATTATTGGGCCAGCAAAATGGCAGTGGTCAATGACATGATACACGGAGACAAATCACTGCCACACGATAGAATACCAGGCACCATAGAACAAGACAGGCCTCAACTAGAGCACCTTTACAGGGCAACGTCCCCATCATCCCCCCGAACCATGATGTCGCACATGTCACTAATCTGGAACGCAGTGCACAAACATGTAGGCTGGGAAACAATAATGACCCCACTACAGTCAATATGGGGTAATAAGAACCTTCCTGAAGTGGACAAGCTCCCGAGATGGCACAATTGGACAGCTCTTGGGATCAATCCAATAGGAGACATCGTCACTGAAGGTAAACTGGTGCCCTTTGAATCCCTAGTGACCTGTTTCCACCTCCCTCCTACCGAACACTACCACTATACACAACTACAGCACGCGCTGAGAGTTCATCTCCAAGCCCTAGCTGATATGCCTGAAAGCACGCCACTGGAGAGAAACGTAGTCCAGACAAGAATCGACTCCAAAATCACATCCACAATGTACAATGTCAAAACCTCCTTTGCCACGACCGAGCTAGCGAGCCTGAAACTGAAATGGGAAAGAGGTCTTGGGACAATACAAGCAGAGGACTGGGTAACGGCCCTCATGTATCCCCGGGAGGTGACAATCTCGGCCAGACTTCGACTGGTACAGCTTAAAATACTCAACAGGATATATTACCCCAGAGTGACACTATACAGGTGGGGGAAATTGCTGACCTGCAGTGCCTAGGATGCAAAAAAGAAGAGGGCACCTTCTTCCACATAATATGGGACTGCGATAACATCCAAAGATACTGGCAGCAATGTTGCAATGAACTCTCACGCGTGCTCGGGAGGGAGATATCCAGGGACCCAAAATTGCTATTGCTTGGGGGTGGAAGAGGAGGGGGATCTGGCCAAATATGAGAAACTGTTCCTATCAACGACCACAGCACTAATTAAGAGGAACATTGCGAGACTGTGGGGCTCAGTGGTAACCCCACAATACGAACAATGGATTACAGACGTAAATGTGTGCATCATGATGGAACGTAGAGTATACACAGCAAGAGGCTGTCCAAGGAGGGCCGATAAGATATGGCAGAGATGGGAAGAGGCGCAGTGAGCACAATGGTGGTTTAGGTGAAAGACACAAAGTACTGTATGCAGAGGAAAGCCTGTTAACACCCGATGTGAGCGATGGGAGATACTTCGAGACCTTTTTGAGTTCAAATGTTGTGGTTAATTTTGTCTTTGTTTTATGCTTTATGTGTTAGTATGTTTATTTGTGAATGGTCACTTTTGATCAGGTTGGACCTTCCGGTCCTGTAAATTGTCCATTTTACGTAAACAAAATAATAAAATGTGTTAGAAAAAAAAAAAACATAAACGCTTGCAGGCCCTTCCTGACCTCTGATAGCTGCATCACCCTTGCAAGAGCTCCTATATTGTCCACATTGGATTACTGTAACACTCTCTATTTGGTTACAAGTCAGAAAAACCTCCACACAAAAACCTCCACAAGCTACAATTACTGCAAAATGCCTTCGGGTCTTCCCTCAATATTCCCCGCTCTAGCCACATTTCTCAAACCCGACGAAAGACTAATTGGCTCCCTATCCAAAACAGGATAACCTTCAGAACACTCATGATCTCATGATCCTTCAGAACCCATAAGTGCCTCAACAACTCAGCCCCAAAATACTTGATGAACAAATTCTCCAGAAAGGTACCCTCCAGACCTACGAAATCCAACAATGCCCACTGCCTCAACATACCGAAATGTATTTGCATCAAAGCAGGGGGTTCCAGCTTCCCGGTTCTGGCAGCCAAGACTTGGAACAAGCTACCCCCTACATTAAGGTCCGAACCTTTGTTCCGCCCCTTCCGGAAGAAAGTGAAATCATGGCTATTCCTGCAGTCGAATTAGATTCATGACACTCTACTTCGACCATGACCCAGCATCCTCTCCAACCACACCCATAGTCTACATATGCCTCTCCGATAGGTCTATGCGATCTATCACATCTTGCTACCTAATCTACGTCTTAAACCTGCTATTTATGTCTAAATTGTATATTCCTGTACATTCTCTGTGGATCTAAATTGTATTTTCGTGCTATAACTATGTATTATGTATATTATTGCAAATTTGTACCTAAGTAAAGCGCCCAGATACCCCTGGGTTTGGTGTGCTATATAAGCAAATAAAACAAACAAACAAAACGTAAACCTGCGCCACAGACGCTTGGAATCCTGCCTACTTTCCAATGTCCATTCCTCAGGGTTTCTTCAGATTCGTGTAGCTGGGAACGTGAACCTGCGTCTCAGATGCTCAGAACACTGCCTACTTTCCAAGGTCCATTCCTCAGGGTCTCTCAGATTCATGTAGCTGGGAACGTGAACCTGCGTCACAGACGCTCAGAACCCTGCCTACTTTCCAAGGTCCGTTCTCAGGGTCTCTTCAGATTCATTTAGCTGGGAACGTGAATGTTAGGATATCAATGTCACATAGATGGAAACAAGTTGCCCAGAGTTATTGCATATTATAATATTAGTATGTTGCTGGTTGTCCGTGCGCTCGGAATGTGGATCCCCAACCTCAAGGGTTCCAGGTTCCGAGCGCGGGGGAGAGACAGAGAAAAGACAAGGCTGTGGACGTTGGTTGAGTCCCTCCCGTGGGTCGTCACCGGACTGAAATAAAAGACTTCTTATTGGCACATTACTGAATCTCTGGTGATCATTGAACATAACAGCTGGCGACGAGGATGGGATTTTTCAGACGACCCCCGGCACGATCAGCTAGAAAGGCTACGGATCGTAAAAGAAGAGTGAGCGGCCACGCATCGACATACGCTCGGGAGAACTGTTTGGAATACAGGTACCGGCGATAATCTTATTTATCACAGAAAATGACATTATGAAGGAGCGGTAGAAAAGAAGCCAGCACGCGAAGTGTTTACATTCAAAGCTGAAATACCTCCGTGCGCATTCCAATGCGGCTCTGCTATACGCACCGATAGCGTTCCACAGCAGGACCCAACGACGTAACTGAGTCAGCTGAAAAGAGGACCCTACGGCGTGACGAACGCCGTGATCGACGTCTATACGCAACAAAAGAGAATGCACTTAAGGAGCGGCAGTCAAATGTAAACAACGAAGAACAATTCAGCACAGCGGAACGCTTATCGACGCATCGCGAGTCGATTAACAGAGAGAGGAAACCAGCTGGACGCCGGGCGAGTTTACGCTCCAACGAACTTTGCAAGTCTGGCAGAACGAGCGGACAGCCCCACATACTATAACCTAGCTGGTGAGTTACAAATTTCACAGTTATTTACAAGAGTAATTGAGGGAAAGTTGGCAAAAGAATAAACCAATTGTACCACAGCATAGTAACTACAGCCACTGGCATCACAAAATAATGGCAAATGTTCCAGCTCCAGTGTTTTTCTTACCTTCACCTGGAGAACCCAGAGTACGATGGATAGATTGGAAAGAAGGTTTCCACAAATATGCGTTAGCAGTGTTTGGGCCTAATTATTCTAATGAAAGGAAAGAAGCATTGTTATTTCATTGTCTTGGGACAGCAGGTCAGGAAGTTCTAAGAAAATTACCAGAACCTATAGATATACCAGACACAGGCCCATATGAGAAGGCATTAGCCAAGTTGGACAAACATTATAAAATAGAGGAAAACATCATTCTAGAGAGGTACAAATTTGCTACCAGGGGGCAAAAGAATGGAGAGAGCATAGAAGATTTTATTACGGCTCTGAGGGGATTAGCGGTGAAATGTAGATTCAACCACTGTCAGGAAGGAAGAACACATACGCGATCAATTAATGATCAAATGCAACAACGACAACATTAGAAAAGAACTATGGAAGGAGAAAGATCCCACATTGGAAAGAGCTATAGAGATTGCAAAGATGGTGGAACACACTGATAAATGTATAAAGTTACTTCAAGCAGACAATCATTCAAACATTGAGAAACCCAAGTTGGAGGAAAATGAGGGTGCAGTTCAGAAAGTATCAAAAGCTAATCCGAGGTTGAGCTCAAGTTTTCCAAAGAGACAGTTGCAGTTTTGGAAAAAAGGCGAAGATCGACAAGAGAATAGACCTCCAGTGGGGAAAAGTTGGAATCGTCAAGGGTTAGTCAAAGACAACAAGAATTTTTCCAGAGAGTCTAATTTCTCCAGAGGCTTTAGAGAGACAATGACAAACAGAGATTCCACGACAAGAAGGTGTTTCCGGTGTGGGAGTTTCTCACATGTAGCATCGGACAAGGAGTGTTTTGCAGTGCACATTATATGCAACAATTGTGGCATACGTGGACACATTGCCAGATGTTGTAAAAACTTTAATTCCAATGCAGGTCAAGTTTTTGATGTTAGTGTAAATAATGAGGAAGATGATTATATTGAAAGTGGTAGAGAAGTGGTGTTTATGGTGAACGCCATAGATGGGAAAGTGAAGAGAAAAAAGCCTTATGCCATAGTATTGGTTAATGGGATACAAATATCGATGCTCATGGATAGTGGGGCAGATTATACATTAATAGGAGTGCAGGTATGGAAAGAGAGATTTAATTGCTGTACATTACGAGAAAACAGAATTAAGGCGAATGCATATGGTGACAAACCAATAGAGATAATAGGATATTTTGACGCTAAACTGCAGTTTAAAGATAGGAAAGCCACCACTACTATCTATGTTGCCAACAAAGGGGGAGAGTTACTCTCGTGGAGCGATCAAGCTGAGCTAAAAATCAGACTTGAAGCAGGTCATCCTGAACAGGTCTTAACAGTGAGTGGTGAGAGATTGAGTGAAGAGGAACATAAGCTTGGATGTATGAAAGGATTTGTTCATAAGATACGACTAAAAAAGGGGGCGGTTCCCAAGATTGCGAGATTGCGCACCATTCCCCTGGCACTCAAGGAGGGGGTAGAAAATGAATTAAAGAGAATGGAGAATGAAGGGGTTATTGAGAGAATAGATTCTTCAGAATGGGTGAGTCCCATTGTGGTAGTCAGAAAATCCTCTGGATCTTTGAGGATATGCATTGACTTAAGACATCTTAACAGTATGGTGGTGGCAGATAGATTTCCATTACCCAGGATAGATGACCTACTTGTGGGTGTCTCTGGATCCAAAATATTTTCAATTTTAGACCTTAAGTCCGCTTATCACCAGATAGAATTGCATCCGGATTCCAGAGATTTAACAGCATTCATCACTCCTAATGGTTTATTTAGATGTGTACGTATGCCGTTTGGCTTGGTGTCGGCTGCGAGTGTTTTTCAGAGTATAATGTACAGGTTACTAAGTGGAGAAAAAGGGGCGATGTACTACCAAGATGATTTCTTAGTATGTGGCAGTGATGAGGTGGAACATGATAGACGGTTAAAAAGGGTGCTAGACATATTAGGAGAAGCTGGTCTAACAATAGCATCAGAGAAGTGTACATTCAAAGCAAGTAAAGTGGTTTATTTAGGTCACGAGATTACTGCTGAGGGAGTCAAACCCAAAGAGGATGCTATTGAAGCAATAAGGAAAATGGAAGATCCCAAATCTAAAGCAGAAGTGTTGTCGTTTTTGGGGTTAGTTGAATTCTATGGCAAATTCATTAAGAATTTGTCGGGCATGTCAAGACACATGAGAAGACTTACTCGCAAAGGCATGATATTTAAATGGAGTGAAGACTGTAAGTTGGAGTTTGAAATGATAAAAAAGTCCATAATCAATGCTCCCATTCTAAAGACATTTGAAGAAGGGAAACCCACAGTACTTTTTGTAGATGCTAGTGATTATGGCATAGGTGCGGTTCTTATGCAAGAAGATCCAGAAGGTCTGCACACTATAGCATTTGCCTCAAGGTCACTTAAAGATCCTGAAATTAGATATTCAGTAGTTGAGAAAGAAGCTCTTGCTTGCATCTGGGGAGTTGAAAAATTCAAAAGGTTTCTGTGGGGAAGGAAATTTAAGATTTGCACTGATCATAAACCACTAGTTAGTATTTTTACAAAAGGTGGGCTGGAAGGTGTATCGAGACGCATTATGAAGTGGGTCACGGCTCTTCAAGGTTTGCAATTTACCATGATTCACATTAGTGGTGAAGTCAATGTAGTGGCAGATGCCTTGTCAAGATCTGTTCACGGAGAAGGCCCTATCAGTATAGATCAATCAGATCAGGAAGAAACATTTGAGATTTTCCAAGTACATGATTCCCTAAAAAAAGACGAGTGGGATAAAGCTAGTAGTGAAGATTTAATGTACCAGAAAACACTAACATTGGTTAAAGAAAACAGAATAATGAACTATAAAGGTGACATGGGTGGATTTGCCAGAGTTAAAGGGGATTTATGGATCAATAACAAACATCTACATAGAGGACATCAGATGATAGTTCCTCAAGGTATGAGGAAACAGGTAATGGAAATAGCCCATGAGGGACATTTAGGTCTAGCTAGGACCAAAGGTATAATAAGATCTGAGTTCTGGTGGCCTGGAATTGATAAAGATATTGAAGAGCAAGTTAAGGAGTGTCCAGAGTGCTTGGAGGGAAACAAGGGTTTGAGCGTACAAAAAGTACCCATGGTTATCAGGGAAAGTCCGCGGGTACCATGGGATGAGATAGCTATAGATCTTTTAGGACCATTTAACATAGGAGGGACCAGAGACAGTTATCTGCTGGTGGTCATAGATTTATTGTCCAAATGGCCGGAGATATGTCTACTTAGAGATATATCCAGCAGCAGTGTTACGAAATTCTTAGAACAATTATTTTGGAGAGAAGGTTTTCCTAGAAAATGTTTGTCGGATAATGGATCCCAATTAGTATCCAAGGAATTTAGAGAATTTTTGGATAAGAATGGAATTGAACAGGCAAACACCTCTCTCTATCATCCCCAAAGTAATGGTTGCGTTGAACGCTTCAATAGGACATTGATGGAAGCCATAAGGATTGCGGTAGCAACTGGTGGGGATTGGTTTAGGACAGCGATGGAAAGGACATTCCAGTATAGAATAACACCCCATAGCGTCACAGGGTTAACGCCATTTGAGATTTTGAGAGGTAGGAAACCTAATTCACATTTATGTCCTGGATGGATGGGAAAATCCAAGATGGTTGGTGTGGAGGTGGAAAAAGTGAGGAGCAGAATGTTTGAAGCAGGAGTTAAATCTAAGGAAAGATATGATCAAAAAAATTGTTGTAAGGAATTTAGGATTAATGAAGGTGAGTGGATCAAAATCAAATTACCTACCAAAGTTCGCAAAGGAGCATCTTTATATTCTGAGCCCAAACAAGTGGTAAACGATTTAGGCTCATCGGTACTGGTCAGAGGTGGTGGTATTTGGAACAAGGAGAGAGTAGCAATTGTCAAGTTCGGCAACGGAAGGGAGTGATGGACTTGCATATAGGGTCACCAATACCACGATCACTTATAGACATAATATTATCAGTACAATGTAAGATATTTTCACTTAGTCAGAGTTCTACCTTATCTTAAGTTTATAGCACATATGTTTCAGACAAATATGTTTAGACATTGTTTTCAATCATTAGTTCAAAGAAAGGAAGGAGGTGTTAGGATATCAATGTCACATAGATGGAAACAAGTTGCCCAGAGTTATTGCATATTATAATATTAGTATGTTGCTGGTTGTCCGTGCGCTCGGAATGTGGATCCCCAACCTCAAGGGTTCCAGGTTCCGAGCGCGGGGGAGAGACAGAGAAAAGACAAGGCTGTGGACGTTGGTTGAGTCCCTTCCGGGGGTCGTCACCGGACTGAAATAAAAGACTTCTTATTGGCACATTACTGAATCTCTGGTGATCATTGAACATAACAGTGAACCTGCGTCACAGACGCTCAGAACCCTGCCTACTTTCCAAGGTCCATTCCTCAGGGTCTCTCAGATTCATGTAGCTGGGAACGTGAACCTGTGTCACAAACGCTCGGAACCCTGCCTACTTTCCAAGGTCCATTCCTCACGGTCTCTTCAGATTCATGTAGCTGGGAACGTGAACCTGCGTCTTGATTTTCACGAAAATAAACGGACAAATCCCCTTTTGATGAACACATTTGGACGAATGACAAAAACGACTTAAGACAGATATAGTGAGTGGAAAAGGAAAGAAAAACAAGTGCAGAAAGAGTAAAAATGAAAAAAAGTTTAAAGAAAGGATTGAGATTGGGTAAAGGGAGACTGTGTTGGTACATGCCCATTTACAAAAACCGGGGAAAAAGTCAGACAAAAATCAGGTTGCCAAAAAAAGCCCAATTTCAGTGATAAGGTCAAATGTAAAATTCCTTAACATCTCATAAAAAAATATGTATAACTGGAGAAGGGGTGCAGGTCTGCCACAGACACCAACACAAGGGCAGTGGGGCTGAGGAATGCGAAAAGGAGATATACAAAATTCCAGATGGGTCACAATAAAAAAGTGGAATATATTCCATCAAAGCGTTGCGCGAGACATCTGGTCTGTTACGTCACTCGGAAGCCTGAGATGGAACGAACCTGTTGTTTGATGTGGTGTCTGACCCCACTTTCCTTTACCCACTCTTGTGTGCTGTTCCAGCCTTACAGGGGAGGCATGGGGGACACATGGATGGACGTGTGGCTCAGTGGATAACGCATCCAAACCAAGGATATGTTTTTGACCTCATGGTCACAAGTTTGAATCCCAGCAGGCCAGCTCAGCCAGAGTCGATAACATTAGTACCATTGAATTGGATAACGATAAACATCAGTTATTCAGGGCCAAGTTAGCTTCATGAATAGGCATTTTATGTGATTGTCAAGATCCACCAACAGATCAGTATCTTCCATCCTGCCCCCCTGCCCAGCACCAGAGAGATAAATGCGGTATGCCCCTACTGAGGAGTGGCAACGGCGGATTGTGGCTTTCATACCCTACTGGATGTATGGCATGGCAGGAGGATACAGCATGTGCACACATCATGCCGATGGCTTCCTGTGTAAAGCCTACCCAAGAGGCTGAGAAGAGACATGAGTCTTAAGCAGGCATGTAAGAGCAGCTGCATACCTCAGTACAGTAGGGTTTGTGCATGGGGAGTTGGTGCAGCATATGAAGAGTGTAATAACTTGGAAGCTGATGAACACCCGAGCCAGCAGGTAAGTTATTAAGTAGATTTATTGTAGTTCAAAGCCAGGAACAAAACATTGGCATGTCCTTTCCAAGTCAGCATAACTCCAACTGCCAAGCATAGAACCCCCACACACCAACACTCCTCTCACACTGACATCACTACATTCCATTCAGCAGTGATGTCATCCACTCGGCTTGTAAGACACATTACAACACTTCTCCCTCCTTTACCTTGATGGAACAGAGAATGATCACACCAAAACCATCACCAGACAAAAACCCCTACATGTACGTGTGGCCAGCACGTAATGCACCAACTAGTAACACCACTGGCGACAAGAACTGCCCCCAGAGAACACCAAAACCCCGACACTCCAAGGAAGATCAAGGAAACAGGAAAGTGCTCCACTAAAGAAATAAGAACCCAATAAAACCTACATGGCACAGGATACTAACACTGTGCCAACACGTTGGGCAAATTGACACTTCTGTGTCAACCAAACCCTTATACCAAGTCCTACGCCCAACTATACACCACTTCCACTCCTCCCTTTATAACAAAACAGAGAGGAACCCAACGTAGTCTACAAAGGGCTCACTCCTTCCATAAACAGAACTGGACAACCTTCGAGAAACAAAAATAAAAAACTACGCACCTCCACCAGTTCCAAGCTGCCCCTTGGAACCTAGGTCCTGCCACGACCCAGCGTCCACAACAGATAACTACCTAACACTCCTCAACCCTCAGTGCACAAACATCCTCCCGTCCTAGTCTGCCCCCTAGGACACCAGGGCTGCCACCCCCGGGCACGAACCACACAGCTCAAAAGAGCAACAACAAGCACAACAACGAAACAGTTCACCACAGCACCCCTAAGGTACCACAACACTACCGAAGCCCGAAACATAGAGAACACAACCCGCAGGCGCGGAACACAACCAGGACCAACCACCTAAACCAGACACACACCAAACACTCCACACCACTAACCTAGGACCCCAGGTCCAGCCTACTGCCAGCCGCAGCACACCTACTACACACCTTGGACCCCAGGTCCATCCTACTGCTACCCGCAGCACACCTACTACATACCTTGGACCCCAGGTCCAGCCTACTGCCACCCGCAGCACACCTACCACATACCATGGACCCCAGGTCCAGCCTACTGCGCGAACGCAAGAAACACTCTACTCACCTTGGACGCCTGGTCCAACCACCTGCAAAACAACAGGACTCTTCACAAACATGGGTCCTACCCAATGGCCCCACCTTGCAGCCGCTATTGGAAACCCCAAACAGAGGCACATTGTAACAATAGCACAGCTCACATACACACACAACAAGGATCGAGTCACCCCCACTCTCCATATACACCTCCCACACCATATGCATATCTGCTAAAAGATACATTGACTTTCACATGCATATTCAGTGCTACCAAAGATTAGAAATAACATAACTGAACAATTAGGATGATAAATGTCTTAAAGCACCTTTGGATAGATAATAACTGCCCGATACCCATAATCACCCGCGGCAGCCCCACCCACGAGTCCACCCAAAGCCAAATGGAAATCATCCTGTAAAGAAAACATTGTTAGGCCTTAAGCACATTAATCAAGACATGACTACTGATAACAACATGTGAGTGCCCCCACCCACCAGTCCAAATCCCAAATGTTCAGTCCACCTGGAAAAGAAAATAAGTTACACGGAACACAATGCAATTTATGGCACCAAACATTATGCAAATTTCAGGCACAATGATGCACCCCTACACAACAAAATTACACTCGCACAGCAATTGCAATTAAATACCCAAACATGTAACAAAAACGCAAGTACACACACAACAGAACACTCAGCGCGCGCATCCACTCACTCCAAGGGCCCCCACACACACACACTACCAACCAACATAGCCAGCACAATGATACATCAATTCACTAGTATCAAATTCTTATAAATGAACGTTCTAATTTTAGCAGAGAGCTGCAGTGAAGATATCGAGACTGTTTGCCAGCCTGCGCAGCACCATCTCGGGTCACAGGGCACAGGCAATTCCCTATACCTGCCCTGACAATCCTGCAGGAATATACATAAGTGCCGCACTAAAGTCACCTGCAGTTTCAAGCAATGTTCACCCATGCAGGTAAGTCCGCCTCCTGACGAACTTGGAAACTCCGGAATGCACCCCCTTGACCTCCTTCCACCGATGCCCATGTGTTCCGGCAACATCAGGCGTAACAAACTCATTCGTCCCCGGCTGCGTCCATTCAACGCAACCGAGCGCTTCCTCGTGTTCCAGCCGCCCACGCTGGAACGCACGCAGCATCCGTAGCAACGTCACACTTCGGGAGCATAGAGTGCTCCAGCCAACCATACATACGCGTCCCAGCTTCCCGTGCTGGAACGCGCGCTCAATGGGAGGCGACGTCATCATTCCGCTTGGGTTGCCGCAAAGGCAACATCTCTTCCGCGCATGGACGGCCGCGGGTCCTGCGCAATCCTCAGCGACGGAGCACCTCCTCCCGGACACTTTCGCTTTGGACAACCAACGCGGACCGCCATGCCTTGTCGCACTGTTCACCCTCCAGTACCGCGACAACGAGCTCACTCCCGCTCCGACGCAGGACGCTTGGACATCCGCTCCTAAACGCGGAACACAACCCTGGTTCTGCTCCGACATGGGGCCCGACCGCAGCGCTTACCAGCACCGGGCCTCAACAGCTGAAGACACGAGGGCAAACACTCCCCGGCCTCTCCGCGCACCGCCCCGTGCGCCGCAAACTCCACAGCTCCGCCAGGACACGGGATTCAGAGGTGGTGACAGGGCTCATATCAGTGAACCGCTGCCAACCCAAAACTCCACCCGGCAATCTGGGTTCTCACTGGCGGGTGCACCATACATCCCAACACCTCACCCGACGTGTGTGCCGAACAGCTGCTCAACAAACCTCCCAGCACCACCCGGTCACTGGGCAAGGCAGCTTCTGGGGCCCACAGCGTGAAACAACACAGCACCCCGACCTGAGTGCCGACCCGGCTCCAACTTCAGCACCACCCGGCCTGCTGAAGAATGTTAGACAGCCCAATTAAAACACCTTGGGCTCCAACTTGCTGTCAACTTGGCAAACGGACATGAATTCACTGGAGGGCAATGTTTTCCCGTTTCTGAACTGTCCTCTCCTCGACAGGATCCCATCCTCGTCGCCAGTGTAATAACTTGGAAGCTGATGAACACCCGAGCCAGCAGGTAAGTTATTAAGTAGATTTATTGTAGTTCAAAGCCAGGAACAAAACATTGGCATGTCCTTTCCAAGTCAGCATAACTCCAACTGCCAAGCATAGAACCCCCACACACCAACACTCCTCTCACACTGACATCACTACATTCCATTCAGCAGTGATGTCATCCACTCAGCTTGTAAGACACATTACAACAAAGAGCACACACAGAAGGTGAAAAAAGACATGTTTATTTCATGGATAAGGCAACAGATGCTTCGGCAGTGAATTACCCGGAATGCTTGTTCACCAAGATTGCAAAATAAAGCTACAAGATGGAGATGAGAACTGTATGGAGCCATCTATCCAGTCTGCCGTGTATAGCCACCCCATTTCCAGGCTCAGCCTTGCAAATGCATAAGTAGTGTTTCACGGGCGGCGCCCTCTCACGCCTGCAGGCCAACACAGGCAATCAATGCATGATCCTAGCTGGGTGCGGCCATTTTAGAAAATCAGAGGTCATATTAAGTTCAGACCTTTTGCTTTTTGTTCTCTTTGGAAAGACATACAAAAATAACCCGCCGTCTCCATTTTCTGCCCTTGTCCTGTAAATCATTCATAAGCGCAGAACTCCATGAATAAGTCATGCAGGAAGCAAACGGATACGCGGCATTACATGACTGCAGACTTCTTTAGAGAGAGATGGCCGGAGCTAGCTCGTTTTGCCGAACTGCTGGGAAAAACCAGGCAGCGAGAACACGCTGCCCCAGCCCACTTTGGGGTTCATGCTGATGAAATCGTCCAGGTTCATTTTAGAGTCTGGAAAAAAAACAGAGGTCTGCTTTAACAGAAGGTATTAGGCATGGAGGTCGTTATTGACCTCTTCTCAACCAGTCAGAATTTTCAGAGTGCAGTCACTAATTACTGATATTGACCCCATTCTTCCGTCTTCAAAAGCAAATATGGAAACACCAATGCAATTGCCAGGCAAGTGACTCCTACATCGAGTCACTTGCAGCATCATCATATTTAACTAAGCAAAGACAAAGCTAAAACATTGGGAAATTATTTTTCTTTGAGAAGCACTGGCCTCATTATGACCCTGCAGGTCCGGAAACAACGGTGGCGGTAAACCCACTGCCACCGTTGTTTCCGGACCGGCAGATTAAGAGTTCTGCAGGCGGGTGGTGTCACTGCCGCTAGGTCTGACCTGGCAGGAGTAACGCTACCCGCCTGCAGACAGAAATGGAAACACCGGCACCATTAATTGGGGTGCCAGTGTTTCCATGGTCCCCATCCCCATGGAGTCCTATTGAACTCCATGGGAATGGGGATTAACGGAATTCCGCCTCTGGAATTACCGGGTCACTGAGGTTGTAATGGCCCGGTGATTCCAGCAATCACGGAGGTGGTAATTCACTACGAGTCCGACGGCAGCCTGCCGGTTTTGCCGGCACGGCCACCGCCAGACTCGTAATGAGTCCCACTTTTCACGTTTGCCTGACTCCTAATGAATGCTCTTGTTAAACCTGTTCAATTATAACCAATTCTATAACTGAAATTCTTAACATATGAAAATAACCTTATTTAAATGCTACAAAATAAAAATCCTTTTAATTTGCTAACTCAGTTTGTCTATTTACATTGATCACACTTAAAGTAAAAAATGTTACTTCACTAAAAGATGTATTGCTGCTGTCATCAAGTGCTAATAGCCTTATAGACTTCAGGAGGGGGTAATTATCGCTTCCAATAATGACCCTTCCCCAACGTATGACCCTCAGCTTTGCTGGGGCCATAACTTGGTGGCGGGTCATTATCCTGTGATAATCACGCCTTCCTAGTCTAGAAGGATATATATTACAGCAGTTCAATGAAGAATATCCACACACTTGAGGTAAATGACTAATTAACCACGGAAAGCAGATTGCACATTTTGCAGCAGGAATTGCACAGTAGGTTTCAAAGGTGACAGTAGGTTGTATTTTATTTCAATGCTAAAACACAAGCCAAGACCCTATGTTCTTAGACTCAGGATTGAGTTTTGGCAGTTTAATTGTATATATCTTAGCATTCATTCGTTCAAAAGGTCGTCAACACATTGGGGTCACTTCACACAAACCTATTCTAAAGTCACACACATGTGGAGAAAACATGCTCCTTCTGCAAGTGCATGGACGTGCATTGGTGAATCTGCACACGCACACACCTGTGCACGTGCACATTCACTGCATTTGGAGTCACAGGGACTTTGTTTAGATTAAGGAAATAATAAATTCGGGGTGGCATCTCCAACGTTTATAGTCTACAATTTATATAAATAACACCTTGTAAAACAAGCATTGGCAAAGCCAATCGTTTTGGCATGTGCAGTTTTTTTTATAAAATGTTATATTTATAGAGAATAATACAGCAAATAGTCTACATGCACCATAATTCCAAATATGTTGGCAAGTTCTTGTTTGCAAACAGCTAGCATTACTAATAGACATGGAGCAAAGTTGACTGTTCATTGTGGTCTACGAACATGTTTTTACCCTGCCTATTACTAACGCTACGTAAGTGTGTTTGGAGCGTTTAAAGTAAGCATGGTGATTTTAGGTGTGTATTGGGGTTGGTACCCAGGGCTACACTAGAGTGCACAGGTGGCCCGTGGTGAGCTAGGATAAGAGGGATTAGGTGGGGCAGCAGTGTGGGCGGGTAGGTGGCTGTACACATGACTGAGGTAAGGTGGGTGAAATATGGGTGCATTGCGGTGGGAGGGGTTAGATTGCAGTGAGTTGGGATGGGTAGATAGGGGTGAGGTTAATAGTGGTAGACACTGGTGTGGTAGGCTGGTAGGGTGGATACGGCGTTGTAAGTGGGCAAAGGCATGGATTAAGTGGGTTTGGTGGTTGATAATGGGGTAAGGCAGGGTCTGTGGGGGTAGTTTGGGGGCGAGGTTGGGTGAGAATGTGTGGTAGATGGGGTGGGTGAGAGGGAAGGCAGGGGTGGTGCAATATAGGTATGTGGTGGATGAGGTACACAGGGGTGAGGTTGGTGTGTGGGCGTAGGCAGAGGCGAGGTGGGGTAGATAAGGTGGGCCACATGTAGAAGGTTAGACAGGTGTGGCATAGCCACAGGTGTAACAGGTGGATGGAGTAGATAGGGGAAAGGTGGGTTGGGTCGAGGTTGATATAAGTGGGGTGAGGTTAGAAAGTACTTGGGGGGGTTAGATGGATGAGATTAAATAGGGTTGTGGAGTGGGTAGGGTTATATAGAGTGGGTGGCGGTAGATAGGGATGATATGGGTTGAGTTAGGTGAAGTGTGTGGGGTTGTAAAGGAGTGGGGAGTGCAGGGGGTGGATATGGGCGTTATGGGCAGATTGAGAGTCGTGAGAAGGGTAAAAATGTGTGGGGGTACATAGCCATGGGCGCAGGTAGAGATGGGGTGGGTGAGGATAGATAGTGGTGTGGTGGACTGGGGGCATCAGTAAGGGTGGTGTGGGTGGTGCAGCTAGGGGTGGTTGTGGGGGAGTAGATGGGGTAACGGAGTGGGTGTGAGTAGTTAGGGGAGAGGTTGGTGGTGCAGAAAGGGGTGAGGGAGTGGGGTTAGTAGAGGTGGTATGGTGATGTGGAATGGGTGAGGATGGATGGAGTGAGGATAGTTAGGGGGAGGTGGGTTTGGTGGGTGCAGATAGGGATGAGGTGGTGCAGGGAATAACAGGGGTGGGGTCGGTACATGGGCTAGATTTATGTGGGTGGGTGTAGAGGTGGAAGCGCCATTTTGAAGCCGATTCAGTGCATGCACCCTTTGCAACATTTTGGTGCTGGTTGACCCCTGCTTGTCACCTGCAACTTGTTTCCCTGTCTCCTTGGGCTTGTCTGTTTCCCCAGAAATCCATGACATGCTGAGAGGGAGCAGGTGCCATGAATGAAGCAAGAGAAGAAAGAGGGGCAGAGGAACTTAAGAAGAAATCGTCATTTAGCTAGAAGGAATGTCACGCTTCGGCAATCAAAAGCTCCCTGTTATCCGTTGCGTGCCCGTTTCTTACGAAACGCTGTAAGAAGCTGGAATCCACTATGGCATTGTTATCGGTTGCCATGGAGACTGGGAAAGTCACCTATACGGACAAGTCAGCTGACAGCCTCCAGACATGCTCTCCGTGCTGTGAAACCACACCCCCCTGCGGTCTAAAACCTGCGGCTGTCGGATTACACATTGCTGCTAATTGAAGTTCAGTCCGCGGCGTGTTCGTATTCTCCTGTTTCTTTGGATTACCCTCGGAACTCCGAATTTACCTGGTTTCCGGACTCTTTTCTTGCTTTGGACTGCTTACTCGGATTCCCCTCCTGATCCTGGTTACTTCAGCTCTTCGATCCCGCGCGGTTCCTTCCCAGGGGCGCCACCAAGGGGTGGCCAGGGGGGGCCATGGCCCCCCCATTGGCCACCCTGCGAAAAAGAAACAATTTTCATGGACAATAACATGCTCAGTTCAGTGTGAAAAAAAGTATTTTTTTCTGCTTTTTTTACAGCTGCCCATCGCCCGCGATGGTCTGCAGTCAGGGTTGGAGGAGGGCCCGGAAATAAACACAGCCTGAGCCTGGATGCGCGCATTTCTGCTTTGGCTCGCGCTTCCAGACATGCTGTGTTTATTTCCGGGTTTCCTCCTCAGGCTGCATGGATCTGAGCCCATTCCATATGCCCCCTAACCCCCTGAAAAATGCCCAATTCCGGCTAACAAGTAAGGAAGTGGTGCCTAAACATATGGCTGGCCTATAAATCCTGTTCAGATTGGTTGACGGAGCGGCGAGAACAGCCAACTGAAAATCTTCGGCCAATACTCGACAAAATGGCAGCTGGACAGTGAGGACCCACTGAACAGCTGCAGCGCCGCATCTATGGAGCGACAGAGAGGAGAGTGCTCCATGACCCGAGGGTGCAAGCAGAATTTTGGTCGGCGCTGAAAGCAGGGGCAAAGCTTCTTGCGGCCGGCTCCCGGCGTCCGACGCTGGGGACAGACTAGAAGCTCCAGCTCCATGACAGGGTACGCAGCGGGCTGTCCCTGGACCGCTATCAGGCTCTGAATCTACCGCCGGAGAGCAAAACATATGGCGGGGCCCACTGACCTGGAGAGCGGCACGCAGTGTCCTGTATGTGAGATTCTACCCACGGACGGTACGGCATGAAGGGGGAGGAGTCAGGGGAGGGCCCCCGTTCCCCTGGGGCTATTTACCACGCATACTGAGAGGAGCATCCTCCTGAGAAAGAGGTTGGCAAATGTATGAATGGGATCCATCGCTTAGAGGAAACACCCATTCAGGAACCGCGTCCAGCTCTCCAGGACTGTGCTACAACATTCAGGCTACAGCATATTACACTCTCTCTCTCTAGAATACCCTCCAAAAATGGATTGATGGAACTGGTATGACCCAATCCTATGGAGCTTTTAGCGTGTGCATTATTTGCTGCCTGCCTTTCTGACATCTACAAGGCTGCAGCCCACTCACCATAGAATGGAATCCGAGAAAGCTACACCCACCTGGTGATGCTTACTCAATCTAGGAGGGAAGCAGCACACCACAAAAGTCAGAAGGGCTCTGGGAGTGTGGACTGATCACCTCAAAAGATTGGAACAGTTGTCAGGGTGAAGCCATACAACATCAACTACGTCCTGAGTGGACACAGCAAAGGTGGGGCACCCCCTCCATTAAGACGGGCTTTCTGCCTACAGACAGTGATCCTGGGTGCTTTCTGGGGGGGTCAGCACTATTAGCAGAGATCTGACCGTAACAGGCATCGAAGAGGCAGAACTGACCCAAAGCAAGCACAAGAGGTGAGCTGAGGAATAATTCACCAGAAGGGGATAGAAGGAGATACGGCACCTGCCAAAACCGTGAGTCCCTGTAGAGGCGAATTTGGAGTAGGGCTGAGGGCCCCTACCGTGGTGCAGCTAGCATCTACCCCAGACAAACTTGTGCCAGCCCATGCGCAATATTTTTGTTTTGGCAGTGGCACTGCATGCAAAAGAGACCTGGGCTGCGACGCTGAGAGATTCCACCAGGCAGGCAAGCAAGCACTTCAGAGGAGCTAAGAGGTATGCAAAGTGTGTCTGGAGATACAGTCTGAAGTGAAACTATACAAGACACCACACGTGCAACGTCATTGAGCTAATTGCCAGTCACCTTGCAAATCTGTGACACTTAAAGCAACTAACACAATAAAGCACCCTTTGAAATATTTGTTCATACCCATAATGTCTAATAGCTTGATTTGCTAAAATAGCAAAATTTGTGTTAATGTCCTTAGCTGAATTTTCGTAAAACCATACATAACACGCTGGAGGTTTATGACGAATCTCCAAACCTAAGTGAGTTTACTACACAGCTTCTTTTATTGTGCGTCTTAAAGCACTGAAAATAAAGTGGGTAAATAGATAGTTTGCCTTTTGCATCTTATAGTTTTCAGGATGTGGAAAATAAAGGTACTCTGATATTATATCTCAACATGCTGCTATAAGGATTTATGTTGTCATGATGCTTTATTATGCAATTTGTGTATTCTGCAAGTAAACTCGATAAGACAGTATTATTGTAGGCCTCGACTCACAAATCTTTATTATTTCTAATTGGAGAGTGGGTTAGAATCCCTGCTTCGCTGTTTAGCATAACCGTGTGATCCTGGGCAAATAATGCAATCTCACCCTGACTTCAACTGCAAAAATTGGAGTGCTTATCAGTGATTATGTTTCGCCCTTACAATAGGACAGTTTTAATAAGTGTCGGGAAAAATGTGTGTACCCTGGTGCTTTTCTGCTAGTGGCTCCAATAGTGTCACATATCATTGCATGATTGCTGCACTGGCCCTGCCCTAGTCTCCAATCACTTGATTTGACAGGCAGACAGTCTCTCCAGCCAGTCAGTGCACCAGAGTTTCTAGTATAGCTTACTAACTGTGGTTGAACCAACATTACATTTTCTCCCCTGTTGCTCCCAGCCACTGAAGTTGCTTGTGCCGTCCAGGGGCGCCACCAAGGGGTGGCCAGGGGGGGCCATGGCCACCCTTATAAAAATGCAGGCCCACCCTGCGAAAAAGCAACATTTTTTTTGTTTTGCACTCAACTGTTCATGGACAAGAACATGCTCAGTTCAGTGTGAAAAAAAGTATTTTTTTCTGCTTTTTTACTGCGGCCCATCGCCCGTGATGGTCTGCAGTCAGGGTTGGAGGAGGGCCCGGAAATAAACACAGCCTGAGCCTGGATGCGCGCATTTCTGCTTTGGCTCGCGCTTTCAGACATGCTGTGTTTATTTCTGGGTTTCCTCCTCAGGCTGCATGGATCTGAGCCCATTCCATATGCCCCCTAACCCCCTGAAAAATGCCCAATTCCGGCTAACAAGTAAGGAAGTGGTGCCTAAACATATGGCTGGCCTATAAATCTTGTTCAGATTGGTTGACGGAGCGGCGAGAACAGCCAACTGAAAATCTTCGGCCAATACTCGACAAAATGGCAGCTGGACACTGAGGACCCACTGAACAGCTGCAGCGCCGCATCTATGGAGCGACAGAGAGGAGAGTGCTCCATGACCCGAGGGTGCAAGCAGAATTTTGGTCGGCGCTGAAAGCAGGGGCAAAGCTTCTTGCGGCCGGCTCCCGGCGTCCGACGCTGGGGACAGACTAGAAGCTCCAGCTCCATGACAGGGTACGCAGCGGGCTGTCCCTGGACCGCTATCAGGCTCTGAATCTACCGCCGGAGAGCAAAACATATGGCGGGGCCCACTGACCTGGAGAGCGGCACGCAGTGTCCTGTATGTGAGATTCTACCCACGGACGGTACGGCATGAAGGGGGAGGAGTCAGGGGAGGGCCCCCGTTCCCCTGGGGCTATTTACCAAGCATACTGAGAGGAGCATCCTCCTGAGAAAGAGGTTGGCAAATGTATGAATGGGATCCATCGCTTAGAGGAAACACCCATTCAGGAACCGCGTCCAGCTCTCCAGGACTGTGCTACAACATTCAGGCTACAGCATATTACACTCTCTCTCTCTAGAATACCCTCCAAAAATGGATTGATGGAACTGGTATGACCCAATCCTATGGAGCTTTTAGCGTGTGCATTATTTGCTGCCTTCCTTTCTGACATCTACAAGGCTGCAGCCCACTCACCATAGAATGGAATCCGAGAAAGCTACACCCACCTGGTGATGCTTACTCAATCTAGGAGGGAAGCAGCACACCACAAAAGTCAGAAGGGCTCTGGGAGTGTGGACTGATCACCTCAAAAGATTGGAACAGTTGTCAGGGTAAAGCCATACAACATCAACTACGTCCTGAGTGGACACAGCAAAGGTGGGGCACCCCCTCCATTGAGACGGGCTTTCTGCCTACAGACAGTGATCCTGGGTGCTTTCTGGGGGGGTCAGCACTATTAGCAGAGATCTGACCGTAACAGGCATCGAAGAGGCAGAACTGACCCAAAGCAAGCACAAGAGGTGAGCTGAGGAATAATTCACCAGAAGGGGATAGAAGAAGATACGGCACGTGCCAAAACCGTGAGTCCCTGTAGAGGCGAATTTGGAGTAGGGCTGAGGGCCCCTACCGTGGTGCAGCTAGCATCTACCCCAGACAAACGTGTGCCAGCCCATGCGCAATATTTTTGTTTTGGCAGTGGCACTGCATGCAAAAGAGACCTGGGCTGCGACGCTGAGAGATTCCACCAGGCAGGCAAGCAAGCACTTCAGAGGAGCTAAGAGGTATGCAAAGTGTGTCTGGAGATACAGTCTGAAGTGAAACTATACAAGACACCACACGTGCAACGTCATTGAGCTAATTGCCAGTCACCTTGCAAATCTGTGACACTTAAAGCAACTAACACAATAAAGCACCCTTTGAAATATTTGTTCATACCCATAATGTCTAATAGCTTGATTTGCTAAAATAGCAAAATTTGTGTTAATGTCCTTAGCTGAATTTTCGTAAAACCATACATAACACGCTGGAGGTTTGTGACGAATCTCCAAACCTAAGTGAGTTTACTACACAGCTTCTTTTATTGTGCGTCTTAAAGCACTGAAAATAAAGTGGGTAAATAGATAGTTTGCCTTTTGCATCTTATAGTTTTCAG
Source organism: Ambystoma mexicanum (assembly GCF_040938575.1). Taxonomy (NCBI): domain Eukaryota; kingdom Metazoa; phylum Chordata; class Amphibia; order Caudata; family Ambystomatidae; genus Ambystoma; species Ambystoma mexicanum. The sequence goes on along the minus strand of NC_090933.1, from coordinate 1,078,253,466 downwards.
GATGTGGAAAATAAAGGTACTCTGATATTATATCTCAACATGCTGCTATAAGGATTTATGTTGTCATGATGCTTTATTATGCAATTTGTGTATTCTGCAAGTAAACTCGATAAGACAGTATTATTGTAGGCCTCGACTCACAAATCTTTATTATTTCTAATTGGAGAGTGGGTTAAAATCCCTGCTTCGCTGTTTAGCATAACCGTGTGATCCTGGGCAAATAATGCAATCTCACCCTGACTTCAACTGCAAAAATTGGAGTGCTTATCAGTGATTATGTTTCGCCCTTACAATAGGACAGTTTTAATAAGTGTCGGGAAAAATGTGTGTACCCTGGTGCTTTTCTGCTAGTGGCTCCAATAGTGTCACATATCATTGCATAATTGCTGCACTGGCCCTGCCCTAGTCTCCAATCACTTGATTTGACAGGCAGACAGTCTCTCCAGCCAGTCAGTGCACCAGAGTTTCTAGTATAGCTTACTAACTGTGGTTGAACCAACATTACATTTTCTCCCCTGTTGCTCCCAGCCACTGAAGTTGCTTGTGCCGTCCACAGTACTGCCCCCACACCCTGCAATTTCCTGTTATGCTGTGATATTGAGTCTTTCATTGCACACCATCTGCCATTTTCACACTTTCTAGGAGCTTCAGAATCAGCAAGTAATAGGGCTAATGCAGTAGCAGAGGGATCAGGCCAAGATTGCTTTGTCACAACATTGATGTTTGCAGATCTTAAAAGATATTGCTCTGTACGATGAATGTTTTAGATACTTTGTCAGCTATGTGGAGCACTGGTTATGTGCCTTTCAGGTAGCTAAGGTACTTTCTTGTATGACTGACAGAAAATGTAAGCGTTTCGCTTCTTTTTGCCACCAACTCACCAGAGAGCCGAAGTCCAAATGAGGGATGGACCAAAGGTTCACCTGAAAGGGAGCCAAGGACCACAGGAGAGTTCACCAGAGCAGCCAAGGACCAGAGGGGCAACTGAACAGAGAGGTTCACGTTTACTCTAGTTTTACTTCATTCCATCTAGAATTTTTGCTGTAAGCTGAAACTATTGAACCGGAGTACAATTAGGAAGGACAGGACTTGTGAGGAGGGGCACTTGAGGGCTTTTATTTACCAGCCCACTGACTGCCCATGGCCATGCTAATTCCTATGGACAATCCCAACCACTACCTAAAGAGTAAGAGTATTCCTAAGAAAGTCTAACTTTTGAACTGCCTGGGAATTTTTATGTACACTGGCAGGTAGTGAATTTACCTAGGTGGTGTTCTCAGTGAAACAGAAAATAATAAAGATGTGTTGCTCAAACTTACAAGTAACATTCTGAAAGCTAAATCGGGGATAGCAGATGAGCTGCCATTTCAGAAACTAAAAATAAGCCTTTTGGTAGACCCTTATCTTACCATCAACCTGAATTCCCTAAAATTCTTTTGTGGCGACCAATGCCTAAAATGTACCACTGGGTGTATTCCCATCGTGAATGCAGTTCAATGGAAAGATACATCTAGTATTCTAGTCAAACCCTGCTGAGTGCACCATATTCGATAGACATGTTGGCAATTAAAAACTTGTGAGTGAGGATTTAGAGGATTCTCTGGCTATGATATGATACTTTATTTGTTTCGTGCTCATACACAAGTGTTTCAGAGCACGACGAGGCCCAGTGAGATTGAGAACACGCAGGGGGAGCGAAGGGGGGAAAGTGTAAGGGAGAGGAGAAAAGTGGAAAGTGCTGAGCAAGGGGTACAACAATACAAAAGGTAGTGCAGCCAGAAAGGTGGCAAGTGAGGTTTTTAGCGCAGACAAGAGGTGTCTGGTAGTGCAGGTAAGGGGACTGTAGGGTAACAGATACAGACCCAAGTGTAGGTGCTGCCAGGGGCAGTGTGGGTGAGTTGCTGGGAGGGCATGGACCTGGGCCCGAAAGCAGTGGGAAAACCAGGTGCATTATGCCAAAGCAGATAGATTAGCAGGGGAGAGGGGGAGAGAAGGTAGAAGCAAAGAGGAAGGTCTTGAGGTGCTTCCGGAACCAGAGATGATTCTCCGCAAGTTTCAGAGTGGCAGGGAGGCTGTTCCAGAGGGAGGCCACTGCTGAGGAAAGAGATCTGCCACCAACTCGTTGCTTGGAGAAGCGACAGACCCTGATGTAGTTGGAGTTGGAGGTGGCGGAGCGAAGAGCTCGAGTGGGAAGGTATATACAGAGGAAGAGTTGAAGGTATTTTGGACTCGGGCCCAGGAAGCCCTGTGGACAATGCATAGGGTCTTGAATTTAATCCTTGCAGCCACCGGGAGCCAGTGAAGAGAATTCAGGGCCGGAGAGATATGATCCCAGGGCTTGAGGCCAAGGACAAGTCTCACACAAATAGGATTGTGGAACTCAAAAATGTTAACTGTACTGGTATTAGTCTATGCGCATCAGATAAATTAATTAGTTAACAGTAAATAATAAATGGAACTATATCAATATGCAATTCCTTAACTCTCATATATACATTATTTTCAACTGGACTATATACTACATCGGCATAATAGATTTCCTGAAATTCAGTTATGTGTTTGTTTTGGTGTGCCACCCCAAGATTTCCTGTGGCCTCATCAGGCCACTCCTCTAAAACATTTCTGGTGGTGCCAATGCAGCGTGGGTGAGTGGCTGGGCGGGCATGGACCTGGGCCCGAAAGCAGTGGGAAAATCAGGTGCATTATGTCAAAGCAGATAGATTAGCAGGGGAGAGGGGGAGAGAAGGTAGAAGCAAAGAGAAAGGTCTTGAGGTGCTTCCGGAACCAGAGATGGTTATGTGCAAGTTTCAGAGTGGCAGGGAGGTTGTTCCAGAGGGAGGCCACTGCTGAGGAAAGAGATCTGCCATCAACTCGTTGCTTGGAGAAGCGACAGACCCTGATGTAGTTGGAGTTGGAGGTGGCGGAGCGAAGAGCTCGAGTGGGAAGGTATATACAGAGGGAGAGTTGAAGGTATTTTGGACTCGGGCCCAGGAAGCCCTGTGGACAATGCAAAGGGTCTTGAATTTAATCCTTGCAGCCACTGGGAGCCAGTGAAGAGATTTCAGGGCCAGAGAGATATGATCCCAGGGCTTGAGGCCAAGGACAAGTCTCACACAAACAGGATTGTGGAACTCAAAATGTTAACTGCACTGGTATTAGTCTATGCGCATCAGATACATTAATTAGTTAACAGTTAAACAATAAATGCAACTATATCAATATGCAATTCCTTAACTCTCATATATACATTATTTTCAACTGGACTATATACTACATCGGCATAATAGATTTCCTGAAATTCAGTTATGTGTTTGTTTTGGTGTGCCACCCCAAGATTTCCTGTGGCCTCATCGGGCCACCCCTATAAAACATTTCTGGTGGCGCCACTGTTCCTTCCACACGTCGGATCGGGTCTCCTTCCCGCTACAGTTCTTCATAAGCGTGCGGAGCTCCGACCTTCCTTCCGCTGTGGAAATCGGAATTCCATCCCGCTGCAGTTCTCTATTGTATGCAGGCAGAGCTTCTCATTTCCCGCTCTGTATGATCAAGACCTCACTGGTTCTCAAGCACTGCCAGCCCAACACCTCCAGTTTTGGCAACACCTACTGAAAAGAATATCAACACCGTGAGTCCGTATCTTACTACTTATCTCCACCAATCTTAGAATTCCTGTCTTGTGCCTCATTCTGGAACTATACTATTCATATTGGAATTTACCTGTGGGAGCTACAAAGTGCATTCGAACACTCTCCAGTACATGCACCAATCCGGACCTAGTGCGACCCTCGTGCCGACGGGGTGTATTTACCCATACTAAGTTCCCAGTTTGATATTTTGTCCTGTCGTTGTTTTTCCTTTACCTTCATTGCTCTGCACAACATTACCAATTCAGGTTAGTTTCATCCTATACTACTCTCATAAATAGAACCTAGCATTGGTCAACTCTTACCTGGGTGTCTCCTTTCTGTAGGTACAAGATTGAGGTTCAAGTACAGAATTACCTTCCTCTTAAGTCAGGTACCGGTCGTTCCAGTTAGACCTGTAGTTAAACTTGATTTCATTTGTCTAATCATTTTTCCTATTTCCTTGCAGCATTGGGTTGGCGGTGTGTGCATTCCCCGCTCTTTTATTGGATAGACAGCTCTGACTGTATACACCTAAACAGCAGAGCGGTACATCACAGAAAAGAGCCCCTCATTAAGAGGAAGCCTGACTCTTCGAGATCAGAGGACCTGGAGGCAGTGTTTGAGGCGGTTCCATACTTCTTTGCATCCACCACACATCTTGGGCAGTCACAGACCACCGTCCAACGTGGTGAGTAACAAGGAAGTTGTGCCATTCCGAAGCCAAATCCGCTCCGAGCAGACATACGACTATGGAAGTGTAATGGTTTAATGGCAAGTGGCCACTAAGTAACCTCAGGTAAGCTTCTGAATGTGTCTTGAGCTCCAAGCCCTAAAACCTCAAACACCAGAATACCCCACTCCCTGCTCCAAACCTAAGCTCCAGAATTTGCGTTCTATCACAGTCACAGATGGCCTCAAGAAAACAGCAACTCTTACTGACATTTTGGAAAAGAGCTCCAATAGCCGACCATCTCTCGATGGTTTCCAGTGGGCTTTTCTCTCCCTACCCAAGTGTGCGGACCTTACTATGGTTTGTGCACTTTCAAGCCACCTTTTATAAACATAGAAATATGTAACATTTCTATGTTTATAAAAGATGGCTTGAACAGTACACAAACCATAGTAAGGTACACACACAAATATATGAATGTTTACATACATTTATTTTGTGCACTTTTTAGACCACGCCCACCCTGGAAGCCACGCCCCCAATGTCTTACCCCACTTAAAGCATTGACTAGAACACAGAGTCAACAGTGATGCAGCCACTCCAACAGTGTGCTATTTGGGCTTAACCAGCCACCCCACCGCTGCACCCCGTGTAAACACACTCACGTTTAGTGCTCAATAGAGCATGACAGCATCTGGGGCTCCCTTATGGCAACACAACTCCGTGCCCTAATCGCCTCACGTAGAACCTCACTAGAATAAAGAAAGCGGCGACTTCCAATCCAACCAACACCTCCGATTGTGCATATCGCCTTTTCCTCTGTTCCCACTAATGCCATCCTATGATCTCTGCAGAACCGTGCGCCAAGAGGTCGCCAAAATGGCAGAGGTTGCGCTATACAAGATCCATTTACATTTTTCAAATTTTGTATTTATTTATTGCATTCAAATTGTACACATTTTTTTTAGCAATGACATTCCATTGTAAACTGTGACGAAAACAAAAGAGAAAGAAGAAGGAAACAAAAAGAAGAAAAAGAGAAATAGAATAAAATGGATCACAGCTTCACAAAGAACCATAAGAGAGAACTGTTTGAACCAATCAACTATGTGTACCAGAGTCAAAAGGTAGGCGCTCGAGAAATTGAACCAGGGCTATAACGTACTTGATTTTCCCACCATCAATTAAAAATGACCACCAAACTTGAGGGCCAAAAGCAGTAAAGTCAGAAAACAGATGCCTAAAATAAAATGTGCGAAGCTCTTTCAGCCCGTTGAATTTTGTAACAGTATGCTACAATGTTTCAACCTCGTCCATTTAACTACAAAAGCAACACTTGTTATCTTTCGATAGTCCTCGAATAGCCTGGATCTCGTGTGTCGAATACAAGTTCAACCGGGCTTGCAAAAAATTATCTCTTACGTTTTTATCCGGCAATTATTTCAGGTATGTGCACACACTATTCAGCTTTCAGTTGTCTGAGTGGAAATGCGTCACCAGTTGGCATTAAGATCCCACTTGCAGCGTTTGAATCAAGTCAAACCTTTTCAGTTTTTCTTTCACCCTGTTAGGGTTAGTCAAAAGTTGGTCAGCAAAGCTGCCAATAACGTCTAAGCAGCTGGTCATATCCTGGAACCAATCCTGCAGAGATGGGTTATGTAGTTGTTGTCATGGTCTCTGCTTCCAAAAGGTCAGGGTTTTCCCAACTCCCTTGGAAGCAGATCCATAACCCAGGTTCCGAGTGCCAACCAGTCCCAATTGGGACCTTTTGGACCCAGTCCTGGCGCCAGTGGCACCAGGCTCATAAATATGCCCAGTCCCAGCGCTGGAAGCGCCGGGCTCATAATGCTTGGGTGGACTTACCTGCAGCAGACCATGCTGCTTACTTGCCTGCCAGTTGAGTCTCTGATCCTCTTCTGTTTGGAACTACTTTTCCTGATGGGTGGGGCTGGAGCCACTCCCTAGATTCAGAACACTGTACTCTTCTGGAAGGCAGGAACTCTTTTCTTACTTAGGCGTGGCTGTGGAAGGAGACACCTAAGCACTACAGGAGGCTATTTAAACCACACCCGGTGGATGAATCTTGCTTTGCGTTATTCTGCACCCTCTGCAGCAGAACGCTCATCGTGTCTTCTGCATCCGGTCCTGGGCCTAAGGAAAAAGGCTTACCATCCTGAATCCAGTCTTCAGCAACTCCTATAAAGACAAGAAAGAACAGGTTAGCATTCCGGCATCTGAAAGGCAAAGGCTTACCTACTCTTCGTGCGCTCCGGAGGTCTTCACACTGCATTCCGGCATCTGAAAGACAAAAGCTTACCAACTCTTCGCACGCTCCGGAGGCCGTCGGTGCTGCATCCCGCATCTGAAAGACAAAACAAGGTGCGTTTAAAGACATTGGGGAACTTTAATACTCACGTGCCATTACTCCTTTCCACATCTAACCCAGTGGGTATCCCGGCACCCTGCAGCCGCTCCGAACTTGTACCTGCAAAATAAAAGACAGTTAGAGCGCATCGTGAAGCTGGCAACAAGCGCTTACTTACGTGCTTCCAGGCACTTCTATTCATCACACGGGCTCCATCTTCAACTCACTTCAGCCCGTCATCCGCCATCGCCGGAACCCTGCAAAACAAGAGACATCATTATTAAAGACTTTAAAGACATTTGAGTTACTCGAAACTTACCGTTCGTGCAGTAAACGACGGACAGCAGTCCTCTGAAGTCAAGAGGCCTGCGCTACCTAACCAGTGAAGAAACTGGTTACAGCACCCTGCCCCGAGGCAGATGGAGAGCTCGGCATTCACTTACCTAAGGTGAGAGCGTTAACCTGTGGGGGTCTACAGGAGAGGAGAAGAGGAGATAGGGACACCCCAATAACCCCAGTTCATTAACCCCGTATTTTCTATCTGCAGACATCTTCTCTGCACGTCAGGCATACAGGGCACAGAGGTCCAGCCCAAAGAGCCAACCGGGTGCTGCACATCACCTTTGAAGATACGGTAGTCGCCCAGTCAAGACCGGCGCCTCTGCGAGAATCAGGTGAGCGTTACGGAACGCAAAGCCTACCGCAAAACTCTCGCCCAGGCGCTATGGAAACCTCGGATACTGACCACCTAGCCCGGTTACTTGGGGAACTAAGGGCAGAAGTGCATGCAGCTCGTCAGGAAACGAACGCTCTAAGAAGGGAACTAATTATTTCCAAGGAGAGAACAGATGATCTTGCTAGACAATTGCTACAGTCACAAGCCGGACAGACCCCGCTACCCGCATCAGGGGCAAATCTTCCTTCAACATCCTCTATGAATCCAGTGCAGATCAACCTACCTGGGAATGTACCTCTGGCTCCGCCCGAACGATTTTCTGGTGACCCAAAGAGGTTTGCGGTATTTATCAATCAGTGCCGGTTGCACTTCTTATGCCGGCCAGCAGCCTTTCCAACTGATCAAGCTAAAGTAGCTTTTGTACTTTCGTACCTTAGTGGCAATGCAGCAGACTGGTCGATCCCTCTAGTTAATCAAGATGATCCGGTTCTCCATGATTTTCAAGCCTTTCAGCTTAGTATGGAAAAACTGTTCGCAAGACATGCACAGGGGCAGGCCTTGGACAATGAGCTTCTTTCGTTGCGACAGGGTAATCAAGACCTTTTGGCTTATATTGCATCTTTCAATAGACTAATAGTGGAAACTCAATGGCCTGAGGACAAAAGGATTACGCTGTTTTATAGAGGTCTACGTGGAGAGCTCAAAGACGTTTTAGCCCAAGTAGTGAATCCCCCACAAGACTGTTCGGATTATATAGACTTGGTCGTTCAAATAGATCACAGACTGCAGAACAGGAAGGCCGATCGTTCCAAGTTTGATGCTCGAGTATTTTCCAAACCGCCAACTCCATCCAAAGGAGTAGACTCCGGGGAACCCATGCAAATAGGGGGTCTGAAAGGTCCTCTAACACAAAGGGAGCGGGAAAGGAGAAAACAGTTGCAATTATGCCTATATTGCGGAAACTCAGGGCACTTTCTTCGAGACTGTCCGGTGAAACCTGCCAAGAAGGCAGTAGGAGCTGCAGTTACCACAGTTACAAACTCTGAGCAGGGAAACAACCTCGCCCGACAAGAATAGAGGTCCTCTTGCCGAGCGTGAAAACCAGTTCCGTGACCTCGCATTTCGTGATACCTATAGTCCTCATTAGCCCTGATAATCCGGATCGATTACATGCAATTGAAGCTTACGTCGACAGCGGTGCCATCGGCAATTATGTGGATCATGAAATGGTTTTGAGGATGAATCTAACTCTTTGTCCCAAGGCTGTAAAGGACGTCATTACTACGGTGGATGGTACGGAGATAGCCTCCGGGCCAGTAACGCATACCACTCAAGAGGTGACGCTAGTAAGTCAAGATGGACACCATGAGAAGATCGTGTTCGATGTGATCAAGGCCCCTCAGTTCCAGATTATTCTAGGAATACCTTGGTTAGAGAAACACAATCCTCTGATCGATTGGCGAGCAAGAACGGTCCAGTTTCCAGAATGTGTCTCTACTTGTCACCCTCCACCTGGTGTTGCACTGGCAGCAATTTCTTCAGAGACTCCCCAGTTACCTCCCGAATACCTAGAATACCAAGATGTTTTCCGGAAGGAGCAGGCTAACTCTCTACCTCCTCATAGGTCTTATGACTGCCAGATAGACCTGATACCTGGATCTACTCCTCCTTGTAGTAGAATTTATGCCCTCACCGAGCCTGAGAACCTTCACCTTCGACAATACCTGGATCAATACCTGGCAAATGGGTTTATTCGTCCTTCCAAGTCCCCTGCCTCTTCAGCTTTGTTCTTCGTTCCAAAAAAGGAAGGAGACCTTAGAACTTGTATCGATTATCGCTCCCTGAACCAGATCACCGTTAAGAATAGATATCCGTTACCTTTGATCCCTGAACTCCTGGACCAAGTCAGAAAAGCATGCATATATACAAAGCTGGATCTTAGAGGAGCTTACCACTTGGTACGAGTAAAAGAGGGCGATGAATGGAAGACGGCCTTCCGCACCAAGTATGGGCTATTTGAATATCAGGTCATGCCCTTCGGACTTTGCAATGCCCCAGCTGCCTTTCAATATTTTATGAACGATGTCCTCAGAGAGCTCATAGATGTGTGTGTTGTTGTTTACATCGACGACATTCTCGTTTATTCTTCATCGGAATCTGAACATCGGAAACACGTGAAAATGGTCCTCGAAAGATTGCGTCAACACAAACTTTTCGCTAAGTTGGAAAAATGTGTTTTCAACGTGACTGAAGTTGAATTCTTGGGATTCATATTATCACCTGGCGGAGTGCGTATGGATTCAAAGAAGGTCGATGCAGTTCTCAAATGGCCATCACCATCCTCCGTAAAAGGTGTGCAAAGCATGTTAGGCTTCGCTAACTTTTACCGCAGGTTTATCCCCGAGTTCTCTCGAATAGTCCAGCCCATCACTGCCTTGTTAAAGAAAAACAAACGTTTTGAATGGTCTACCGAGGCGGAACAAGCTTTCCAGGATTTGAAGACTAAATTTATCTCTGCACCAATCTTAAAACACCCTCGCCCCGAACTCCCCTACATCGTGGAAACTGATGCTTCAAGCCTTGCCATGGGGGCAGTTCTATCGCAAAAGGACCCGGTAACCAATCAGTTGCATCCCGTGGCATTTTGGTCCCGCAAATTCTCGCCTCCTGAAGTCAATTACACGATTACTGACAAGGAACTTCTGGCTATCAAGTCTGCCTTTAAGGCTTGGCGGCATTATCTGCTGGGGGCCCGACACACCGTTACTGTGATTACGGATCACCGAAACCTGCAATATTTGAAAACCGCAAAAGCCCAATCCTCTAGACAACTCCGTTGGGCATTATTCTTTGCCGAGTTTGACTTCATAATTACCTATCGACCTGGTACAAAGAACGGTAAAGCCGATGCCCTTTCTCGGATGGGAGTGGAAGAACACTTGATCAACCCTAAAACTGTACCAATCATTACCGAACAAAGAATTCTGGGTGTAATCGCCACAGAATCCATAGAGGAAGTTAAGGATAAAGCCAGGCAACTTGTAACTCCAGCAGACATACAGAATTGGCATCTGCAGGGAAAGGACTTTGCAGTAAAGGACAACTTATTGTATTTCCAAGAACGATTATACCTACCCAGCACAGATTTACAGAAAAAAGTAATCTCTTGTTATCACGACTCTTTAATGGAAGGTCATCCCGGTATAGCCAAGACCTCAGAAAAGATCAAGCGCTACTTCTGGTGGCCATCTTGGAAAAAAGATATCAGAGACTTTATAATGTCCTGTGGAGTATGCGCCCAAAACAAGAGTCAAAAGGAAAGACCAGCAGGCCTCTTACGCCCTATTGACATCCCACCTCGCCCTTGGCATACGCTTTCTATGGACTTCATCACCGATCTACCTCCATGCTCCGGATACAATGCGATTCTAGTAATCGTGGACTTATTCTCCAAGATGGCGCATTTCATTCCGCTCAAAGGCTTGCCAACAGCAGCAACTCTGGCCCGAGAATTTCTCGAAAACATCGTCTGACTGCACGGTTTTCCTTCGGTTCTAATTTCGGATCGAGGTAGTCAATTTATTTCTCATTTTTGGCGAAGTTGCTGTCGGTCGGCTCAAATTGATGTGAGACTATCGACCAGTCACCACCCTCAGACCGACGGACAAACCGAGAGGACCAATCAAACTCTGGAACAGTATTTACGCTGCATGCTGCAACAAACTGAAAAAACTTGGAAAGATATCCTTTGGATAGCCGAGTATGCCTACAATAACTTTGTCCATTCGGGAACTGGGAAAACCCCGTTTTTTCTTTTGTACGGCAGTCACCCTCGAACCTCGGAGTTGGATCCCCTCCAAGATCTTGAAACACCAGCAGTAGACTACCTGCATTCTACAATCACCCAAGCCTTTAAGGAAGCTGTTTCTCACCTTCAAAGGGCTAAAGAACAATACAAGAAAGGAGCAGATCAACATCGGAAGGAAGCCCCTCACTACCAAGTAGGGGATCAAGTCTGGTTATCCACCAAATATCTATCTCTAAAAGGGCCACGCACATTCAACCCAAGATACCTTGGTCCCTATTCCATCACTACCATAGTAAACCCAGTAGCGGTCAAGTTGGACTTGCCCCCGCACATGAAGATACATCCGGTCTTCCACGTCTCTCTATTAAAACCCGTGCAACCACAAACCCGACTAACCAAATCTCCAAAACCTATCCTAGTTGATGGAGAACTCGAGTTTGAAGTCAAAAGTATTCTGGACTCCAAGATCTCCAAATCTAAACTATTCTACCTAATTGACTGGAAAGGCTACGGCCCCCAAGAGAGATCCTGGGAACCTGCTGAATATGTCCACGCTCCTCGCCTAATCAAAAGATTTCACCGAACATTTCCTGACAAGCCAAAACCCCCGGAGAAGCCCGGTTTGGGAGGGGCCTTGAGGGGGGGTACTGTCATGGTCTCTGCTTCCAAAAGGTCAGGGTTTTCCCAACTCCCTTGGAAGCAGATCCATAACCCAGGTTCCGAGTGCCAACCAGTCCCAATTGGGACCTTTTGGACCCAGTCCTGGCGCCAGTGGCACCAGGCTCATAAATATGCCCAGTCCCAGCGCTGGAAGCGCCGGGCTCATAATGCTTGGGTGGACTTACCTGCAGCAGACCATGCTGCTTACTTGCCTGCCAGTTGAGTCTCTGATCCTCTTCTGTTTGGAACTACTTTTCCTGTTGGGTGGGGCTGGAGCCACTCCCTAGATTCAGAACACTGTACTCTTCTGGAAGGCAGGAACTCTTTTCTTACTTAGGCGTGGCTGTGGAAGGAGACACCTAAGCACTACAGGAGGCTATTTAAACCACACCCGGTGGATGAATCTTGCTTTGCGTTATTCTGCACCCTCTGCAGCAGAACGCTCATCGTGTCTTCTGCATCCGGTCCTGGGCCTAAGGAAAAAGGCTTACCGTCCTGAATCCAGTCTTCAGCAACTCCTATAAAGACAAGAAAGAACAGGTTGGCATTCCGGTATCTGAAAGGCAAAAGCCTTACCTACTCTTCGTGCGCTCCGGAGGTCTTCACACTGCATTCCGGCATCTGAAAGACAAAAGCTTACCAACTCTTCGCACGCTCCGGAGGCCGTCGGCGCTGCATCCCGCATCTGAAAGACAAAACAAGGTGCGTTTAAAGACATTGGGGAACTTTAATACTCACGTGCCATTACTCCTTTCCACATCTAACACAGTGGGTATCCCGGCACCCTGCAGCCGCTCCGAACTTGTACCTGCAAAATAAAAGACAGTTAGAGCGCATCGTGAAGCTGGCAACAAGCGCTTACTTACGTGCTTCCAGGCGCTTCTATTCATCACACGGGCTCCATCTTCAACTCACTTCAGCCCGTCATCCGCCATCGCCGGAACCCTGCAAAACAAGAGACATCATTATTAAAGACTTTAAAGACATTTGAGTTACTCGAAACTTACCGTTCGTGCAGTAAACGACGGACAGCAGTCCTCTGAAGTCAAGAGGCCTGCGCTACCTATCCAGTGAAGAAACTGGTTACAGCACCCTGCCCCGAGGCAGATGGAGAGCTCGGCATTCACTTACCTAAGGTGAGAGCGTTAACCTGTGGGGGTCTACAGGAGAGGAGAAGAGGAGATAGGGACACCCCAATAACCCCAGTTCATTAACCCCGTATTTTCTATCTGCAGACATCTTCTCTGCACGTCAGGCATACAGGGCACAGAGGTCCAGCCCAAAGAGCCAACCGGGTGCTGCACATCACCTTTGAAGATACGGTAGTCGCCCAGTCAAGACCGGCGCCTCTGCGAGAATCAGGTGAGCGTTACAGTTGTTTTGTCTTGTTGTAAATCAAGTCCAAAATTGGAAGTCTGGAAGAGGAGAACATTTTCCGGAACAAGGCCAGTCTGGACCAGATGACTGAACACCTCAATGACGAGAGGCCCAGTTCTCAACGAAGAATGCCAATCGGGGTAGATTGTGGGACCCCAAAAACACAGTTCCAGAAGAGACCCTTGAGGTGAGACCAAGATGGGTCTGAGATGGAAAACATAGCGTCAACCCCATAAACTACTGTTGGAAGGACCTTTACTTTGTAGAATCGGATAACTGGTAGAATGGAGAAACGTCAAAATGTCCTGTTTCAAGCACATGCCTGGGAGGTCAAGGTTTTCATTTTTCCTACCAAGTTTGACAACATCGGGGCTTCCGGCTTGGAGTTGCTTAGCCAAACCCTGAGGTATTTAAAGGAGTCCACATTCTCAATCTTTTCACCTCCGATTTGCCAGGAGGGCCGGTTTTTGCCTCTGGTAGATGTGCCGAAGCTCATGGTTTTGGTCTTCCCTTTGTTAATATCGAGCCCATTCTGTCCAATGTAATTATTGAGGGCATCGAGTTGCCGCTGTAGACCCACCAGCGTTTGGTCGATGAGTACTACATCGTCGGCGTAGAGTAGACGGGAAAGGTGGACCCCACCCACTTTTGTGTGGAATGATCTTGTCAGATGAAAAGCCTTAGGCTTATCTTCCAAGAAAAAATTGAAAAGGTCAGCAGCCATCGGACACCCATGTTTTACCCCTCGCAAGGTCTTGATTTCTTTAGACAAGAGGCCAGACTTGTTTAGTCTGACTCCTAAAGTGGTGTGGGAGTGCATAGCCTTTATTGGTTCCAGTATACTCGGCGGGCAGGACTTTTTCTCCATTTTGGACCAGAGCAGGCATCTATCTACTTGGTCGAACACCTGCACAAGGTCCACGAATACCATATAGATCTTTATTTTCTGACGCCGAGCCCTTTCTTTCAGGATTTGCAGCAGGAGGATGTTAACACCCGCCCCCAGGCCTTTCACGAATCCACACTGGAATTGATCGTAACTCGCAGTAGCCCTACACCAAGCTTTAAGGTTGTCCAGATAGATCATACTGAACAATTTGCCAGTAACGTCCAGGAGGGCAATAGGGCGATAGTTCCTTGGATCCAACCGATCCCCCTTCTTGTGGATCGGGACCACTATCGCCCTCCTCCATTTGCTCGGGATTTGATGAGTAGTGATAGTCTGATAGAATAAGGACACAATGAACTTGGCCCAGTCCTCTGGGTGCTCACGGAACATGACATTTGTGAGACCATCGGGACCCGGGGCACGCAAGATCTTAAGCTTCATGATGCGAGCTGTTATATCATGGATGTTCAAGATGAGAGTCCAAGGGCCCTTACTGGTAACTGGCAGGACCTTCTCCACTATGGCCATAGCTGGTGTATAAAGCTTGGAAAAGTGGCTGATCAATGAGTCCTCCTCGATGGGGTTAGATTGATCTGCCATGGAAGAGGTGTCATTTGGTTTAATAAGTGACCAGAAGGCACTGGCATCTCTGCTCACCAGTGTTCTTAGCATGGTTTCAGCATCATTCTGGTATCTTATATGTTTAGATGAACAGACCAGTTTTAATAATCACGCTAAGCTGATTTAGCATTGCTAAGTGCTTCAGTTGAGTTGGTTTTAATTGTCATCCGCCTCAGTTTTCGGACCAGTCTTCTTTTCACCACCATAATAGGGTCAAATGCATGGCGACCAGTTTTAATAGTATAGCCGTCAGGTGCAGGGCTAAAGCAAAATACTTCCAGCAACGGGGAATAATCAACCGTAGGAGTGATTTTGGCAAACTAGGAAGAAAAAGCCCTAACTCCTTTAGCCGACATCCTCAAACAAAGGCCCTTATTGCAAGAGTCAACCACAATCGGAGTGTAGTCACGAACTAACGGACCAGAGGATCGCCATTCGAGGAGAAGATGATTGTGGTCACTCTGAGGGTTGGTAATCATCTGAAGGCTGTGTACCAAAGGCAAAAAGTTGGAAGATACGTAGATGTTGTCTAGGGTGGAGGAAAACCCCCTACTTTGCCAGGTGGATTGGGCGGGCACGTCCCCTGTGGTGTTACAATTGAGGAGGTGCTTAGCTCTAGAGTTCATCCATGTGTTCCACTTGTCACATCTGGCAGTTTTCGAGTCGTCATGATTGCATAGTTGGGCCTGCTTACACTGCACGAGATCAGGGATATTTAGGTCACTACAGATAATAAGGTATTTAAGCTCCTGATTTGTATACAAATCATCCAGTCTCGAAGCAATACAAGCAATGAATGAGTCATCGGAGATCGTTGCAGCATTCCAGTAAACGTTAATGACCTGGATCATGGATCTGACAGAGCAGTTAGAGGGAAGCAGACCAGAATCCCATGCAATTGTGTTTGCTTGTATATGAGGGTTGGAAGATACTGAGTTTAGAAGTTTCTGGGGACCACCTGATTTTACCGCAGTGAGTACGCCTGCAAATGGCTGACCCAAATCGCCCTTCACAGCCAGGACAATAGACAGAACAAAACCGTCCAGTGTCGGCAGCTTCCTCAACTATGTCTCCTGGTGGGTTATTAGGTGGAACTCGGCTAGATTTAAGTTGCTAGTACATGTTAAGTGATGAAACCCCATAGTATTCCAGGAGATAAATTTTAACCTGTTGGTGCTAGTTGTTAAAGAAGCGTGCAACATGGCTTTTGTAAGATGTTTTGAACAAGGTCTGAGTTGCTGAGAGGAAGGGTGAGACACCAGGGTATTGGCCAGCCAAGACCAGTCAGAAGAAGGCAAATTAGGTCTTTTAGTGGCTTTTTGCACAGACACACTTCCCACCTCTCGAGACGTAGAGTCGCGCTTGGAGGTCACATTCAGTTTCGTAACCAGGCCAAACGAGACCCTGGCGATATTCAGCGGGTCCTGAAACGGAGGAAAAGGTTTGGGGACTTTTAGTCCATTGTCCCTCCACATGTTTCCCCTGTCAGAAATAGCGGTTTGGTGACCTAGTGGAAGGGAGACTTCAGAGGAAGTACAACAAGACAGATCAAATCCTAACAGTAGCAAGCGTTCTGTAGAATCCTGCAACATGATTTTAACTACTGGTGGCGACAGGTGGAGAGACACTGAGTCCATCCATTGCTTGTCGTAAAATTCTATAAGGTCGAAGTCAGAGGAGCGTAACAAACGCAAATTTGGGATAGAATAAAGCAATTCCAAAATTGTTTGATGGTTTAAGATGAGGGAGGCGTTTTTGGCCAAAACCCTTTCTAGTTTCAGTGATCGATTGGATGGGTTAACTCGTTTTATAGAGGGTTGTTTTTGATAAGGCCAGTTGTTTCTAGAGATGTTCCTTTTGCCAACCCCCTCCCTGTACTTAGGTTCGTCAACGTAGTTTATGATTTTGGAGTGTACAGCTGAGGGGGCCCTGGCCGCCGATAGTCTTACCGCCACAGGGGCCTGCTGGCTGAATTGTTTTCATTTGTCACTCATGGATTCAAACCCGGAAGAAATGGGTGACTCTTGTTTGTCAATTTGGGGCACCATCTTAGTTCCAACATTAGACTCCACTAGGGCAGGGGGCACTAAAATCTGGACATCCTCTGGGTTGTCCTCGGTCGAATAGGTAGAAAGGTTCAGCAAGGACTGGGAGATGGGGCTGGTGTTATGAGGGCATATCGAAGGCCCTGGAAGGGCACCATACCTCTCGAAGTCACCATCCACCCGAGGTCCCCCCTTAGTTGCAGCCATGCTACTCCCGGCCAATGTCAAGGCCCGTCTTCCCTCAGTTGGAGGGCGTGCTCCCTCACCATCTAGCAGTGAAGTCTACTTCAGTTGCCCTTGTTTTTGGTTGGAATAAATCGAGAAACTGTGGTTGTCCCCCACCCCATCCTCCTCTGTTGAGGAGATTTGAAAAGACATGTCCCAAACAATACAAGGACCAGTTACCATTGTCTGAGCAGAAGAAGTACTTGCAGCAGCAGTCCTAGGGCCAAAAGAGTTTGTGTGGTCCCAGGTCAAATCTACAGCAAGCGACTGATTTCTTTTCTGGGTAAACTGGGTCCTT
The DNA here is from genome assembly GCF_040938575.1 of Ambystoma mexicanum. Taxonomy (NCBI): domain Eukaryota; kingdom Metazoa; phylum Chordata; class Amphibia; order Caudata; family Ambystomatidae; genus Ambystoma; species Ambystoma mexicanum. Next base: position 1,078,236,206 of record NC_090933.1, on the reverse strand, counting down.
GTCTGTATAGGTTGAGATGTTGGTACACCCATTTCATTGGCGGTTTGTGAGGAGGCATAAGAAACCTCTGCATGCTCGCGGGATTTTAGTTCAGGCCTTTCCTTACCCGTTATGAAACCCTCTAAGAATATTAGCTTAGAATGTGTCATAGCTAAAAGAGTGGTGTGATCTTTGAGGGTGTCATTTACTTGTTCGTATAATTTAGTTAACGGAGCAAGGGCAATAGTCAATGTAGACATAATGGAAAAAAGATCAAGTTTGTCCTTCCGAGTCGACGGTTTCATTGGAGTAGGACACCCCAAAGGTTGATCTAACGAAGAAGAACCCAAGTTAGGATGCGGAGTAGATGGAGCAGATGGGTCAGGCAATCGATGGTTGTCCGGTTCCCGTAGTCCGGGCTAACCTGCTCCAGCAGACCTGGGCGTCTTAGGAAACTTTTCAACAACCACTTCTGATTGTGGTTTTGGTGAGGCCACTATCAAGGCTAAAGCAATCGACTCACTAGGAGAGATACAGGTGCCGTCTCCAATGTTAGTTCATCCAACCCATCGTTTTCCTGCTGTGCCCCTCGCTGAGGCTAGATATAGTTGCCTGATGTAGATGGCTTCGCAGAATCTAAGCATACAGGATTGTTCAGCATGGGAGCAGCTGGGGGCGCGGGCAGAACCTTCGTGCTCCTAGCAACAGCTTTAAAGTTGAAGGGGACTATCAAAGGAAGCACTATTAGAGGACCCCCTTCAGCCCCCTTTGAGTCGGAACCAGTTCCAAGTTTCAGTGCTTTCAAGTAGCTCTGCATCGGACACGTCACTAAACCGTGAACCGAAGGTGGAGGCAGCAGGTTTTTTTTTTCATAGCAAACACTGAAGGGACTGTGGGTACAGTCTCAGGCCCCCGCCTGACCAGTTTGTGGAAGACACGAGGGTTGTGCGGAAAGGAACTGGGTTTAGAGGAAGGAAGAGTGCATGCGATGCCAGAGCCTTTAATGCCTTTTCTGGTTTTTAGAATGTGGTCATTTCTTGGAGTGGCAAGGGCCATCCGAGACCCTGGAAATTTTAAACGTTGCGTCTTCCAGTGTAGACAAGTTAGCCTCAAGAGAAGCAGAGTCTCCAACGGGGGAGCCGCCCTAGGGTGGACGATAGGAGAAAGGTTTTAGTTAGCTTCAGCTAGAGACGCCGACTCCATAGGGCACCGTCCATCGTTAACAGCGTTTGATAAGTCAGGCTGTGGGGGTGAAAGACTCCAACAGGCAGCAGCAGGAGATGGATGGATCAAAGCCCTTATCTTGGATTTCTCTCGTGCCGATGAAGCAGCCGGGGGCACCCCTTCAGCTACCAGAACTTCAAGATCTAATGGTCCTGTTAGTGCTGCCGAGCCGACCCCAGCCAGCTAACCCGTACCCCCAAGGCAGCCCTTACTGGGCTGGTCGCTTGGTGGTCCGGCGAGCCACTTGCATGCAAGCTGATGTCAGGATCAGCCCCTGAAACTACATCAGTTAATTGCTCATGCTGGGTTAGGGAGTGACTCGCTGTGGGGGTTGAGTCATACTTGAGAGCTGGGAGTCCCGTGTCCCATAATGCGTCCCGAAAATTGGGAAGTCTTGAGGAGTTCAGCACACAGGGGTCACAGGGTTATCGCCCCGTACACCCGTGTGTCTGAGTGCCTTCCCGCAGGTGCTGGAGAAGGCTGCATAAGAACCGTGGAGTTTTGAAGGCTCGCCCAACCGGTGGGAAGAGCTGCAGAGATGCCACCGGACACCAGACACTCTACCACACTCCGCCATGCTTTGCTATGCAGGCAGCATTAGAGCGAGCGTGCGCAGGAGGGGGAGTGTCTGCAAGGCAAACACAGAAAGCAGACTCAGCGAGTCGCAGCAGCTGCAGTCCTGGCACACTGTAGAAAGCAGACTCAGCGGGTCTGAGCAAGTTGTAGCAAGGTCCAAACAGACGTTCCGATATTCGCGGATCAATCAAAGTTCCTGGTATAGTGTGGGCAAGACAACAGACACTCTACCACACTCCATTTACATTACCTGTGTTCCATTGTTGCTACCTATGGTCTTATGGTACTTTAAGAAACATGGAGCTGCATAAATCATTCACTCAGTCTTATTCAGCAGGACCCCTGCATGTTACCTACAGTGAAACCAAGACCACGGACTGCCAGGCTCAACTCTAGTATCATTTAAATACTTTTTAAAAATCTTTGTGATACAAGGATGGAGGTGCTTTTGGAAACCATTTGGCCTCGTTTTGCTCCATTTTCTCTCTGCATTGGGAGAGATGGAAAGGGCACATGCATTAGGATTGGTTTACCTGCTGTTTCGATGCAGGAGTAAGAAGGTGGGGGCTTTTGCCACTTGCCACTGGAATCTTTCATGTGAGAGCGATCCGAAGCAAAGGTTTTCAGATACACATCCGCTGGAACTGCTCTCAATTTTCTGCAACAAAAAAACAAAACAATAAGCCCATTTTGCGTTTGCAGTCAAGGTCACCATCCTGCAGTAAACAGCAGCAAAACGGAGATGCACAGTACACGGGGCATGTTCAAACAGAGCCACAGAGGATATGGGTAATCAGGAGAGGGTACAGCCACGTCATGGTAGTGCCCACGCATAAACAATGAAGCCAAAAGCACACCTGGAGATTCCGCAGGTATTCTGTGGGTGGCTTCTGGCACCCCTCAGACCAGGGACTTGTTCCGCAATTTGTTAAGTCGTGTCGCGCGACAGGCGAGCGGAATTGTGGGGTTTATTGGTGTGGGAAAGGGGCAGGTCGGAGGCGACAGAAGTATTATCTCATCTCTGAATCATCACCTTTCTCCCACTACTGCAGATTCCGCATTGTCCTAAATAAAGAGAGAGGCCTGGGGCGGGGGAGTTAAGGGTTAGGGAGACCAGCGAAGCCAGGTGAATTCCAGTCAGAAACAGAATGTGCCTGTTGATTCAGGTGACAAGAGCAGGCATGATACTCTGGACTAAATCTTTGGGCTGGTCTAACGTTCAAATATCAGTACTGTAAAGAGGAAGAGTATGACTAGGAGTAATGAAGATTACTGGTAAATTATCATAGCATTAGCTCTGCATCCCATTCCTTATAGTTTATTGTGCCCACACCTAGTAAGAGAGGCCCACTTTTCTGTTAATCAACTCAAACATCCTCATTTAACCCCTAAGCACTATCACCTCTAGAAAGTGCCAGTTTTTTCCTACATTGAAAGACACACTATGGGCCCTGGTTTAACCAGGGTTTGTCTATGGCTCGATTTCATCAGAGTTCATGTTTTCGACTGCGCAGGGAGGTTTGGCTTCATTCCTGGGCTTTGGGGTCATGGGCAGATAAAGGTAGACACCCCTGGTCGCTTTAAGCTTTGGGTCCAGATGCTATCAAGGAACAGAATACTATTTAAGGTCCCATCAGCAGCTGGTATCATTCCCTTCAAGCAGAGAGCTGTATGACCATGAAGCGAGGACCACGAGGCTGGAGCAGAATCCTCATGCAGGCAACAATCCCTCCCCAGCCAAGATCCCACGATCACACGAATACAGGCTTAGAACACAAGCCCCAGCAAAGGGCAATGCCTTTACCCGAGAGACCGAAGGGCCAGGAATGCCCTTCACCACCATCTTCAGTGGCTGCGGCATTGGGGGAGGCATGGACATGATAAGGAGAAAGCCTTTCTATCTCTGGAGTCACACTCTGTGCTGCGGTGGAATGGAAGAGAAGAAGTGTATGGCTAAAAGGCACAATGCAAGGTATCGCTCCCCTGACAAACAGTGCCACAGTCTAGGGGCATGAGTCACTGCAGGAACTGAACGGGCTTTGCCCACAGGATCAGGTTTCTATTCTTCTTCAGTGTCCTCTTCACTTGTCAGGCCACACGAAATATACTAGACCTCTAGCATGGTTGAGAGCTTTTGGGAGAATCAAGCATCATGTTCATCAGTGTCCCTTCTGACATGCACTAATTGCACTGGCCACGGCTGTCCTGGCAGCAGTGCACCAGGTAAATCCTAATCACCTGGAAGTCAATCCCAGGCAGTCTGCCCTTGGAGCATGGTGTCAAAGGCACTGGGGAGCTGGATTCTGGAGCAGCTCCGGGATGGATGTACACTGAGAACCAAGCAACCTGCCTGCCTGGGACCAGGGAGCCGGCCTGCTCGTGGTGGCAGCATCTCAAAAATGTGATCCCAGGTACGCCCACAGAGATATCTAAATAGTGAGTACAAAAAAAGTATCCGAGTGGATTAGAATTGCTGTGCTACAATGAAGATCTTTCAAACACCAGTCCCTATGTCAAAACTCTTCACATCAGGAGCACAACGTCTACATTGCAACTTGCTGGAAGAGGGTTTTGGTTACAAAATCAATGCCTGCACAGAAGTAATTAGGTTGTGTAAATCTGGTTTGGTATAGCATTGATATTGAGTCAAACAAAAAGATTTGCTATTGATTTATCTATATGTAGAGTTTGTAAGCTTGAACTCAAGAGTGCGGCAAGATTGGCGGGCCTAGGTCAGGTGCTGAAGAAGAGATGCATTGCGAGGGGTTTGAAAAAGAAACATATCGTCCATAATGAGGGGCTTAATGGCCTTTTGATGGAGAGTTTTGTAGCTTGAAGAGACCTGAGTTCAGGATGGTGCCTCAGTTGTGAGTCTGGATGTGGCAATGGATGACAAAGATTACTGGACGCCGCCACTGCACTCACCAGACTGTGAGCGAGGCAGATTGCCAAAAACTGAGCTACACAGGCTCTGAGTGCCACAGCGTCAGCAGCGAGCACCAGACTGACAACTACCGGTTTATTGTGTTGAGCAAAGACAAAGAGAGGAGGTTATCTGAGCTTCCATTGAAAGTAACACACCAGTCGACAATCACTTTGAACATATAAGTTCCTTTTTGTAAAATCCTGGCAGGAGAGATCAAAAGTGAGGGGCTAAAAAGGAGGGGCAGCGGCTTTGGAGCACAGTGACAGAGGGTCTCCTGGTTGTTGACCCCAAAACGCCATCATTCCCGTCCACAAGGGGAGGGGCGGGGGTGGTATCAGGTGAGGTTATGGGGTTATAAGATTTGAGAGACAGAGGCATCAGAGAAGATATCAGCATCGGCGCAGGGCCGATTGCCATAGTTTATTCAAGATTAGGCCCCACCTAATACATATTGTAATGATTTTCCATTACGGGTCGTTAAGCCTCCATTGTTAAAATAATTTCACATGATTTGAATATGGACATATCTCTACATCCGTTATAAGAAATAACCTTGCACGTCGAGGGATCTCATGCAACAGACTCTGTGCAACTCTAAGGGTTTGAGAGGTTGATGTATACTCTGGTTCTTATTCAATGCCAGGGTTGTGTCATGGGACATCTTTACAGTAACCCCATACATTGTTCTATGTAAACCTTGCCGTGTTGGATTTTAGATGAATGAACTCAGAAAAGCAAAGAAATAAAATCGAGGGGAAAAAAAAACACTATTGTTCTCCAATAGGCAATGGCGGCCAACTACTGGCTCATTTATATTCATGAATGGCCCTGATCATCCATTTTCACGGTTCTCTCTTGAGCCGGTAGAAGCCAATGCCCTGCACCGGTACAACGATATTACAACGCCAGCAATATTTTTGCGGAGTTTTTGCCGAAAATGTTTGGCCGAAAAACTAATCGAAAGATATGGGGAGGGGTGGGTAAGGGGATATAAGTCGTAGGGTGGTGTCGGGAAAAGGGACTTGATAATAGCTAAGTGGGGTTTGTGGGGACCCCCCAAACATTAAAAAATAATAATTCAATGAGTTTTTCAGCTGAAAATATTCAGCAAAAAACGCAGTGAAATAAAATCTGGCGATGTAAGAACATAGAACCCCGGCATCCACTTAAGCACACCTTCTGCCGCTGCGCAATGCAGCATATATCATTAGTTCAGGGCCAGGCAAAAAGTGAAGCTGCATAGTTGGGAACAAAGGATTGACTCTTTAAATAAACATATATGAGTAGGAAGTGGAAAAGGTCTGTGTTCTGCTTAATGCTCCCTGGCAATCCACTGATTCCTGCGTCTGTCTGCAGGGATATATATATATGGTTAATGGGCAATCTTAAGTTACATGCATTGCGATTGATCACTAAGTCCTGATGTCCTGATGCCAAGGAGGGAAGCTGCCTGGCTGACACATGGTTCAAAGTTGCTGTTTCCTGTTTTCTTCTCCATTTATCTCCCATCCCTCCACTTGGGAGAGGGTTGCCTTTTTACCTATGAGGCCTTACTGATGTCCTGATTAACTGAAGCAGATTTGCCCACTCAACGGAATCTATGACTTGTCCCAGACAACTGGTTTCTGGTCAGTTAGGAACCTGATTGAGGGATAGAACTACCAATACCTAGAGACATTGCAGCAAATAACATTAAGGGAAAGCTGAATTGAAAGTCAAAGTGGTCCTGTGGAGGTCTATGGTAAAAGCCTCGCACATTCAAAAGTCTTGGACATCAGTGAAAGGTCTGAGCCCGGCTGAGGGAGATCGGAAATATGAAATAAGTTAGGGCAAGGGAACCCCTTAAGAATGTGAATTAACCTTGGGGAAGAGAACCCCTGCAAGTGCTGTGATTGCAAAGTCCAAGTGCAGCTGAGGGAGATCTACGTTGAATCAGGTACTTTTGATTGAAAGGTCAGAGCCCGATTAAGGGAGGCCTATGTGAACTATTAATGCCTTGAGAGGTTCGAGCCCGACAGAGGGAGACCTACGTGAACTTTTGTTGAACTCTGAAAGAACGTTTGGAAAGCTAGAATAAGTGACTTTAACGTGGAAGGCCAAGCAGGCCTCGACCCACGTTCTGAACTGCCTTTTCTTGATAACCTGAGCCAGAGTGTGCCATCCTGTTAACAGGGGCCACCTTACTCCATGCTATCCAACGTGGGGAGGGGAGCTGACTCAGCCACATTGATGCTTTATGTTAGAACACTGACTTTTCTTTGCATATACATTCCCCATTACACACCCTTTTTTATAAGAGATAGGGCAGAAATTAGGTTTTGCTAGCATAGACCATTTTGATTTGACATAGATTGACTACGATTGTGTTTTCTTTATTATTTGATGGTAGCGATTACTCCCATCATAGCTATAGGGCAACGTAGGAGTTTTTTAAAACCCCAAGAATCTGATAAAGGTTTTGAAACGTGTACCTTTTGTGTCAGTGTCATACTTGTGATACCATGCCTCCCTTACAGTGGTCAGTGGGCTTATTGCTGCCACTGCAACAAGGAAGTTCTCCTCGGATGCTCACTCCAATCTTCCCAATAGTTTGGCTGTTACTACTGAGCCAGGGTAGAGATGCTCAAGCCTGCCGCTCTTCAAACCCTGTGTTCCCTCTGTATTTCTCGTGACTCCCGTTACCTTCTTTGGGACCATGGTATGCCACAGGGGCTTCCTGGAACTAGGGTCTGTCTCGCTGGCTCTTCGGGCTTCTCTCCTCTGTTTACGCAGCGCAGTTGCATGCTCCACGCTCTGCTGTCATTCTTGGTTTCCTTTTTCTGCTTTGACCTCGGGTGCACTCCAGCTGGACCTACGGAGAACCCTCTCAGCAATTTGCCAGCGCCCTCCACTCTTCTATTCCTCTGTTCAGCCGACATGATTTCAAACTTACGCTCAGAATGGTTTCAACACCTGTTGATTCTCCCGACTGGACTTGACAACTTCTTTAGTCCATCGTCTTTTCTTATACATTGCTGGTCTGATAGTACAATGAGCTGAGCACCCGTTTCTGACATCTGTGTGCAGCCTGAGGAGGCAGGTTCAAATCCCGGCAGTGCCAACTCAACCTTTCATCCATCCAAGGTCGATAAATTGAGTACCACGCAATAGCACACTGAGGGATAATAATATCAACTGTCTCAGCGCTCAGATGCCTGCGGGCTTGTAGCACTATATAAAACTAGATATTATTATTATTATTATTATTGCTGCCAGTCCCTCCAAGGCAGATTGTCGAAGTCCTTTGTTTCTTTTGACACCTTGATCTTTATGTCTCCTCTGGGCCACCTTGTACCAGTACTACCACAGTCAGGACTTTTCATGTCTTCTCTGCGCTTACTCGTCCTAGTACTTTCTGTTTTGGCTGTATCCCATGTACTACAGTAATACATTGTCCCAAACCTAAGGAAATGGTTTTGAATTGGGGCTGGGGGTCGGGGGGGCTAGGGAATGTTGGAGTGTGATGTTTTTCAACAGGCTGTACCCCAGATGGTCATCCTTGTTTCCAGAGGGAAAGTCCCTCCCCATGAGGTCCTCCCGCATTAAACCACACCTAGGGGGATTATTGGATAGCAGCCGCACCTCCATAGCCTCATGGGAAAGGGCTCCCCCCGGGTAGAAGTGATGACACCTGGTGAATCATTACACTCCCTGGTGCTGTAGTGAGTTGGCTATTAGCCACGTGCATGTGGCTAATAGCCAACTCACCACAGCACCAGGGACAGGATCCCTACTACCCCCACCATCAGATGTACAAAGGAGACCATCACCCCACACCTAAGGATGGAAGCCCACACATGCCGTGAGGGCTACCCCAGAATAAATAGCTACTGAGGCCACACATTAAATGGCATAAAAATAATAGAAAGTTTCCACAAGAAATAGTGGTCCACGTGAAGTGTTTTTGTGTGTGAAAACCATGTTTTAACTAACACTTCAGGTTGAATTGCAAACTACAATCCAGCTCTCCGATTGTGTTTCTGAATCATTACACTACCCTCTCTTTTGATGCATAGTGACAAGTATATGCTTTGATCTACCTCTAATCCTACCACAACCCCTACTCGGGGGTCTATCACACTCCGCACGGGGTGGAGGAAAGGCTCTCTGAGGTAGAGGTGATAAGAATAATGTCAGGGCCCTTCAAGTAGATCATCTTAGCTGCAACCTCTGACTGTACCACAGCAACATCTCGCAGATACTGTGATCATTCAAGAATGAATTCACAAACTGCAAATCAGAGATCAGTCTATAATTATCTGAATTGAGCAAAAAGATCCAAGTGGTTAAAAGAAGAGACCATGCTTGGGGAATATGCAACTTGCCACTTGTTGGCCGTTACTTATTATTGTTATCATCTTTCTCATGTACTGTGTCCCTACCCCCTCCCATGCACTTGCGCAATCTGAATGACACCTGGCCTAGTAGGATCATTGTCCGTCCTCCCTTTATTCCCCTCCCTTGCCTCGTCGCGCCTTGAAACACTTGTGTATAGGCGCGTTATAAATGCCATATCATATAATATCACACTCAGCTCAGTTTCAGGCTCACTTCAGTCGCCTCTTCTCCCTCTCTCATCCCGGATTGTCTGTCTGAAATCCAGGAGTGGTGTGCAGCCAATGATCTCTGCCTTAATGCCAGTAAGATGGAGATCCTCCGCATTGGCACGCCTGCACCTTCCTTCCGTGTCACTCTGTGGCCACCCACTCTTGGCCCTCTTCCTGCTCCCACCTGTGAGGCTAAGAACCTCAGGGTCATCTCTGACTCCACACTCTACTTCTCTCCTCGCATCTCTGACATCTCTAAGAAGTCAAACTACCAGCTGCACATCCTCAGAAGTATTCTTCCTTTCCTCGCCTTCCCCCAGAAGCTCACTGTCTCCAGAGCTCTGGTTCTCTCTAGGCTGGACTACTGCAACAGCCTCTTTCTAAATCTACCTGCCTCTTCTCTCTGTCCTCTAAAGCTCATCCAGAACAGGACTGCAAGACTTGTCCTTGGCCTCAAGCCCAGGGATTGTATCTCTCAGCCCTGAAATCGCTCCTTTGGCTCCCTGTGGCAGCAAAGATCAAGTTGAAGACCCTTTGCATTGTCCACAAGGCCTTCTGGGGCCTGGGAACGCAATACCTCCAACTCTCTCTCTGGAAATATCTTCCCACTCGGGCTTTTCGCTCCTCCAACTCCTTGAGGGTCAGTCGCTTCGCCAAGCAACGAGCTGGGGGCAGATCTCTTTCCTCGGCTGGTGCCTTCCTTTGGAACAGCCTCCCTGCCCCTCTGAAACTTGAGCAGAACCTTCTCTAGTTCCGGAAGCACCTCAAGACCTTCCTCTTTGCTTCTGCCTTCTCTTTTGCTCTCCCCTGCTGATCTCCTGTCTGATACTGCATTAGTCACCTGGCTACTCTCTGAACTCAGGCCCAGGTCCCTGCCAGCCCCTGCTGCACACCTGCACTGCCCCCTGGCATCCCCTGCACTTGCGGTCTGTATCTGTAACACTACAGGTCCCTTTCCTGCACTTATTAGACACCTGTGGGCTGCACTACTTGTTGCATTGGTTCCATGTCCTGCACTTGCCCATCCTTCATCCACCCCACCCCCGGCACTGCGCGATCTCAATTTCACTAGACCTAGTAAGATCGCTGTTCTTGTCTTCCCTCTGTCTCCCCTCCCTTGCCTCGTCCCACTTTGAAACCCTTGTGTATAAGTGCATTATAACTGCCATATTATATCATAACCCAAGGAAAGTTATCAAACTAAAGAAATATGAGGGTGAGAATGCCATTGTTGAGAGTTGAAGAGAGTTCCATAAAGATGGGCCCCTTCAACATTTCCTTCTTGGAAATTATCAACCTATCTCTTGCGAAAAAAGCACTCCTGTGGAAAACCCATTTAATGTGGCAGCTCAATCTGTAGGAGAATACAGAAAACAAACAGCCTGAGGTGTGGCGTGGTGAGCCAGCAGAGAAGATGGTTTCCTGAGTGTCTCTTTAACCAAGGCAATGAATATGCCCCTTTAAAGCTCTCTCAGCATACAGAATCCTCCTTACCTGCATGGGCTCCAACTTCTGAAAGTGTCCCAACTACGGAGTAGCTGCTTCGCTAGTGCCTGAGCTCTATGAACACAACTACCGCTGCCTACATGGTCCCACTCCACTACTGATCCAATGGAGGTGGGTGAGGTGCGCCTTACCATGCAACTATTTGGAGGCTCTACAGCTGCCTACCCGTGCCAGCAGCACTGATGACTTGCTCTGCACTCCCCCCAGAGTTGGCTGAGCTCTCGAGGCTGAGTGACCGCCCCTGCTCTGGGCTGCAGGCTTGTCTCCAAATCAAAGTCTTTTACATTCACTACCACAGACTCTCACAGGGAGAGTTATGCACTATAGTGGGGTCAGCACTGGGGCTGCTCAGCATAGCTAGGCAAAACAAAACAAAAACAAAGAGGTGATGGCTGGAAGGTTTAGAATGAATCTTAACCTCTGGCATTGTTATTGGCAACCCTCCAGGCCATCACTCTTTGCCTGCCAAGCCATTATAGAAGGGGAAAGACCATATGCAAATCAGGCTTAGTCCCACCCCAAAAGGGGAAGTCCAGACCAAACTGCTAGGTCACATCCCTTCTGCACAAGACCACAAGCATCCCCAAACATGTTTCAGCCTTGGCTGGACTCGTTTTGCAATGTCTCAGACCAGCTAATAAATGGTGGTGTGGAAGGTTGCTCAGAGCAATGCCAGTGGTTCAGATTAATTCAAAACCTTCCACCCATCACTTTTTTGATTTCAGTAGGCCAAACAAAAGCCATAAAGGTGCTGATATTGCAACCTATTGCAAACTCAGGATAAAGCCAGGAAGGGAGAGATTGCTACGGCTCAAGTCCATGCTGTGGACGTCGATCCATCTGAAGCTCCAATGTGGGCTCCCAAAACGGACCTTCAGCATAGGCTCACGGAAATTAAGACAAAAATCCAAAACCAGCATGCATAATTACAGGGAATGTTCAAGGCATTAATCCCCCTATTAAAAGGACATCTATCATGATGCAATTATGCGACTTATCAACTGGGGAGACAGCAGATTTCACCTGCTTGTTCTGAGAGGGTCCTGTTCCCTCAAACTCTGAAGTGCAGAAGCTACGCAGTGGAAGAAGTGCAGGAGAGAAGTCTTTTTCACATGTGAGCCTGATTGCAGTGGGTTTCCAATTTGATGGTGAAATGAGCTCCCAAACAGTTCTGCCGGACCGGAGACGCCTTTACTGGAGAAGAGTGTGGGTCCACAGCAAGCCAGAAGCAGTAGAAGTTGTGGCAGAAGTCAGGAAAGCATCACGACCCGCAGAGCAAGTGTCTAAGAAGCCAATGAGTGAAGCACAGCATTCTAACACATTACACAAACCTTGCCGGTAACATTATCCAGCTCCCTGTGAACTTGCGTAAGAGATTGAGTGAGAAGAAGTGGTTTGTGGCTTCTAAAACACATTGAACAATGGAAATGTAGCACTCGGGTATAACAGTAAAACTCTTTACTCGCGTGAGAAGCTAAAGTGACTAAAATCCATTGTTCTTCTATTCTAACACTGTTATTGCTTGCTTGAAGGAGTGGTTGTGTGTCCCTTATCAAGGAGAGGGAATGCTGCTGGGACCATTAACAAATACATAACATTAACAATACAGGAGGTACAATATTTAACTTGTAAAAACTACATCAGAGAATGGTTGCATGTGCCCAATTGTGATTCCCAAAGGAGACCTTTGCATGGGAACACAATTAAATACCAATCTTTAAAACCCTGAAAACGATATCAAGAAGTGGTCGTGTGTGCCTATTTCTGAATTTCAAAGAAAGACTGAATTCTATTCTTTATTCTAACACAGCATACTTATCATCTTAAGAAGTTTACAGTGTATGAACATAGAAGACAAGCATTGCCCATGTCGATAGTCTCCCAATATTCACACTGAAACCAACCTTTACCAAACTTTACCAGATTTAAGAAGAAATCTAACTGTCCTGTGAAGATAATAACAGTGTATTGGCCTAAGATACAAGAGTGTAAGCATTACCTGAAGCTAAGAGAGTGGCACCAAGGCTTCTGGGTAATTAATTGGGATAATCAATGGCAGAAAGGTGTAGATAAAGTTGGGGAAGGGAGACTGGCTGCTTGTTAAGACTATTTTGAAGTTGATACAAACTGTAGTGCCAGTGACTGTGGAAGACAGAGAGAAGGGAGTCTCCAAGGCAAACCCATGTTGTTATTGTTGGGCAGAAAGACAAGAGAGGCAAAGAGGCTGCCCTTTTGAAGAGCAGTATTCAGAGGATGAGTGCCTTGCCTACTTGAAGTCGTTGAAATATATCTTGTGGAAGCCTGTCTAAAAGTACAAATTCCGGAAGTTGTGGTTGCAGTCCAAAATACTGAAGCAGTAGTGGTATATCTGATTGTCAGTGGATGCAGTATTGTAGTAGTCCAAACCAAGAGGAGTACTGTGAGACAAAGGTGACTGTTCTCATAGCAATTGAAGTAGAAATAAAGTGGTTGAAAGATGAAGTAGCAGTACTACTAAGTCATCTTGAAACATATACCATTGTGAAACTCAAAACTGTAACCAAGAGAATACATACTGTTAACCAAGAACTGTATATCACTGGTGTTAGTGTTTATTGCATTTCTTTTTCAACTGTGGCAAGTCTTCTTGAGGAAGGTGACAACGGATCGTGGCTGGGATTACCATTGGTGCTATTAGGAGGAAGTGGAAAGTGGATATTTCACCAAGAAGAAGATATTTGCTAGTGGCACTCTGGTTAACAAACGGTTCTTTGACTTTGAAATATCCAGAAATTATTTGAGACATTTCTTTCTTTGGCTGAACACCAACAGCCCCGCCTTTGAATCCTGGGAAAGGGAAATCACCCAGGAAATAAGAAGGTTATTCAAAGACTGTGAATTTTGCTCATATGATGTTATATTGCCATATATTTTCTTTGTATGTGTGTTGCTTAGTGTGGGGCTAGTTATCCTGTGTTAGAGTGTGGTCGACATCCTCAGCTGATTAGGGATAGTGAGGCAGTTTTTAACATTATTTCTTTAATAAAATGGCAAATGTTGGTAAATCAACAAACAGTTGTCCATCTCACATTACTGACCCCTCACAGCAGGGTGATCATAGGGGGTGACTTCAACCTGACTCCGAATCCTAAAGTTAACAACACTCTCCCACCAACCGAGACAACAACAGAAAAGCCCTTGATTTTGCTACGGTGCTTAAGAAAATGGAACTCACTGATTTCTGGGGTCACGGAATGTAACCACCAAAGGCTACACACATTATACCCACGTTTATAGTAGCTTCTCAAGAATAAATGCACTACCCTTGGCATCTTCCCTTGCTCCAAGTATACCAGAGGTCTGAATTGAGGGTCTCACATGACTGGATGTCGGAGCCATGGATCCCGTGGAGCACCTTTGGTATCGGTCGCTACTTGAGGAACCATTGAATGTTTGAAGGCTTCCCAGTGACCATACACGTTCCACATGAAAAATCAGCCATAGTGCAGCGACACTGCTCGAGTGTGGCACAGCTGAGGCAAGCCGAGTTGAAAAAGAGGCCTGTAACCCTTGAGGGGAGGCTTCCATCTAGCCGTGCAATGTGAATACTCCTTGCGAGTGACAGCTGCCTGAGCTACGTGAGGTGGGTGTGTGCAGTCCACAACAGCAGTAATATCCGGTAGCCCTATTGTTGTGCCTGTGATTGGTATATTTGGGAATGCTAGCGGCAGGGCCCTACCATGGGTTAGGGCGATAAGAGCTAATGCAAGCTCTCTTTTGAAGGGGGTGCAATCGTGAAAACACCTAAGAATCCGGCTCCGCTCCCCAATCCGAAACCAGGGGACACAATTGCCATGTCATAAGACCCAGAGGTGGGTGTCAAGGAATCCTGATTCACTGGGGAAATTGGACTCTAAATTCGATGCTCTCACTAGTAAAGTGGTCTGCTTCAGCTACGTCTAGATAAGCACAGCTCCAGACTTGACAAGGCTGAGAACCGAATATCGCAGTTGGAGAACTCCTCAACGACATTCCCGTCCAAGATAAAAGAGATGGAGGCAGCTGTTATGTCATATTGTACGTCGTATTCTGCCCTTGTGGGGTAAAAATAGTGCATGAGATATCATTCATGTCAGCATTACCCTCATATAAGGAAACTAGCATTGGCCTGACAAAGGCCTGGTAGAAAGAAGTGCCTTGAAGCAAGTAAGCAGGACATGTGATATGTGCTTAAAGAACAACACAACATGACATATTTAGAATATAGCACCTAGACAGAAGACCAGTCAATGCTCCATAGAAACATAATGCTTCAAATAGCAGAGAGGTACTAAAGGCGTCTTAAGCACCTAGAGGCGTATAAAAACGTAATCTTACAAACACAGACACGTTTATGTATGATACCATACATGAATACAGGTAATCACTCACTATACCAAAGCACCACTTAGCAGTAGTAAACAGCAGGAATATTCATACATGCATGCATACATATTGAATTCTGCATAGAATCCTATGACTTACACATTGAACCAGCAAACCATGCAAGCAAATTCATTTGTATTCCTTGCATGAAGAAAGAAACAGCAATTTTCTGATGAAGTCAGGACAGTGAACAAGGCCATGACATTTTACCCAGTAGCAGAATGTTGTTCTTGCTTTGCAGTGGTAGCTTGATGATGTGACTAGACTAGAGGTCCAGACATTCAGAGCACCAGGCTACGATGTGACATAGCAATGATGCCACCCAGAGCATCTTGTCCTTGAAGCTTCGTACAACGTGACCAGACAATTTGGGAACTTTTGCTCAGAATTGTTAATAGGACGATGAGACCCTTTCTCAGAACGCCTTGTAGAAGCTGGGAAGTGATAACACAGGCACTTACCAAAAGGGGATGTGCTCCTCAAGTATGTTTACCTGCGTCATACAGAGGCGGAGGGACCAAACATCCATGTTACATGGATTTCAATTAGAATCTGATTTACATTAGAAGTTACCTATCCATCCCCTGGGTGACAAGTAGGTTTTATAATTAGGGACGTTCCAAATGTACCTTATATAAACAGCATGAGGCCCACATATGGGGGCTCGCTGGTTGGTGGTCTTGCTCTTGCTGTGCCCAGAGGTCCTGACGTCCTGAGGCCCTGAGGCCTCATCACAGGGGGTGTTTGCTTTGAGCTACACCTTATTTGTAATGGGTTTTGCTGGCTTGAATACTGTGCTTTAAAATGTGGTCTTCTTTCATTTTTAATGTGCTTGTATTAAATGTGATGAAGATCAATTGGCTTATGTTGATTTTTGTATTGATCTCAACTTTTGGTTTATTTTGGAAAAAGCAGAGTAGGTTTGAAATGCTTTTATAGTATTACTTTGAATTGCGATTCAAATTGAGCAGAGTCTTTGAGACTGGACAGGGCTTTTGGTGGCACTGTTAATAGAAATCTGATTTAGCCTATGTTGGGCTGGACTGGTCTATGTGTGTTGAAAAGACCATAAGATTTGAAGCCCCATGTTTGGGAAATTGTAGAATGATTCAAGTATAGGGTTATGATTGATTAACCTCAAGCAAATGTGGTTGATCTTCTGTGCGAATAGAGAGAACATTGGAGGGTAACTTTATGACAAAAAATATGTGTTGATAAAACATGTTTATTGAGAATTCATTTAGTTTTTGATATGTAAATAAAACTCTTTTTTACAACGTGGTTCTCATGACTCTAGTACGTTGATATCATGGCATGCTAACTATCCACCAATTGTTATGCGAAGCAGATTATGCTTCACTCCTTTTCTGTCTCTATCCATCTGTTGTGTGCATTAGGTACAGCATCATACATGGGCATTAGCAGAGCACTGTTACAAATGATATGTTTGTTAATCCAAACAGTTTATTCATTTATTTTTGCATTTGTATAGCGAGCGCAAGCCCTTAGGTATCAGGGCGCTGTGGAGAATATGTTACACAGAGGCCACTTGGGCCAGAAAGTGGTTACAAGTTACAGTGATGCCTTGAATACATAGCTGCATATAGACAGGTAGTATAGACAGTGCATACGTATTGCAGTGGTTACAGGTTGCATAAATGCAATGATTCTGTTGTTGCATATAATTGAGAAAAGGTATAAACAATGCATAGATATTGCTAGAAGGGTCCGTGAGTGGAGGGCGGGCAGGGACATACAGAGTTAATTGAATAGCCAGGTTTTGAGGCCTTCGCAGAAAGCCTCCAAATACTCAGTCTTCTGACCTGGGGTAGAGTGGGAGGGAGTTCTATTGCTTGGCTGCAATAACAGGGAAGCTAGAGCCACCTGCTTTTGCACGTTTGAAGGAGGGTTGCACTAGCCTTTGTGCATAGGGGGTTTTGACGGGCCTGGTTGATAGTGGTTTGGAGAATCTTTGGGAGAGGTATGGTGGCGCTGATTTGGAAATGCATCTGTGTGTAATGGCTAGGGTCTTGAAGATAATTCTTTCCCGGATAGTGAGCCAATGTACCTTCCTGAGGGCAGCTGATACATGTTGGGATTTGGGGAGGTTGAGGGCAGCTCTTAAGGCCTTATTTTGAATGACTGGGTGTTTGTTTAGGTTGTGGGGAGAGATGTCAGCGAATAAAGCATTGCAATAGTCTAGTCTAGCAACCACCACGGTGCAAGCTATTGTCAGGCAGATATCTGGTGAAAGGAAGGGTTTTGCGCCGTTGAGGAGTTTTGTGATGCTGCAACATGTGACTAATGAGCATGGGAGGGGTTACACCTCTGATCCCATGTAAATAAATGTATATCTTAGCGAGAGCACATTCAGTACTGAACCAAGGCAAGGGAAGACATTCGCTGGGATTAGTTTAGTGTTTGTTAGTTTCACTGTGTCGTTCCAGAATGCTAGAATGTACTCACAGTTGAACTGGGAGAAAGGGAAATTCCCTTCAAATTCAGAGCTAAGGCGAACAGGAGTTATTTAGGAAAGGCACCTTGTACAGTCCATAGAAAGTAGATGGGCCACGCAATGGGGATGTCATAAATACTATTCCTCTTACTCCACATACTCCAGGGGAGTTGCAATCCTTCTTCCTAGTTCTCTCAGATTACGTCTACAAGAGGTTTTGAAGGATCGGGGGATGGAGGAGGGTTGAGCCTTAATGGTTACTGAGCTCCTGGAGGGCATCCAGGTCACAATGACACACCTATGCCCCAAATATGGATGATCTAGGGTTTTTTGATTGAGTACTTACAAATCTAGCCTCAAAAGGGGACTCTACTGTGATCTGGGGGCGGAGATTTGAAGACGGTCTTAGGTACCATAATAGATAGGTCAATTACTGGTTCCCTGCGGCGAACTAAGGCTAGCCAAACAAAAAAGAAGACATATGCTCTATGCATGGCTTGATTGATATTTGGAGGCTACAGCATGTTGCGCAACGAGGCTTCACGTATAGATTTTATATTAGTCTCAAGGTCGGCAACACTCCTATTGGGGGAATGTGGATTCTCCCAAGGAGTTTATCGGATCACTCTCCTGTTACCTTGGAATGGTCTACTTAAGAAGGAATACATAGGAATGGCAATCAGCGCTTTAAAGCTGAAGCCCTTAAAGATGTTGTTTTTCAACTGGAATTATACAATTAAATAATTTCCTTTTTTTACAATTAATGATGGTTCAGTAGACTCGTCCGTGCTATGGGAGAGCTTCAAATTGTTATATTAATGGGGTGTACATAGAAAAAGAGGCTGGGATTTTAAAACTAATTAGGAGAGATTTGAGAAATCCAATGAATCCAAGCTTAAACAACTGGAAGTTGACTTCCAACTAACTGGGGACATACGCATACTGGCAAAGATTTAGCAAGAAATCGATAGTTTTCGCAATAATGTGCTGAGAGAAGTTAAATATTTGTACCAGGCTCATCTTATATAGCAATACGGGGAAGGTCAGAAAACAGGGGTAGTGCTGGCACAGATGCTTGCAATGGGGAAGAAACATATACAGATAGACCTAATTAAAGATCAAAATGGGGAGTATAAATATGCAGCGTCGGATATAGCGGAAGTATTTTGCACATTTTTCAGCACCCTGTACGCTTTGAGAGAGGTCCACTCTGAGGCACTTATACATCAATATTTGGAGTTCATTGAACTGTACTGGTTGACTCAAGGTCAACGGGGGCCCATAATTAGGAATTAACTTTAGAGGAGATACTGGGGGATATGAAGAATCTTCTAGGGTCCTGGGGACCCGGGCCTGATAGGTCATATACAATTCTGTCAATGTGCTATGTGAACATCTTAGCTCCTTACTTACTAAGGATATATTTGGAGTGTATAGAGTTGGGAATTCTTCCTTCAAAGCTTAGGGAGGCTACGATCACCTTACTGAAAAAAAGGGGAAACCACTGGATAAGTGTGCATCGTATCTTCCAATCTCCCTAATTAATGTTGGTAATAAAACGTATGCCAAATTACTGGCTAATGAACTTCTTCACCTTATGCAGGGCTTGATTCTTACTGACCAGTCTGGTTTTGTTCCTGGCAGGGATATTATATATGGCCTATGAAGATTTTTTGGGCTTCTTGATGTAGCTGATAAGGAGATCCCAGTGGTATCAGTTCTTCTGGATGCCGAAAAGGCATTAGACTCTGTCAAATGGCCTTTTTTTGTTTTTTTCATAAAAAAAAACTAGGGTTGGGTTCAAGATTTGTTAATTTGGTGGCTCTCCTATATCATTCTCCCATAGCGAGGATTGCTATGAATGGACGACTATCGGATACTTTGGTGATGGGGAGGGGGACTAGGCAAGGGCGTCCTGTCTCTCCTCATTACTGCTCGCTCTGGCCATGGAACTTTTGATGGCCTTGCTTTGAAAACAGCACTTGCACAGGGGAATTGTATTCCCATAAACAGATAATTTCGTTATATGCAGATGATATAGTACTGTTCATAAAAGAGCCACTTATGAACTTAAATCCAGTAATGGGACAGGTGATGACATTTGGGGAATTTTCCGGTTTGAGAATCAACCATGGTAAATCGGTGATGTTTCCCTTAACAGAGAGAAAGCCTTCGCTGAGGATTTGGGATTTAAGTGGGAATCGGATAACACTAGACATCTGGGAATTGAAGTCTCTCGTGATCCGGATGTAGTTTTCCCTGAAAAGTATGGTAGAGCGGTGGAAGCCCTCAAAGTTCAAATGCAGAGATGGTGTGGTCTTCCACTGTCATTAATGGGCCGGGTTTCAGTTATAAAGATGGTTATATTACTGAGATTACTGTACTTATTTCTGAATATTCCTCTATACCTTCTGGCAATCTTGTTCTCTTGTTCATACTGCTTGCAGGCAGTTCTGTCAGAATTCCACTGGGCAGGGAAACAATCTAGGGTGAAATGGACCACATTGTCACAATCATTTGCAAAGGGTGGTGTGAAGAATCCTACGGATCCCTCAGTGAAACCCTGCCTAAAGACTCCTCCCAGGTGGCCTGGGGAAGGCAGACACTTCCTGATCCCAACCCTGGGAGTGGTGTACTGCAGGAGGATCACTTGGGAGGAGACAGGGCCCAAGGTGGTGAGGAGGTTCCGTGGGATGAGACACATTATTCCTCTGACAGGAAGACTATTCCCAAGGTACCTAAAGAGGTCCTGACTTATTGTCATTGCAATGTATCTAAACCTCACATTAGATCTAGGGATGTGAATCCTAAGGTTAAAAAATCAGAGCAAACTATACTGAAAGAAACATCCTTTTTGGTATCTCAAACTAAATACCTTCCTCGATCCCAAGGGTACAATGTGAAGGATTATGGAAATGTCTTCACTAAACCATCTTCCTCAGAAATAGCTAATGCTCACAGCCCCTCTGTTAAAAACCTTATGGGAATTAAATTGACCCTTTTAATCATTCATTATAAAAACCGAACTTTGTTGGAAGAAACGACAAGTCCCAGAATCCTAGAGATAATGAGATGAGGAAGAGGAAAGAAGAGGCATGCAGATGTAGTAGTCAGGCAATTGAACCTGGTAGCCATTGCAGTAGTCATGCAAATACGGCTAATTGCCCACACAATGCAGACAATCATTTACCTCTGAGGCATAAAAGGCCCCATCAGGAAAGGAGGAGTAGAAGAAGCTGAAATGAGAGCTGGAGAAGGATGGGAGCACAGAAGGGACGCCGAAATGTGGAGACAACAGATTTCACCTGCAAGTTCTGAGAGAGTCCTATCCTCCCAAAACCTGAAGTGCAGAGGCTGCAAACTGGAAGAGGTGCAGGAGGCTGAGTTTTCCCCATGTGAGCCCTTTTGCCATGATTGCAGAGCTGTGAACATCCAGGAGACTAAGGTCAGAAGAAGAATGCAAGCCGAGGGTCTATGGAAGAAAAGGAAACTCCCAAATCAAGTGGTCGGACCGAAGACACCTGTGCCAGAGAAGCGTGCAGTAGAAGTGATAGAGGAAGTCAGGGAAGCAGTGCAACCTGCAAAACCAGTGTCAATGAAGCCGGTGAGTGACACACAGCATTCAAATACACTGCATGAGCCTTGCAGGTAACTGTAGCCAGCACCTAAGTAACTCATGCACTGCTTTATGCAAGTGAAAGCTGTAAGTTATATCCAAAGTCTTACTAACAATGGAAATGTAGCAATTGCGTATACCGTGAACGATTTAAAACTTGTGTCAGAAGTTAACGCACACTGAAAACCATTGTTGAACTATTTAAATACTGTTGCTGTATAACGGGGTAGTCGTTTATCCCTAATTGAAAAGAGGGAACGGTTTCTAAACCCTTCCCGAATACTTAACCTTGACAATAACTGAGTTACAAGTTACAAAGAGTGAAACACTACATCAAAAGGAAGTCGCATGAGCCTAATTATAATTCACAAGGGAAGTCAGAACATCATCCTTTGCCGTTACATAGGAATACAATTCTTTATTCAACCTTAAACCTTGAAATTCACTTTAAAGAGAGATCACATATACCCAATTGTGTTTTGACATGAAAGACTGAATCCTATACTGTATACAGAAGTAACATTCTTTCCATTTCTAAGAAGTAAAGAGTTTCAATAATTGAGAAGAAGAAGCATTACCCAATCCATGAGGCATCTCCTTTTTATAGTGAAGCCAGTCCTGCCAAGAGTTAAAGAGCCATCCAATTACACTGTGAATTTATGAACAGTCAAGTGGCCTAAGATATCACTGTTTCATCGTTACCTGAAACTGATAGAGTGGCACCAAGGCTTCTGGGTAAAACCTTGGGCTGATAACTGGCAGAAAGGTGTGCGTAATGCTTGGGAAGGGGAGCTAATTGCTTGTGAAGAATATTCTGAAGTAAAATACAACCTGGGGTGCTAGAGACTACTGAAGCTAGAAAGAAGCGAGTCTTATGGGCAGAAGCAGGTTGTTCTTGTGGCAGAAGATGGGAGAGGCAAAGAGGCTGTCCCTTTTGAGAAGGTCTTTGAAAGGAAGAGTGCCTTGCCTACCTGAAGAGGTTGAAGTGCATCTTGTCAAAGCCTAGCTAACAATTCAAAGTTCTGAGCAGTGGTAGTAGTACTTCAACTACAGTGGTATACTAAGTTGTCAGCAGATGTCACGTTGAAGTGGTTTGAAGCAGTAACATACTGTGGGATAAAGGTGACTGTTCTCATAGTACCAACAGTAGAAGTGTGGTTGTTGAAAATAGAAGCAGCAGCACAAAGAAGCATCCTGACAAATATAGCAATGTGAAGTTGTAACTAAAGAAGTCTTAAATAATTGTATATTATTGACATTGAAGAATATTACACCTCCTTTTAAACTGTCACACACTATTTAGAAGAAGAGAGAATCTACCATAACCAGGATTACCATTGGTGCTATTTCTTTTCTGGAAGTTGGAAGGGGTTCTTTTATCCAGGAACAAAGATGTGTTACCAGTGGATTTTTGGTTTGATTAACTTTTTCGTTGACTTGAAACTATCAAACCCGTTCTTTCCCTTTGGTGAACAGTTTGGGGTTTGAATCCTGGGGAAGGGTTTTACCAAGGAAAGGAGAAGGTCATTCATACATATTATTTATTATATTGTGTTGCTATATATTTTCTTTGTATGTTTGTTGTTCAGTGTGAGGGCAAGTTTCCCATGCTAGAGAATGTCCCCTTAGTTTATAGACTAGGCAGGGAATTCCTCAATAGAGTAGGGCAAACATGGCTCTGTTTTTGAATATTTACTTTCATAAAATGGCATATTTTGAGAAATCTACAAGCAGTTGTCCGCCTCGCATTACTGACCCCATTACTGACCCCTCACAGCTGCTCTGGCACTTCCAGACTTTGAGAGGTACTATTGGGCGGTGTGAGGG
Source organism: Ambystoma mexicanum (assembly GCF_040938575.1). Lineage (NCBI taxonomy): Eukaryota > Metazoa > Chordata > Amphibia > Caudata > Ambystomatidae > Ambystoma > Ambystoma mexicanum. Next base: position 1,078,213,107 of record NC_090933.1, on the reverse strand, counting down.
GTCATAAATGTAAAGCAGACAAGGTTTCTCAACAAATGGCATTTTATTAAATTAGAAGGTTGGATAAATGCCTCACTATCCCTCCACTGTTGAGGAATTCCCTGCCTGAAATAAACTAAAGAAACACTCTAACAAAGGATATATGTCCCTCACACTGATACATACAATAAATAAATAAGGAAATGCATGGCAGTTGAAAAAAATAATGATTGAATTCGTAATGTAACCACAGTCTCTCCTTATAACTTGACCGAATTCCCCTTACCCAAATTTAAGCCGCATTCTGCTTCACAGTTGAAGAAAAGAAAATAAGGAAATCCTGGTTTGGAACAAAGTTTCAATGCAGTTCTTTGCAACTTCAACTTGTCAACAGCAAGTTCCAACAATCCAATGTTTCAACAAAGAAAATAGAAGGATCTTCCACTTCCTTGGACAAAAAGAATACGATTTATCCTCCTCAGATAAAGGACAGTTTCTCAGTTCATAGATAGCGACAATAATTATGCTTGTCAGGATGATTTGCCACAACTGATAAGTTCAAAAGAAATATAACTTACTTGTAACCGCTTTACACAGTTCTTCCTATAGCACCACAAACAACATAAATGATCTCTGTCAGGACCACTTTGTAGCACTTCTTCAACTTCTACCTGGTTTACTTCCATGCCAGGCCAACTACCTCAGTTCACACCCATGCCAGGCCTACTCCTCCAAAGGTTTTCCATCTGGGTTTAGTCCCCTGCCTGAACAGCGTTCCGCAGCAACAGGTGCTTTTGTGGTTGAGATCAACTGACAAGAGGTTCACAGTAGCATCACAGTATTCAAAGGTTTGCAGCTTCAAAACATTTCACAACTCTTCAGGAAAAACATGATTCACATTGGTGCTCTTTAATACTCTTCAGTAAATAATGCTCCTCTCCTTTGGGACATCCTTTTCCAGAAGGGCAGCCTTTTTGCCAATCTTGTTTCCCCACTGCACAAGTAACCAAATCCTGACAAGGACAGGGTCTTATTCTGCTTCTCCCTTGGCTTTGGCAATGTACGTTTATACCCACTTTTACCATATGTTGTACACAGTATGGGCAACAAGTTTCACAAGTTATGGACCTTTCCTTAGCTCCCTTCTGCCGTTGGCAATATCTGCTGGATTCGTAGATATTCATTATTAACAATATCGCGCCATCGGGTTGCTGCATTTGCCACAGACTCACACATTTAAAGTTCCAGTCATTTTGTTTTGTCACATAAGGCATTTGCTGCTTTTCAAAAGTTTGATATTCATAAATTCTTTGAGAGCCACTTTGACTCATACGCAAGTTTTATACGCCTTCCTTGAACATGCAAGCAGGTATGGAGGGCTCCAGGGTATACTTCCCTGCCTGAACAGCGTTCTGAAGCAACAGGTGCTTCTGTGGTTCAGATCCACTGACAAGAGGTTCACAGCAGCATCACACTATTCAAAAGTTTGCAGCTTCAAAACATTTTACAACTCTTCGGGAAAAACATGATTTACATTGGTGCTCTTTAATACTCTTCAGTAAATAATGCTCCTCTCCTTTGGGACATCCTTTTCCAGAAGGGCAGCCTTTTTTGCCAATCTTGTTTCCCCACTGCACAAGTAACCAAATGCTGACAAGGACAGGGTCTTATTCTGCTTCTGTGGCTCCTCACGATCTGGCAAACTGTTTTTCTTAGTCTGCTGCCACCTTTGTCACCTGCACCAGGAGTTGCTTCTGGTCCTGAGGCCCTCTGGTGCACACCAGCCACTAGAGACAGCCTCGAAGCCCTTGGGTGCACACCAGCTTCCCTCATTTTCGCTTCCCGCTGCGCAGCCTCTACAGAACAGGTCTCCAGAGGTCAAGCTTCCCTCCTGCACCCTTCCCCCAGCGCGACCTCTGCACTTCAGGTTTCAGGAGACACAGACCCTCTCAGGATCGGCAGCTGATATCTGCCGAACAATGGTCCCAAACAATGGTCCCAGCGTCTTCTCTCTCCTCCAGCTTCTGCCTGGGCTGCCTGCACGAACCACACTGCTTCTGCTTCCTGCTCTCTATGGCCTGCACCGAGGGGGCTTTTTAAGCCTCTCTATCACCCTCAGGTGTGGATCATCGGAATTAACGATCTGACCACTCCTGCAACATTGTACCATTTTAGTCCTCCTCTTCATCCCTAGTAGAATTATGGGACTTGAAGTTCCTAATGCAAAGTTAGGTTTTCGAGTTTGATTTTTACTTTTAAACCCAAGTCTGTTCCTTATAATATTCTTTAAAGGAATATCATGAGGATTAGTCACAAGACTTGATTGAAAAGGGAAAGGCAATTCTTTTAAGCCGTTATTATTCATAGATTTCCTTTCACTGTACCTATGGAAGGTAGGGAGGTCTTTAGCTTTATAAGGTTCCAGGATTTTGGAAGGGTTTTTATTTCTCACAAGGTCTAAGAGTTTGTAATTAATTTCACCCCTATTTATATGTTTAGCTGTGGGAAATAAAATGGTTATTACAACAAGCCATTAAATACTTTGGCATTGAGGAGACATCCTCCCTAGAGGAAGACAAATACTGCATCTCATCCCACGGAGTACTCTCATTCCCCAGAGCCTTTTCTCCTCCCAGGTGATCCTCCTGCAGAACACCACCGTCAAGGTCAGAATCAGAAAGCATCTGCCTTTCCCAGGCCACATGGGAAGAGACTTTGGGCAGGGATTTAGGGAGGAGTCGGAGGATTAATCAGAGCGGCGCAGTTCCAGGGCTTATTTTTCTGGTATGCAGTGTACCCATCTGGGCCACATGTGCAAATAGAAATGGCGTTGACTGCTCCTGCCTTACTTCAGACAGTTTTAATAGAATGCATAAAACATAAACCATGGGTGGTAAACAATGTTTCTAACACTGGAACAGCTTGGAACTAGATAGCCGATAAAATGGGAGTTGGAACCTTGTGCTTTCCATTGATACCAGCCAGATATCTTCTCGGGATGGGGAGTATGCCTGAAAAGGTGTATATACATCTAATAACCATGGTTGGCATAGATACATTGGGAGATTACTATAGCGATGGGAAATTGCTGTCACTAGAGAAGTTTAGGGAAAAAGGCAGAAACACCCAGTTAGATATATTTATGTACTTTCGGATCAGGAATGAGGTCAGGGTGCATTTTTCCTCCTTTTCAGATCATCCGCCCATCTTCTGTCTATTACATGACGTCCTTAGCGCCCAGAGTGAGGGTCGATTAGTTTTACAGATAAGTATAACGTCTGAGATCCGCAGGAGGATGATGTTTCCAGAAAGAGATGGGTAAAAGAGTTTAGGAATAGAGATTCGGGAGGAGGACTGGTCCTACATAATGGGTCAGTCCAAGAAGGTTTCCCTGAACGCCAGACACAAAATAATACATTTTAATTGTATACATCAGGCATACCACACCCTGGCTAAGCTACATAGATATTATCCAGAGACATCACAAGAATGCATGAGATGTAAGACTACACCCGCTGACTTTGTTCACCTGGCGTGGACATGTCACCTATAGCAAAATTCTGAGGGGAGGTTTTTGAGAGATTATCACTTATTACGAAAGAACAGGTTGTAGGGGGACTGATGGCTGCATTGCTGGGATTGACGGGTGCTCTTCCAAGGCATATACACAGGCTAACGTATCTCCTCTTAGTCTTGGCCCAGAGGAGGGTGGCTCTCGCCTGGTGGAAGGAGCCGCTACCAAAAATCACAGCATGGCTATGTGAAAAACCAGAGGGTGTTTCACAACCGAGTCTGCAAGGAACCCATACTCAGGTGGCCAGGCAAAGGTCATCGCTTTTGGATTCCAACCCTGGGGGTGGACAAGTGAGGGAGGATCACCTGGGTATGGGGTCCTCAGTGGGAGAGAAACTCCAGATGGCGAAACATGGCATCCCCCTATTTCTGCAACCTATCTCCCTGCTTATTTTATGTGAAACTACAGCTCCCATAATTCCTCCCTGTTTTACATTGAAAACACTACTGAGCCGAGGAAGATGAGGAATGAGTTCAGGCAGATTACCTCCACTGACTTGCACTGGCTCTGCCCCTGCAATGAGGCCAGGCAGAGTCAGGCACGTAATCCTAACTATATAGACCTGCCACCTGTTAACACTCCAGTTCAGATGAATAAAAGGTGGCGAACACAGGCACACTCTGAGCAAGGCTGGGTACGAGAAGGAACAGCTTTTTTGGGGCTGATGCGAACCAGGCGATGAAAGTCAGAAGGCCAAGGGGCTGATCTACAGTTACGGATATCGAGAGGGAGCCAGGCGAGAATCCCCCACTTTCGGGAAGCAGTAAGCATTTCAGGACTATACCAAGTGAGTAGAAGAAAGAAACCTTCAAGGTACTTGAAAGCAGCTGTGGCCCGAGTTTGGGAGGAGCAGAGGAGGCGCTGGAAACGGTCTTGACTGCTGAAAGAAGAGAGTTGATGAAAGAAGGCTGAGTAACACAACCGGTGAGGTATCAAATGCAACAAAAGTCCTGTTTGTGTTAAAAGCAAAAGTAACTGTAACTCAAGCATTTAAGGTTGCGTGTATCCCAATAAAATGCGTAATGGAAAGGACAATTGCTGTATTTTAAAAGGAATGGATACAAAGTAACAGAGTGGCCCTGCGAGGCAAAATCGCACATTCGAAAGCCTCTGTAAAATGTTCTGAGTTGATTGGAAATCAAAGGCAAGAAAGCAATCGCGATCCCGAAAGAAACTTGAATCAATGAAGGGCAAAATATATGAACTGTGAAAGAGGCCAAGAAGGCAAACCAGGGAGAATAAGAAACTACAAGTACCAAAAGGCATTGGTTTTGTAAGAGGATGAGGATTGTGGATTGTAGAGTTAATGTAAGAGAGTTCGAAGTGTTCATGCAGAGGTAAATGTAAAATCCTTGCAGTTTCGAAAGTCTTCAACAGTGAGAAGGACACCCAAGACAAAATGTGGGTAAAATAACCCCCAGGAAGTGAAAGACATGGTTGAGCCCGGCAGAGGGAAGCCTGTACAGAAGCACGTTCTAAAGTGAAAGGGGCAAGACAGGCTTGTACAGTAAAGGTCAAAAGTGGAACTGTATATTTATGACAAGGCAGGCAAAGCCTAAGGAAGTGATTGAACTACCAGATGTTTGAGGTCCAAGCCTGAGCTGTTAAATTGTGCCAGTAAGCCAAAGTGTGCAAGACTGAAAAAACTGTGCCATCTATCTATGATTTTTAGGAAACTCTCTAGACCCTGTGGTGCTGAACGTGGGGAAGGGAGTTGTTATTTACAGCCATTCTGACATTTCTTTTGAGACACTATTTTCTTTTGTATTCCCTTATCACATTTGTCATTTTGAGAAGCGGGGCAAGGTTACGTTGTCTTAGTATAGGCCCTTTTATTTTTGACTAAGACTGACTTGGACTGTTTCTTATTTATTTAATGGTCGAGATTACTCCCATTCTAGAGTTAAGGCGAGTTAGGAATTCTACCGACCCAACCAAATTACCAAATAAAGGTTTTCGAAACTTGTATCCATTGTGTCTGTGTCTACTATTGATACCATGCCTTTCTTACAACTAGAAGATGATGCTAATTGTTATGATTTAGATGTGGCATTTATTCGCGCTATGCCCCTACAGGTTTGTCCCCCGGACATATGGGGTCCTTATATGCAATATTTGTTGTCCATGCCAAATGCAGTTTCTGATTTTGACCACTGAAAAGGATATATGTACGTGCTATAGATGACGGCACACTCATTTCTTATGCATTCCTTTTTTCCGTTCTCTTGGTGCTATTGTACCTCTGGGCACTCTGGTGTTGTTTATATGTTATATGTTTATGTAAAATCAATAAATAATTAAAAAAAGAAGTAGCATTAGCTGTAGCATCTTATTTTAAGACAAATCTTGTGGGTGGCTCTTTCCTGCCCCTGCTTTGTGACGCAATGAAAGCTGTCATTCGAGGGAAATTTATTAGCCGTACTGCTGCTTATTAAAAAACCCAAGATAAGCTCAGATCTGGCTTTGAGGAGGAAGTCAAAAATAAAGATAGGGAACATGAAAGCCTGAGAACATTGAAGGCTATGCGCAATCTAAGGAGAGCCAGGGCCCAACTTGAGGCCTACTTGGCCAAAGGACGGCTCAGTTATTTCTGAAAATGAAACAATATTACTATTCCAGCGGGAATAAAGCAAATAGAATACTAGAATACTAGCTACCCAAACAAAAGTCCTGCAATAAAATCCTGGCTCTTAGGGATGATACTGGGATGCCATACTATGATGAGACTTCTAAAATTGACTTAAATCACCAATACTATACCATTGTGATAACTGGTGCTCTAAGAGATGTAGGCCTCCAATCAGATTACCTGGCGTTGGCGGCTCTCCCTCGCCTGTTACTGGAGTTATGGCATGAGCTGGAGCAGCCTGTATGGGAGGAGGAGGTTGAATGTGCCATTAAAGTGCTTAAAGACAAAACCCCAGGCCTAATGGGCTCACGGCACAATTCTACAAAGTGTATCAATCCCTCCTTATCCCGCACATAACCAATTTGTTTAACACTTTCTCAACAACTGGGAGGATCACTGCATCAATGCAAGAATCTACAACAATCCTGATTTTGAAACCAAATAAGGGCCCTAAGCTTCCCGAATCATACAGACCAATCAGAATCATGAATTATGACGCTAAAATATTCTCTAACATTTTAGCCAACTGCCTGATGTTGATACTACCTGGGCTGGTTCATGCAGATCAGACTGGCTTAATTTTAGACAGGAATGTCCATGATAACATAAGACATATCCTCACCAGACAGAAATGGGATGTCGGAGGGAACAAGAGTTGGACGTGATATCATTAGATGCCCACAAAGCATTTTGACCAAGTGGATTAGGGCTATAGACAAATGCTCCTTCAATCAATTGGATGTGGCACAACTTTCATGTGATACCTCCTATCTAACTACAATGTCCCTACTACAAAAATCTGGATTAATGGCAAAGCTACTCCAGCAATACCAACCACAAGAGGCACCAGGCAGGGTTGCCCTCTGTTCCCCCTCCACTTTGCTATGTTTATGGAGCCCTTCACTAAAAGGGTTAGAGATGACAACAGCATAAGTGCAATAATGTTGAAAGTCAAAGAATATAAGCTCTTCCTCTATGCTGATGATGTCCCCCTCACAGTAACAGATGTAGTTATTTTGTTTGGGGCACTTATGGAAGAGTTGAGGCAGTTTGGATTGGCTTCTGGGTTTCGGTTAACTATTCCAAATCCCGGGGTTCTTGCCATTTCGATCACTCCAGGGACACAGCGGCAGTTGCTGGGCCTAAGTCTGATAAAATGGCCACATGAATCAATAGACTATCTTGGGTACGTATCCCATCCTCCATAGATAATCTCTTTCGCCTCAAGTTTCCCCCACTGTTCATGAAGCTGGCTGACATGATGTACAATTGGAATGCCCAGGAAATCTCTTGGATAGGTCAGGTCACAGCAGTAAAAAATGAACCTAGTTCCTAAACTGTTAATTTACCTGGCCCTGCCAGTTAAAATCCCTGATGGGTATTTATACACCTTGCAGGGAAAGATAATCTCTTTTATCTGAAAGTTAGGAGGGCCAGAATATGGAAAAAGGTCCTCATGAGAAGTACTCTGATGGGTGGGCTTTGGGTACGGGACATATACCGATTTAATCTGGCGGCACAGCTTTCCCGCATTTCTACATGGGGTCAAACTCACACTCAGGCTAGATGGTTGCAGATGGAACAAGATTCATCCCCAATTCCGCTTTCGCAGCTACCCTTTACGAGTTTTGAGAGTTGGGTTGGTGAGTATAAGGGAATTAAGGCAGCTCTATGGATCTAGTATACCCACTGATGTTTCTTGAATACAAGTTTAACTTAAGCAAGAAAGAAAGATTCAGGTACGCCCAGCTGCGTCACTGGGTATCACAGCTAGAAGTAAAGAACAAGGCTACAAGGCCTTCAAGTGCGCTTGAACTTACCTATTTTAGTGACCTGGCAAAAGCTAAGGAATCCTCCCTACATAAGCCTTTAGATCGCTACAACCCTCAGGAGTGCCTACCCTACATGTTAAAATGGAAGCAAGAATTTGGGAGGACTCCTGTAAATGGATTTGGGCCAGGAATCTCTGCACAACTAGAGGCACTACTGACAGGGAATTCTTACTAAAGGTTTGTTATATGTGGTACCTGCCCCTGACAGGCTTAATAAAAAATAATTTATCTACCCTAGAGTCTGGTGGTGAGGATGTAACAATATGGGTACGTTTTTCCACGTGTGTTGGGAGTGCATCAGAACTCAATACTTTTGGAAGGAGGTGCTTTTGGATATTACATCAATCACAGGTATTCATTTACCCCGGGATCCATTCATTATACTTCTGGGCGTTACGGAGGATGGGATCTACCCAAGTACAGGTAACATGGCAAATCTGATCACTTATCTTGTGATGGCAGCTAAGATCACACTTGCTAGGAATTGGACGATTTGGACAGCTGAGAAAATCACGACCATGTCACTGGGAAAATATGCAATCTATGTTAACGTGTGGCTGCCGTTTATTGAACACGCTCAGAATGCTCTTCCTCCTATATACGAACCTAACATGTACAAATATTTTTCACTGTTATGAATGTGTTAAAGAGTATAGGTAAGATGTTAAGCTTAGGAGGGGGGCTCCATGCTGAGTGGAACGTGTCAGGAACAAACAAGTGGCAAGCAGCAGCAAAGGGGACTTTAATGCTCAGAACAATGTATTTCAGTGTAAAAGCTTATGTAAAGGTCACTGGAGGGGAAGACATGCATATTTCAGGAGCCTCCTTTGTGTAATCTGCAGGAAAGCAGCTTGGAACAAAAGACAGACAACTCAGGGCAGCCAAGGAAGCATTTGAATACATTACCCGGAAGGCCCACGTGAACACGGGCCTTCTGGAACTCCTATGACCACGCCCGACGTTACGCGCATGCGCGCGCCACACCGGACAGCCCCTGCTTGTGCTACGGAGCATCAGAGGAAGCAGAGGTGGAACTTAGGAGCTCCTGCAGGCTACCTAGAGCGGGGCCGTTCCCCGCCTGCGCATCTACTGCAGCATTGCAGTCTCAACGTTCTTAGAGATGAACATGTTACCGCGTAGACCAGTAGACGGAGACCGGAGCACATATTAGCCATACACTGCTGCATGTTAGAACGGCAGCGTGGTTTTGAGACACTGAAACACATGAAGCGCATGTATTCTCAGAAACAGTTACTGATTGCATGTGCAATCAGTAACTGCTAATGTTTGCTTATGTTGTAATCACGCTTTATGCTACGCGAAACTCACAGTGTCCTTTCTTTGTAGCGGAGCTCTGTATCAACACAGATTGACACCCCTTGGGACGGCAGGTTGTGGGGGAGAGCCGCACGAACCACAAACTCAAAGCTAAGTGCATTCTAATTGTAATACTGTTGTGAAGTGCATGCAATGATCTTTGTGCAACATGATGTAATGTTGTTTAGGTGCACGAGGTAGCAACACGGAGTAATGTACCACATGATGTAATTCTGGTGCAAGAGACAGCACCAAGGTGTAAAGTGCAACATGAAAGTGATGTTGTTGTGTTAACTGCAGGAGGCAGCACCCAAGCAGTAGTAGGTGCTCCTTCAGCAAATCATAGGGAGACTGTGTACAGCAAAGCAAGTGTGGAAGAGTGTGTGTGTGAACAGAGATGTATGGGCGGAGATAACAGCACCTCATCAGGAACTATTGTAGAATACCTTCCCCAACCCCATTCCCATCCACAACCTTGACCTAACCCTCTTCCCGGTTACCCTAACTTCCCCCTGCCCATCCAAACCGTGGACCCTAACCCTCTTTCCCCGGCGGGTCGCGGTGGCCTGTGGTTACTCATAGCCTCCCAGCCACCTAGACCCATCGGGGAGGCAGGTGTTTGTGCTACCTCCGCGCAAGACTAAGGGAACCTGAGTGTCATTACTGCATGTGAAAGGGTGTTATTGATCAGGCCAATCAAATTACCTCTCCAGGATATATGCTTTTTGGTCATAACTCCAGTCGTGTAACTGTCTTGCTTTACCAATAAATAAAATTGTTTAAAAAAAGAAAACAAACAGCCATCAGAAAGAGTCAATAATCTGGTAGCATTAGGGCTTGCATAGCTAACCACACCTCAAACCACTGAACAGGACACACCTAGGACTTTATGATTCCTGTGGTCTAGATACTTCAAACGTGGTAGTCCATCCCAAATCCTGGTTGGACCACATACTATTCACCCGATCTTTGGGAACCACCACCACCACCTAATGGCCCTGAACAAATAGGTGTAATCTAATGCAGAGATCTGAACTAATTATGCCCCTCCATATTCTTTTTATCCTTAAACCTTTTCGGTTTACTATTATTAAAGATGCAAAATCACAGCACCTGATTGAGAACCTACATTCCAGCATTACCAACATGCCCAACGCCATACCTGCAATTGGTGTAGAAATACTTATACAGGCATATAAAGCAAACAAGTGGTGTTCTCTTATCTGACCAGGAGCAAGAAACATATATGAAACCTGGATCTGGGACTCCGCCTGTAATCAAGGTTCTAGCTCAGGATGGATTCTATTGACTGGAACACCTGCCAATGTTGTTTTTAAATTTTCTTCTCTGAATCAAAAATCAATAACCAACTGTTTGAGGTCCTGGTTACCACATAAAGTTATGTTATGTTATTTGACATTTATATAGCGCTCTATATATCATTGGTATGACCTCAAAGCGCTTGTGGTTTGAACGCCCTCAGGGACAGTAGTCCAGGTCAGTCTGTCAGTCTAGAAATACGGATACCTCTACTTTGAGACCGCAAACGCATTTTGGTGGCCGTGGACCAACCGTCTCATGCACGATACGACAGAATATAGGTTTTCGAGTTTGCCAATGAACGGCCATTTTGATGTAGCAAGAATCGCCATTTTGTTTTCTAACCATTGCTCATTGCTTTCTGTTCCTATTGCTTCTCAGTATATTTTCCGCTTACACTGCTCCACTGTGGAACATTGTTGTCTGTATGTGAAAAGGACAAGGCCGCAGGGCCGTGAGGATAACAAGAGTTCGCTGAAACACAAACATAGGCAGCGCCAGGAAGAATGCCCGGCTCCCTCCCGAATGTAGCCTTGAGGCAGAGCTGCAAGGCATTTAATCATTTCACAGCTGCCAGCCAGTCTCGTTATATGGTAGAATATTTTCGAATAATACAGCTAAAGGCTTAAATTATACTGTTCTAACGGCCCCCCTTTGCTGAGCCCGCTAGAGCATGTCGGCTCCCAGGACGCGAATAGCACCTGATAGATAGCAAGGTCCGGAATGCAACTCCCCCCGTATGTAGTTCGCTTCCAAGAACAGAAGGGCCGTGTTCTATTCAATAACCAAAAGATGCCTTTGCACGCACAAATTGCAAATTGTTACTAAAATAGATGTTTGAAGGTGTCATAGTGGTCGGAGATGTCCATCATCACACCAAGTTCAAAGAAACCCAATAAAGAGGGGGTGTTAAATATGTCATAGCTGATTGTTTGATATGCATTTTGTATATATGTAACTGATGTACGTAATTCGCTCTCTTGCGTCCCTCGAGGTCTAGAGATACACGTTGCGGGGCGTGAGACCGAGTTGGCCAACTGAGACTTTTGCTTTGCAATAAAACCCTAGCTTTGGGAATACAACCTTGTGTCTGGCGTCTCTATCGTGTGTGGTGACCCGTCTTGTTTCCATAGACGTCAGGGTCCCCTAGGGGCCCCTTTCAAGATGGCGCCTGAATAGGGACCTTCCCCCATTTGTTCCTTCGCGTAACGTTGTAATTGAGAAAGCCAGGGAACGGCGAGGACGGGACGATCGAGCCGGGATCAAGAGGTGTTCGGGGCGCCCTGTAAAAGTGATGAGACTCCTTTGCAGATCTGCACACATCTGATTCCTGATCGACGTGCCTGGCTAGAGAACAAGGAGGCGAGGGTCCCGAAACGAGGCGGAAGCCAAGAAACGCAGACACAACGTCCTTTGGTGCGTCAGTATACAGACAACTTGATTTATCAGGTGAGTCATTCCCCGATTCAAAGCATCCTGGTATTGGTTGAGAGTTGACTTTGCAAAATCAAACGCCCTAGGTAAGGTTGATTAACCAGGGGGAAGGTTGAAACATGCCTGGGGTATTGTCCACCCTAGCGGGGTTTTTCCGCTGAGGTAGACAATCTTTGGAAGTTGGCCAAATTGTACCACCTGGGGGAACGCCGGCGTATGAGATGTATGTGAAGTATGGAGTGGATGCGAAAATATTCTGTGAGACTTGGCATAGGCAAACCAGAAAGCAACAAGACCCTCAGTGGCTGATTAATGGTAGTTTTGAGATGGCGAGGATAGATAACTTGGAAAGGGTGTTGATAAGAAAGAAAGCGCGTCCTGTAGCATTTGAGACTATGAAAGACTGGAGAAAGGAAGCAATGCTCCAATTTAAAAGCAGAGCAAAGCATGCGCGCAGGCATAAATCAAAAGGTGAGGTAGCGGAAGAAAAAGAAGAGGAGGAGTGGACTGAGAGTCTAAGAAGGGCAGGCAGGCGTGACCAGTTGAATATAGAAAAGATATACCCACAGCGAGAATTACACATAGCAGATGAATTGATAGAAATATATTGACCCATACAAAACAAGGCCCAAGATCAGAAGTAAGACCAGACACATCAGTAGCTATTGCCCAGAGCCCGCCCGTAGCCCAAGCTCCCCCTCCGGTAGCTCAAGCCCTCCCACAGCCACAGACCGCGCACGTAACACTTCCTATTAGCCAAACAGGCCCACAGCAGACACTCCCTGTTCCCATTGTCCCATCCGCACCTCCCGCCTTAGACACAGACTCGGTACCGTCCGTTCCTCCCGGGGTTAAAGTTGAAACCGTGGGGGCAAGATGCGGGACGGACCAAAGGGAGTGCACAAGGGTAACCTGCAGCGCAATCAGCAAAGAAAGGAAGGTGGAATTGCAGCAACAGGCAGAGATGTATATAGACGGGAATGATGGGACGGCAACATTGGCTTCGATATATGACTTTCGTAGAAGCAACGAAAGACAGGTAGTGTTGGAATGCATGGGTGAATATTTGGTGGAGAAATGGAAACAGCTAATTGGGAAATTACCACCGCAGCGATTGTTAGATTTGAATGCATTAGCACGCTGTAGGGAGAGGGATGAAGAAGTGAGAGAACATGTGTATAGACTTTTTGAGCTTAAAGATGAATTAGATAATGATTATGCCGAAATGTTTACTGCACCTGGGTACAGGAGTATGGAAGTCGGGAGACCTGGGAAGGGGGAAAAGGGGTCGCATAATAAACGGCAGCAGTTACCATCGCTGGGGCAGAAGGAGATGGTGAACGAATTATCGTTGCTAAAACAGGTGGGGGCAGACTTGAAGGAATGTCTAATTAGAACACAGGTACTATTGCAGCAAGTAACAAGACATAATATAGGGCGAGGGAACGCACAAGGAAGGAGTAGTTTGAATATGCATGGGGGAACAGTGGGGCCGAATCAGTGTGCATATTGTAAAGAGGAAGGACATTGGAGAGTGCAATGCCCGCATCTACAGAATAGAAATGGGTCTGGTCAGAGGAGACAGCATAGAGGACACCCAGGAGCGAATGGACCAAATAGGAATAGTATGCAGCAGCATCATAATAACGGAGGAAATGAAAACCAAGGCCAAAACCAAAATGCACCAAACCAGAGTCAGGGACAGCAAAATCAACAATATGGAAATCAGATTGGGGGATATAGAGGGAAGAGTGGAAATGTTTTCGATACACAGCCAAACACGTATTACAGTAATAGTAATGATTACACATCGGACGATGTGTTATTTCCCCAATAGGACAGCCCAGGACAGGGGTCGGAACCAGTGTCTATTCACGTGAATCAGAGAGGACCCTACGTAGAAATGAGAGTCAGGAATGAGGAGCACCGCTTTCTTGTAGATACAGGAGCACAGAAGTGTTCAATAGACCATCACTTGGTTCCGAATATACCACTTTCAGGGCAAAAGAATGTTTCCGTAGGGTGCGCAGGTACACCAGTCATAAACCCAGTGTCCAAACCAGTCCCAGTTACCATAGGACCATTTACCGAACATTGTCCTTTCCTTCTAACAGAAAATTGTGGAGAAAATTTGTTGGGATTAAATTTGTTGAAAAAACTAGGTTCTGTTATACATTGCACGGCAGACAGAGTGTTTCTAACGATATGGCCACACGATGCCCCTGTGTCAGAATTCATGTCCGAAGCGTTACCAGGGGAACTAAGTAAAGTACCAACCTGTATATGGGCAATGCATGACAACGATGTGGGATGTTTAAAGATAGAGCCAGTAAAAATTATTTTAAAAGAAGGTGTTACCCTACCGCGAATACCCCAATACAAAATTTCGGTTGAAGGTGAGAAAGGATTGAAGAGTATTGTTACCGATTTGGTGAAATTAGAGGAAATCACAGGCAGTACATGCAACAGCCCGATTCTTCCGGTTTATAAAAAAGGAGGTAATGAGGTACCATTCCATTTCATAATTGACCTACGCGCGTTGAATAAGGTAGTAGATCCGCAATTTCCTCTAGTGCCAGACGTCACTACAATATTGACGATGATACCTGTTTCAGCAGAATATTTTAGTGTACTAGATCTGAAAAACGCATTCTTTAGTATTCCAGTGGACAAGGACAGTAGATATTTGTTCGCGTTCACATTAGGAGGACGATCATTTACATTTACGCGGATTCCGCAAGGTTATACGGAAAGTCCAAGTATTTACAGTAGAGCATTAAAAGAACAGCTAGACATGCTGGAAATACCCGTGGGTTGTGTACTTTTGCAATACATAGATGATTTATTGCTAGCTGCAGACACGGAGGAGATTTGTAAAGAAAGCACTGTATTATTACTGTCACACCTAGCGGCACATGGCCATAAAGCTAGTTTGAAGAAATTTCAGTATAATCGAAAGGAGGTGGCTTATTTGGGCTACCTACTTTCGAAAGGAGGGAGAAGACTAATGCCAGAACGCATAGAAAGTATTTCTTGTATGCCTATTCCAAAGACACAAAAAGGAGTCAGAGCCATAATAGGCATGGCTTCATATTGCCGACAATGGATTGGTAATTTTGCGTTAATTGTGAAACCATTAGTGAATTTGACTAGAAAAGATGCAGTTATGCCTTTGCAGTGGTATGAGAAATGTCAGAGAGCATTTGATGGATTAAAAACTGCATTATGCTCGGCTCCAGTTTTAGGTACGCCGAACTATGAGAACATTTTTAGACTATTTGTGTGTGAAGGTGAAGGAAGTGCATTGGCGGTTTTGACAGAGGAGCAAGGTGGAAGAAATAGGCCATGTGGCTATTTTTCTTCTGCGCTGGACCCTGTAGCGCGCGCACTACCACTAAGTTTGCGATCTGTCGCGGCGGGTGCTGCGTCAGTGAAACAAACGGAAGGGATGGTATTAGGGCACACTTTAATTCTGATGGTGCCAGATGCTATAGACGTTCTATTAAATAGGACACAGACGCAACACCTCACCTCTGCTAGATTGACAAGATATGAGATTATCTTGTTTGCGCCCCATATTCAAATTATGAGGTGTAGCGCTTTGAATCCTGTAGAATTAATGCCACTAAACATAAAAGAAATTGGGAAGAATGAATCACCCCCCCACAATTGCTTAATTGTCACTGAGGAAGAAACCAAGGGAAGAGTTGATTTAAGTGATATTCCACAGAAAGAGCCGGATGGAGAGTTATTTTGTGACGGCTCATGTTTTAAATTACCAGATGGCACGACAACTGCCGCATACGCTATCACTACCCTAGAGAGTGTTGTAGAAAGTAAAAGAATCCCCTATAATTCAGCACAAGCCGCGGAAATAATGGCATTGACCAGAGCCTGCAAGATTTCTGAAAATTTGAATGTGAATATATATACTGATAGTCAGTATGCTTTTGGAGTGGTTCATAACTTTGGTCGACTCTGGGCTGAGAGAGGGTTTCTGACATCCCATGGTGCCAGAATTCAACATGGCCCTTTGATTGTACGATTGCTGTCTGCACTCACGTTTCCAAAGCGCCTAGCAATAGTGAAATGCGAGGCACATAAAAAAGTAACATGCAAAATAGGAGAGGGAAATGCGTTTGCAGACAGAATTGCGAAACAAACTGCCACTAATTTGAATACCAAGATGATGACGGTCCAGACAGAGGAAGTACCCTGTATGATAGAAGATGGAATTGCGACTGTCAAAGAAATGCAGGCCGAGGCTACGGCTGATGAAATACAGGGATGGGCAGAGGGATCTGCTGAGTTGGATTTGGAGGGTTATTGGGTGGACAAGGGAACTAGAAACTGGATGTTGCCAAATTCGTATGTGACAGCAATGGTCACAATGGCCCACAGCCCTACGCACATCTGTGCCAAGAAAATGATACAGCACCTTTCTACAATATGGCAGAATGTAAACATAAAAAAGAATGCAGAGAGGTTGGTACAGAACTGTATCACGTGTTTACAACACAATGTAGCAAAGGGAACAGTGACTCCAACAGGCAGTTTTGGCCCGCCCTCCATGCCGTTTGAGGTAGTTCATTTTGATTTCATAGAGATGGAGAGGTGCCAAAACTTAAAATACGTCTTGGTGGTAATCTGTGCATTCAGTAAGTGGGTGGAAGCATATCCTTTGAAAGATTGCACAGCAATGAGTACGGCAAAAGTAATGTTGCAGGAGTATTTTTCCAGATTTGGCTTGCCCCGGGTCCTATGGTCTGATAATGGGCTGCATTTTGTGAGTACAGTGGTATTACAGATATGTGCTGGTCTCCAGATTGATAAGAGATTCCATAGTTCAAGGCATCCGAGTTCTGCCGGTCTTGTGGAGAGGCACAACGGGATTCTTAAATCAAAGATTAGCAAGATTTGTGCGGGAAGCAAGTTGAGTTGGGTGGATGCATTACCAATAGCACTATTATGCATGCGTACGTCTGTGCAGGCTAAAACTGGGCTCTCCCCGTACGAAATCGTAATGGGGAGACCGGCGAATGTTTGGTGTGCACCTCAGCCAAAACGACTTAGTGAGATAGAACATCCTGTGCTTAGTACTTATTGTGGCCTTTTAATGCAGAAATTGCGTTTGATTCATCAGCAGGTGCAGGAGGCATTACCAGTAAGGTACACCGGTCCGGGGCACGCGCTGGAGCCAGGAGACTGGGTGCTGCTAAAAAACTTTGAAAGAAAGTCATCATTAGCACCCAGGTAGCGTGGGTCCCATCAAGTACTTTTGGCGACGCAGACGGCAATACGGGTGGATGGAAGGAAGTTGTGGATCCATGCAACCCATGCCACTGCACTAAAAGTCTTGCCTGACACTGATGACCGGAAAGAGACAGCGGTCCCAGAAACGAAAGAAACTGTTGCCAGTGAGCAGCCACCGAATCTGCCAAAACGAGAAGTGAAACTCGAAACAAAGCCTGAGACGATTGCCAAAAAGGGGGAAGGGCAAAGAGTGCCCCAACGTTGCCCAGCAGAATCGACATCACTGCTGACCGACGTGAAATCTGCCTTGCAGATACCAGCAAAACCAAATTGTGTACCCCTTTGGCGCCCACCAGCACTTGCCAGCACGTCAAAAACCGGATCTGCATCATTGGCGCAGCGCACACCAGCACCTGCAGTAGCGCCACAGGCTGACTTCAAGCCTGAATCTGAAAGTGCACCGGCACTGTTCACGGATCATACGATACCAGGAGCAAGACGATACAACCTGCGGCCTCGGAAGACAAAGTGATCGGCATTCTTATTTTTTTGGGTGTTTATGTCAACCTCTGGTTCAGCTCATGGACGAAGAAGGAACCAGGGGTGTAGAGGAGAGAAGCGTGAGAATTGTGCAAATCGGACAATTCAAGACTCGCGGCTCCTCGGTGCGATCATAAAAAGTACATGTGTCCGGAACCAGAGCGGACAAGCTGGGCGCACATGGTACTATAGCAAGTGAGATAATTGATTAACAGTACATGTGTCCGGAACCAGAGCGGACGAGCTGGGCGCACATGATACTGAGGCGATAACTGAATAAAGGTCCTCTGAGCAGTATAAGAAGGGACAAGTGATCTCGCCTAAAAACGAATAATCAAATCCAGGCTAAAAAGGACAGACAAAACTGAACTGTGAGAATTCCATTGAACTTATAGACATCAGAGCAAGCGCGACGAAGAGAGAGATCCACAACGAACTGTGATAAGGAAGAAGAAGGACGACGAGAAACATGCCGGGACCGGTTCCAGCCTCCTCCTGCACCACCACTGCTGAGAATGAGTCAGTTATAAAGACTATACATTTAAGAAAAACGCATGGTAAAACAAATTGTATGCTGGCACTAACGATAATAATGTGCTTAATGAGCATGGTAGCACCAATATCGACAGCCCTAACATTATGGCGGGTAGAAACAATACACCCATTAGAAATGTTTTTACCAATAATTAATATATCCACTACTGAAAGCCCAGTTCAGGTGATCACTTATACCCTACCCCCAATGGAAGAAAAACATAGGGATGGTTTTGGAAATAACACCTCTTACTGCTGATAATGAACGTGACACATGCAATCCTAAAGAAAACAAACTGCTGGGTATGTGCCAATTTACCACAGCATGCCGGAAAAGGAATAGGGTGGTATGTGCAGCCATTACCATTAAGTTCTGCATGTAGTGCATCTTTAGGTGCAATGTTCTATGGGAAATGGAATAAGAGTAATACGGGTCAAATAGACAGAACCAACATGAATGAGTTTGAGGAGATAATAATGAAGCCTGTGGGTTGTTCCATTTTCCATTAAGCACAAGTAATAGGCCCAGAGCCCACGAGGAAAAGTACACGGAAGATAACACGACAAAATAGACGAGATAGATTGTCCCCACCAGAAAAAACATCTGTAATGACGTTTCGTGTAAGAACAAAAGGGGACAAAGATGCAATTCCCCCATCTTACACAGTGAATTATAGCCCAAGAACTGTCCCTTTTTGTCTAAAAAAGAAAGGCACTTTTCCAGTCGGAACATATACTGGTTGTATGAATACAGTGGTACTAAAATGGGAAATAGAATCAGTATACGTGGTGATCCAGTTTATTTTATATGTGGAGAGAAAGCATACCCTTGGTTGCCCAGAAACTGGGGAGGTACATGTTACCTAGGGCTACTGTTCCCAGGAGTATTCCTCTTAGAAACAGCAGCCATGGCCAGATTATACAAAACCAGAGTCAAAAGGACTGACAAAGGTGTTTTAATAGCAACTGATGTAGCGAAATCATTCATTCCATTCTTAGGACAGATAGTGAACTCCTATAATATAAGGCAACTGTCCAGAATCCTAAAGAATACAATAAACACAACAACGGATATATATTTTAACACGACGTTGGAAGAAAGAGGAATAAGGTTAATGACGCTACAAAATAGAATGGCTCTCGATGTAATCCTGGGTGATCGTGGGGGAATTTGCAAAATAGTGGGATCAGCATGTTGCGTTTATGTCGATGACTATTCCCCCACGATCTTTGAAGCAATAAAGAAAATGCACGTTCTAAGCTCTGAACTCCCCACGGGAGAAGGGAGCTGGGGAATAGGATCTTGGTTTTGGGGAATACTACGATCTTGGGGATGGAAGTTGATCTCAATATTAGTAGTGGTGTTCGGAATATTCCTAACGTGCTGTTGTTGTGTACATTGTTTACCCATAGTTGCACAGAGGTAACTGAGGGATGTACGGAAGGATGCATGCATATGATAACAAAGAAAAACAACCTCATGATCGAACTAGCCCAAACCCAAATGAGATAAGAGCAGTAAAAGAGTTGATGGCAATAAATATTGATGAAGACAATGATGTCCACGATAGCATGCAAGATTCAGACATAAGTACTTCAGATTCATCATCACTAGAGGATGTTTCAATAAATAAATGAGACGTTTGGCATACGGCCAAAGGAGGGTTTGTCAGTCTAGAAATACGGATACCTCTACTTTGAGACAGAATATAGGTTTTTCGAGTTTGCCAATGAACGGCCATTTTGATGTAGCAAGAATCGCCATTTTGTTTTCTAACCATTGCTCATTCCTTTTTGTTCCTATTGCTTCGCAGTATATTTTCCGCTTACATTGCTCGACTGTGGAACATTGTTGTCTGTATGTGAAAAGGACAAGGCCGCAGGGCCGTGAAGATAACAAGAGTTCGCTGAAACACAAACGTAGGCAGCGCCAGGAAGAATGCCCGGCTCCCTCCCAAATGTAGCCTTGAGGCAGAGCTGCAGGGCATTTAATCATTTCACAGCTGCCAGCCAGTCTCGTTATATGGTAGAATATGTTAGAATAATACAGCTAAAGGCTTAAATTATGCTGTTCTAACGGCCCCCCTTTGCTGAGCCCGCTAGAGCATGTCGGCTCCCAGGACGCAAATAGCACCTGATAGATAGCAAGGTCCGGAATGCAACTCCCCCCGTATGTAGTTCGCTTCCAAGAACAGAAGCGCCATGTTCTATTCAATAACCAAAAGATGCCTTCGCACTCACAAATTGCAAATTGTTACTAGAATAGATGTTTGAAGGTGTCATAGTGGTCGGAGATGTCCATCATCACACGTTCAAAGAAACCCAATAAAGGGGGGGTGTTAAACATGTCATAGCTGATTGTTTGATATGCATTTTGTATATATGTAACTGATGTACGTAATTTGCTCTCTTGCGTCCCTCGAGGTCTAGAGATACACGTCGCGGGGCGTGAGACCGAGTTGGCCAACTGAGACTTTTGCTTTGCAATAAAACCCTAGCTTTGGGAATACAACCTTGTGTCTGGCGTCTCTATCGTGTGTGGTGACCCGCCTTGTTTCCATAGACATCAGGGTCCCCTAGGGGCCCCTTTCAAGTCGAGAGAGTAGGGTATCATATGGTGTGTGGGTGCACTGATTATGCGCGGAGCTGATGCGATTGCCTGATGGTAGCTGCATCGTAGCATTAGGTGTGTTGTTATTGAGATCAGTTGAATGTGTTCAGTCTGGAGGTTGATCTCTGAGACTGAGTTCTGGCTGTGTTAGGCCTGTGTAGGACACTTAATAATAATAAATAATAATAATAATTTGGCATTTATATAGCGCTACGAACCCTCAGGTATCTGAGCGCTGCTTATTATTACCCACGGTGTGTGGTGCTCATTTATCGACCTCGGAAGGATGAAACGCTGAGTTTGGCGCTGCCGGGATTCGAACCTGCGTTTGCAGGCTCTGCACTGATGTCAAAGCGAGCGCTCTACTCGCTGTGCCACTTGCCACTTGAGTACTTATGTGTGCAGCCAGGCTGATTGTTCATGGGGTATAGCTGCGTTTTAGCAGGATGTTGAGGTGTTCATGAAGTATTGTTTGTATGTGAGCAGTTAGGCCAAAATTGATTGAGGTGTGTAACTGTGCTCTATTGTGTGTTGGTGTAGAGTAGTGAGTGAGCATAGCGATAGGAGAGGTGAGTGTCAGGAGTGGAGGTTTAATTCTTACGAGCTCAGTGTTCTGGGTTTCATCTACGCGTTTTGCGATTGCTGCATTCAGAGTGACCTTATTAGTGACTTAATAGTCGCTTTCAGTTGCGTCATTGCTCGGTATCTCTTTGAACACTTGTCTGCAGGTTGCAAGGTCTCATGGTCTTATGGCATTATGGAAAGAGCCAGGTTTTTATATCTTTGCGGAAAGCCATGTAGTCTTCAGTGTGTCGAATGTGTGGGAGGAGTGAGTTCCACAGAGACCAGAGTACATCAAGGTCATTATTTTAAGATAACAAGAAAAAAAGTTATTTGGTTTCCTCAAGCAAGACTCAGATCCAACAAAAGGAAATACTACCAATCTGAGTTCCCTCCCCTCCCAGAAGGAATTGTAGTTCCACAGTAACTCACAGATTGGGTTTCTAAAGATTGTCCTCCCTTCTGTCTTGATTGCATGTTCTGCTTCTCATCTTTGTCGCTTGTTATCCTGGGAAGATCCCTCTGTTGGGTGTCGCAGATTGAGTGAGCCTGCACATCACGGCTAGGCTGATACTGGAGTGTGGGCTCTGTGCTGCCAAGTCAATCCTCGAAACTTCTGCCAGAGTTTAGGCCATTTGGGGAGGTATGCTGGTTGGTTATGACAGTGTACCGTTTCAACTGGCCTGGGGGATCTGGCACGGATTCAAACCACTAATGAATTATGAATTCAAAGTGATGAATCACTGTGTGTCCCAAGCACTCTAAACCAGATTTAACTCTGCAAATGTACAATATTTCATCTCTGATCAATAACATTTTCAACATAATATATCACAATAATTCAACGACTTCAATAACATTTTGTTAATAACATTGTGTTAAACTTGTATATCAACAATTCACAACGATCTTCATATATTGCCAAATTATTTTTAAGAAACAATATATCAAGTTCCTTAGTTATATTATTCAAATAACACGTGTATGATTGGATGCTTATCAAAATTCCCAACGCATTTCAGATTCAAATAGCCTTTGTCATGGGTCCATCCCAATCACTTTTCTGTAAAGATATGTACAAACAAATATGTCTTTTTTAGTCCCACTTTATTGTATAGCAAACTCTGAATTCATAACACATTAGTAATTTCTGTTCAGACAAGAGAACAGACTGTTAGCCCCATGCACCAGAAATATGACAATTTGCAAACTGGGTGTGCACCTGATGCACTAAAACTGATTAAAAGCAGCTCACCCTCGTCTACATCCTCATCTATTAAGAATGATCCCATACCTAGGCAAATCTTCGGTTTCCCCCCTCCTCCTTTCTTTACTACCTTCACTCTCATGCATCTCAGAAACACTTTGCAACATGCTTGTACCTTTCACCACCTTAGCTCTTGTGAATAAAGGTATGAATGCGCCCCCAAGTCTCTGCCCCTCTATGTCTGAATCTGCCCTCCTCCAGCGAATTCCCTACTGTACCATTAACCTGCTTTGTAGGTCTCATCTTCCCTTTTGCTCCTTCCCTATCTTTGCTCCTCCTCCACTTGCTGGTCTTTATCCTCCACTCTTCTTCTCCACTCTCCTACTTCCTCCCCCCCTTAGCCGTCACCGCTATCTGTACCACCACCTCCTCTTTACTTCCCTCTTTCTCTCCAGCCACCCTACTGGATGAAAAACAACTGCCTCTATCTAAATGGCCCCAAAACTGTGATCATACTACGCAGGGTTACACTTTAGAGTAAATGTTCTTCCCCTGCGTCTCACAAATTGGCATAGATACCTACCTCTTCTGTAGAAAGTGGAAAATGAAATGTGTGCTATGTGAAGAATCACTTGTATACCGTCCCTTCTCCCCGAGGGGGAGCCCCCCCCCCTTTGAGGCTAGGTAGGTGAGCCTGTTCAGCAAGACCCTCCCTAGGGGTCAAGGCAAGTGGGACCTCACTGGGAGAGACTCCCCTTTTGGGACAAGGACTCCAGTTCCTTTGAGGAACTCCCTAGACCACCTCCCACAGCCGCATGTATGGCACTGTCTGCTATAAGGAACAATGTGGCACCTTTAAATTTTGCTGAAGGCAATGCTACAAGAAATCAATATGAAAAAGGAGATCTCTTTAAAAGGGACGTGTATTTAACTGAGAGGAGTCGGAGAAGGAGAGAGGGAGAGTATTGTATGCACGGGAAATCCCCTGACATCATCTGGAGGTGGAGCCAAGACAGGTTGCAGAGCCTGCAAATTTCGAGTGTGAGACGCTGAAAACGCTGGAGGCCCAACGTATGCAACAGCAAAGTAATAATTGTGAAGAGAACAGGGGAACCACGTGCCTGGTGGTGGTGTGATCACATCTGCAGCATGGTCGGCAGGACACCCGAACAACAACGCTGAGACTACTGTTGCTGGAAGCGTGAACCTCTTTCTATCACCAGTGCCCGTGTACTGCAGTAACCCAATGATAAGCCAAGAACGAGATGCCACCAAGAGTGAGGAGCGAGAAGACCGATACCGAAGATCCTTGCCCAAGCAAGAGCCGAACCCGGCAACCTTACCCTGTATACAGAGAGGTACCGGGGGAACCAGGAGGCTGCGGGGACATCATTATAGGTGTGAAGAAACTTGTCCCAGTCCTAAGGACAAGACATTAAACCTAAGACTGTATAATTGGAATGGTGTAAACCATAGAAAGCCAAGTAATGAATAACCCGGACGAGGAAGACCGATATTATATGACGAGAGAAACTCGTCCCAGTTCTGAGGATGAGTTGTCACTAGAAAGATCAGCTAACATGGCATATAAAAAACCTATAAAAGAAGGGTCTAACCATCCTGGCTGGGGAACACACAGATTGGAAACAAGCCCCTAGCAAGAAGGGAAGATACCCTATGCCTTCAGAGTTGAAGACTGGAGAAAGCCCAACATAGATTGATGTAATGAGGGACAGGAAATAAGATTGTCAAGTGAACAAGAGAAAAGAGGAGACAACCTCAGAAAGAGAATCCATTACAAGTAAGCCCTAAAAAGGGAACAAGAGAAACCCAAATTAGGAAAGCCTTAATTAAAAGACTGGGATGAGTCTACAAGTTTAGACAAGAGTGTGAGAACATATCTGAAGGAAAGATATTCTAAGTATAATACCACAGAAAGCACAAAGCCTCAGAGTATTTTGGAAGAGCTACAAGAGTTGATGAAAAAAACTATCCAAGAAGATTACGGTAAGAAATATCTATACCAAGGAGAAACTTGTATATAAAGAGACCATCAGAAGAGATGAAAATATTGGGGGAAGAATGATATTCTCTTGGTCTATTTAATTTAGTTATATATAGTGGTAGGGTCAGGTAGAGTTAGTTTGTACAGAGGACATTTTTACTTTGGATTTCCTGACAACTGACAAGCACCTTTAGTTCCTTTAGATAGGCAGGGTAATCCCTCTAGCAATAGAGAACTATAGGCTTTATTTCTATAAATTCATTGAAAATAATTCAGAATGTCCTCAATGTGTCCGACTCCTTCTTCCGATCCCGCCACAGCTCTCAATCAGACCCCTATCAGACATGGGGAGTCATCCTGCCCCATAAGACTTCCTGAATCAGAGCAATGAGCAACCCTTTCCAGAAGGCACGAGGCAATCTCTAACAAAGTACCTCAAGAGTGCTGCCCCAACCAAAAGAAGAAATCACTGGTGCTTCTTCAGTCCATGTTTACAAGACAACACAAGCAGGCCAGTCAAATGCCTCTTGTTACTTCACAATGGGTGTGAGGTAACAAGAGGCGATACAACAACTTTCTGGCCTGAATCCTTTTATAGAGCCAGGCGAATACCTAATAGGAGGTCAGCGTGCATGCCACGATTACTTGGGAGACTTTTCAAAACCAGCAAACAGCATAAACATTGCCAGCCATCTTATAACAGTGCACCATGTGGCAATGTCATAAAAAGCTGAACCGCCACTGCAAATGCATGCCTCCATCAGCCCTACAAATGTAAACCTCAATACAATGAGCAGGACTGCGGACAAAATGAAAAACAATGCCTTTGGATTCCCAGTTACCCACCCACGAATTCATGCATACCACTCCCGGACAGCCCTGAATTCAACTGGCTGCCATGCTGACCCCAGAGCATAACAACCATATATGCTCATGTCAAATACCTCCCAACACCACGCGCACTAACTTTCAGCTCTCAGCGAAACATTAGCTCGAACAGATGTAGGCCCTCCATCAACAGATCTTCAGAAACACCCAAGGATCAAAGGTCGAGCAACCAGACCAAGTCCAAAACTGAGATTTGTGGACGATATCAATGCTTCACTGAAAGAACATCACTGGTTTTAGGATCCCCAAACCAAAAAACTATGATCGAGAGCTCGAAGACGATGATACGCACATATCTATTGTATTGTATTTACTTTTATCTATATAGCTCTTTCATCCAAAGCACTTTACAAGAGGAACAAGCATAATACAACAAGTAATACATGACAAATGAATCTGAACCAGAGAATAGTAAAAGGAACAATTTACATTATTGATAAGGAAAGGTGCTGATGGAGAGGGGCTAAGTGAGGGAGCAGGTAAGAGGAGTAGGAAGAGGTAGACTCAGTAGTGAGAGAGGAAAAAAGGATGCTAGGGGGGTGAGTGGAAGAGATAAGATTTTAGAGAAGTGCAGAATGAGGGGTAGGAGGTAATAGAGCGGACGGGAAAGGGTAGGCAGTTCCAATGGAAAGGAGCGAGAAGTTGGAAGGAGCGGAAGCGGGAAGGGGTAACAGGGTGGAGGAGGAGGAGAGAGAAGAAAGAGATCCGCAGAACGGAGTGAACGAGAAGGAGTATAAAAAGTGAGAAGGGAGGATAGGTAAGGCGGGGCAAGGCCATAGAGGGATTTGAAGACTAGACAGAGGAAATTCAATTTAAGCTGTGAATGAAATGAGAGCCAACCTCGTGAGTTGAGAGAAGAGGAGATGGAGTCGTGAGGTGAGAGAAGGCAGAGGGAGCGGATGGCAGAGTGGTAGATGGATTTGAGGGGGGAGAGGTGAGAGGAGGGGAGTCCAAAGAAAAGAGTGGAGAAGTAGAAGAGTCTGGAGAAGATAAGGGAGGTGACTAAGAGTTTAGTAGCGTGAAAGGTTAGGAAGGGACGAATTTTACGGATGTTATGGAGGTGGAAGCGGCAAGAACTGGCAGTGACAGAAATGTGGTGAGAGTGGGAGAGGTGGGGGTCAATGTGGAGACCTAGGTTGCGGGCGTGGGGAGAGAAGGGGAGTTGGGAAGGGGGGAAGAGAATAAAAGGAGGAGGGGAGGGAGCAGGAAGAGTGTTGTCAGGGAAGATCAGGATTTCAGTTTTGTCAGCATTGAGAGTAAGGAAGTGAGAGGACATCCACGATTTAATAGCAGAGAGCCAAAAGGAAAGCTTATGGTGGATGTCAGGAGAGAAGGAGGAGAAAGAGAGGAAGAGCTCGGTATCGTCAGCATAGAAATGGTGTGAGACACCAAAGGAGGAGATAATGGGAGCTAAGAAGGAAGTGTAGATGTAGAAGAGAAATGGGCGAAGGACAGAACCTTGGGGAACACCATGGTTGAAAGGAAAGGTAGGGGAGGTGCGGCCACCACAGGAGACTGAAAAGGAGCAGTTAAAAAGATAGAAGGAGAAACAATTAAGCACAGAGTCTTTAAGGCCAAAAGAAGAGAGAGAGCTAAGGAGTAGAGGGTGGTCAACAGTATCAAAGGCAGCAGAGAGGTCAAGGAGGATAAGGATAGAGGAATGCTTAGAGTAGCGGGTAGAAAGGAGAGAGTTGAGGACAGAGATGAGAGCGGTTTCCGTGGAGTGCTGAGGACGGAAGCCGGATTGGGTGGAGGAGAGAATGGTTGGAGATGAAGGTAGAGAGTTAGAGAATAGACAATGCGCTCAAGAAGTTTAGAAAGGAAGGGTAGAAGAGAGATGGGGCGATAGTAGGATGCAAGATGGGGATTAGCTGAAGGTTTTTTGAGAATGGGTATGATGGTAGCATGCTTGAAAGGAGTGGGGAAGGAGGATGTGGATAAACAGGTGTCAAAAAAGGAGGTGAGATAGGGTATGAGGAGGGGTAGATTTTAGGAATGAGGGAGGTAGTAATGGGGTCAGAGGGAGAAGCAGTGGGATGAGTTTTAGAAAGGAGGAGGGCAACTTCAGATTGAGAGATAGGGGTGAATGAGGACATGGAAAAGGGGGGAGGTGGAGGACGAGAATAAGAAGGGGAAGAGAGGATAGTTTGGCGGAGATTAAGGACTTTGTTAGAGAAGAAGGTGGCAAGATCAGAGGCAGAGAGAGGAAAGGCGATGGAGTGGTGGAGGGTAGGTGGAGAGAGAAGTCGAGTTAAGGTTTGAAAGATACGACGAGGATGGGAAGACAGAGTGGAGAAGGTCGGAGAAGTAAATGCACTTAGCAGAGTTGAGACAAGAGTCGTAGAGGGAATGATAGTAGAAGTATGCAGCTTGGTTGGAGTGGGTTAGGGTGCTTAAGCCAGGATCGTTCAAGGTGGGCGCTTAGAGGAAAGGTGAGATGAGAGCCAGGGTTGAGCAGGTCGGCGAGAAGGGCGGAAGGAGGAGAGAGGGTAGAGAAGATCAAGAGTGGAGATGAGGGAGGAAGTTAAGGTGGAAGAGGCTTCAGTGGTTGAGAGAGAAGAGAAGTGGGAAAGGGGGGAGGGAAGAGGAGCAGGAAGTGAGGAAGAGAGAAGGGTTGAAGTTGCATAGGTCACGTTGGAAGAAGGGGGTGGAGGAAGGAGGGGCTGGGGATGGCGAGGGGGAGGGAAAAGGAGAGTAAGGAGTGGTCAGAAAGATATGTAGGTAGAGAAGATATTGGAGAAGCGGTAAAGGAGGAGGTAAAGATGAGGTCAATGGTGTTAGGGAGAATTCTCTTATAAGGCTAATTTCCCAAACCTAGTGAGTCCCCTAGCAGCTTTGCTGGGTTTTTGGGGTTTGATTTTTTTCTCCTGCTAAGAGTGAGACTCTTTTACTCCCACTTTTAGGCATGATTTGAGGTATGTCTCTGACTGTTTGTGTGATTTTGGGCTATGGGTTCTTTTACTCCATAGGGTATCATCTGTTTTTATGTGTGTGTTACACAGCATCCTCAGTGCAGTAACACAGGGGTGTCATAGTGACCCCCAAACATAGATTACATATCCTGGGACTGACTACTGTCTCCCAGGGCATGTAAAGTCACCATTGACTTTACTAGTCCTAAAATTGTGAACAGAGCCAGTACAAACCATCATATTGTGGAAGTACTGGAAGGGGTTAATTATATTGCCCCTGGGTCTGTTTTCAAGGGGGCACTGTCCAGTCCCCCTTGTCGAGTTTCTGGCTGGTGGCAGTGGTTACCATGCAAAATATTCCACTGGAATATTTCCTATGGGATTTTCCCATTGATTTTAAACGCACCACTTTTTGGTGCAATGTTAACGATACCGCCGGTTTATTTATTTAATATTAAATTCACGGTTGGGTCTTTTTGCCAGAACTCTTCTCTAAAATGGCGTTCGTGTCCGTCTCTGTAACTCTGACCAAGGTTGAGCCCTTTGTTCCACTTTTTGGCGGGCTTCTCCACGGAAGCCCTCCAAATGGTGCCACTCTGTCTGGGTTCCACAGGATGGGTGGGGAGGGGAATTGGCACCCTGGACTGCGTTGTCTTAGCAACTCATGTCGCACTCTGTTCTGAATGGGCCAGTGGTGAGCCGCCCGGCTCACAACTTAGCATGTTTGAGTGACAGCTAGGCTGTTGAATGGGAGGTTTTCTGCATAAAAGCAGGGCCTTTGGGACTGGAACTTCAGAGGTCGCCACAGGACCTAAGAATCCGAAGAGGGAAGAAGCTGAGCCATCTGCAACGACGACACCACCGGTGCCCTGCTGCAACAAACTCACCATTTTCCCAACGACAAGTGAAGATCTTCTGCTGGACGAGTCTTCTTCCTCTGAGCTGGTGGGACCAACCCTTTCGCTTTGCAAAGGCGTCTCTTGGTAGAATCGCCTGTGCCAAGCACCCCAGCGGCCGGATAGCCAAGCTTCACCACTTTGAGCACGAATAAAAGGAACGCACCTTTTATCGACGAACTCCGCGACTGGTTTCATCCCTGTGCAGTGCAACGACTCCACGTTTCCTCCTCGACGAGATCCTCTCTTCCCCTGGTCGAAACAATGAACTGCAACCACTGCCAGGAACAACTGCCACCACTGGAGCTTCCTCTCTGTTTAAGGTACTGTGTCCTGCCTGGCCTCCCTTTCTTCGGTTTGCCCAAGGTGACCCTTAAATCCTTGGCTTGCCAACTGGGTTAGCCCCAGACCTTCTAACTTTACCTTCTTGAATCACCCCAACCTCTTTTGAACATTCTGCAAAGACTTTTAGTGCATTTTAAACCGTGTGATCCTGGGCACATTTCGCTTTGCTCCCTTTAAAGTGGGCCTGGCCTATGAACTTTGGCTCTACAGTTTATACTGCCTTTATTCCCTTGCTGAGAACTCCTACAAGTGTTGGGACCTGTTTTATTTCTATGCTCTGCCTTTTTCTCTCCCTTTAACCGAACTATTGGAGTGCCATCAGGTTATGCGCTCGCATGTGTTTAACAAATCGTGGTGTTTTAATTCTGACTTGTCTAATAGTTATTAAGGGAGGTGTGTATACTTTACCTGACTGTGTTTTAACTTGCTTTTGATTTAGAGTGCTAGTATATTGCCTAAAGTGTGTTTTTAAATAAATAATTATATACTTTTTATACAAAGCTCTGGTCAGTGTTTGTTTGCCCTACTGTGTTTTTGGCCCTATTGTGTATACTCTATATACTGCCCTACTCTTCTTGAGAGAAGTCTGACTGCTCAGCCACAGCTACCAGATAAATCTGGGTGGTGCAGACTGCTACCAATTAGGTTTACTGCTTGCTCCTGTAGTCTTAATCTTTTTGCAGTGTTCCCT
This sequence comes from Ambystoma mexicanum, assembly GCF_040938575.1. Taxonomy (NCBI): domain Eukaryota; kingdom Metazoa; phylum Chordata; class Amphibia; order Caudata; family Ambystomatidae; genus Ambystoma; species Ambystoma mexicanum. Next base: position 1,078,182,579 of record NC_090933.1, on the reverse strand, counting down.
AAGGGAACTGCACAGGATTCTGCCTAACAAATGGTAGAACCAGATTGGTGAGTAGGAGGAGAAGGGAGAGGAGTGAGATGGTAAGAATCAAGGATAGACAGGAGAGGAGAGGATGAAGAGGTAGAGGAGAGATGGAGATTGAAGTCGCCAAGTACGAATAGTGGGGTTGGGCTGGGGGCGATGAGGCTGAGAAGATGATCAATGTCCTCGTAGAAGGAGCCAACAGGGCCAGGGGGGCGATAAATGATGTGGAATGATATAGCATGGGGAGAACTAAAGATTTTATACATGAATTCAAAGGAAGGAAGAGTGGGTAGAGGAGTAGGTGGTAAAGTGAGGATGAAAAAGAAGGCCTAAGCCGCCTTCACGGCCTGAGGGACGAGGGACATGTGCGAAGCGAGAGGAAGACGAGGTGAGAGATGCTGGAACAGAGGTGTTGTGGGGAGGGATCCAAGTTTCAGTGTTACAGAGAAATTGGAGGTTAAGGCGTGGGAACAGCAGTGGTTTTGTTGCAGATCGATCTGGTGTTCCAGAGGGCAGCTTCAAAGGTGTTAGGAGTATAGGAGGTTTGTGGATAGATAAGTTTGCGATGTCGGAGTGAGGTGTGTGGAGGCTGGGAGGAGTGGGTGTGAGGGGAGGGGGGTTTAAAAGAGGATATGGCCATGATGATAAGACAGAGAGTTTTGAGGTGGGAGAGGACAGGGGAGAGAGAGGAGGGAGGGAGGAGGGGCGGGATTGAGAGGAGGAACAGCGCATAACAAGGAGCAAAATTAGTGAGAAGGTGGTGTGTGAGTAGGAGGGCTCCCTAAGGAGGGTGGGGAATGGTGAGAGGAGTCGGGGCAGGCTAGGAGGTAGGGCAGCACAAGGGCAGCAGTCTGGGGTATTAAGGGAAAGGAAGACCAGAGGGCTGTGGCACGAAGCAGTAGTCCGGGAAACTCAGAGGTTGGTTGGATCAGGTTCCGCCTTCAGGAGTTCATAAAATGGAGGCAGTGTTACTGGAAGGCAGTAGTGGGGTTAGTAGGAGCTGTACAGGGCAGCCGCTACTGAGGTGGGGTAGTGGGGGAGACACTACAAAGTGGGCCAATGGAGGGCCCAGACACTGGCAGGATGGAGAGGCAGTTCGAAGACAGTAGGGACCACCCGTCCAGAAGCAGGGGGGAGGCAAAGGTGTTGGTAGTCTGAAGCTGTGAGCTCAGGAGATCAGTGCAAATGGACCGAGCCAGTGGAGCAGGATCACAGTCAGTAATTAGAAGGAGCAGGTTCTTGAGGTCAAGGAGGGAGGTGGACAGGGGGGCAGGCCGAGCAGTTAGGAGCGCACGATAAGGAGGCCGTGCTACTGGCAGGAGCCAAGGAGGAGACTGCTGTGGAGCCTGCGATAGGGCCAGTGGGGTGACAATGCCAATAAAGCAGGGTTATAGGCTAAGATGAGAAGGAGCAGGCACAAGAAACCCAGGAGAGAGGTGGACTGGAGGACCAGGTCACGTAATGGGAGTGCACAGGAAGGAGGGCGCGCGCCAGCAGAAGCCAGAGAGAGGGGCACTGCAGAGCCAATGGGGCCACACAAGTGAGTTAGTGGTTGTGACCCTAGGCAGATAGGAGACCAGCTGGATAAGTGGTGTGGGGGGCAGGCGCAGCAGGATCCATCCCAAACAGTTGCAGGGAGTCAGCAAGGCCAGGGGAGACAGTCATGGAGGGGGTCGCAGCTCAGTGCAGGTGTAGCAGGGGAATGGCGTAGTAATGGTAGCAGCTGCAAGGAGTCAGCAAGGGCTGGAGCTGCTTCATGTGGAGGGCGTCACAGCTCAGAGCAGTTGGATCAGGTGGCCGGCATTGTCACAGAAGATCCTTTGTATGTTCTGACGCGCAAAGAACACACCTGCCAGGTATAGAGGCATAAAATCCGCCTTGCTCTATTGATTTTAAATGGTCTGTGCTATGTATTTTGCCATTCTTCCACCTTGCTCCCTGATAAGGCTAGTATATAGAATAGCTATAGCGCAGCTCGCTTATACATGTTAAGGCCTAAAGCCAGATATCTCCTCTTTTACTGCCCTAACCATAAGCAAAGTTGTCTAAACAAATTCTGGCCTTCTCTGGCCTCTGCATTCTGATTTGCCAATGATAATATTTAAATTGTGTAATATTCAAAGTGCAAAAGGCTTGATATAGCTATATGCACTTAATTTAAACAAATAAATTCAAATTACAAAAATGTAACCTCTATTGTTATAAACAGATTTATTTTGAATTAACAGAGGATGTTTTTTCTTTGTACTGTAGGGTGTGCTTGGTATGTTAAACCATTATAGGGTCTCAAATACCTCTTTCTACAATAAACATATAAATAATAGACAGTGCCAGGTGTTTGCCACTCACCTTCTATAAGCTGGATGAATGTCATCATCACATTTAAACGCCTCCTGTATGTAAGTGTCAACAGGACATGGAAATGGCAGCAATGTATCGAGATCATAAATGTAGTTCTGACCATCGCTGGAAACGTGTAGCAAAATAACATGATAATCCTAGGAGTAGAAATAATTACAATGAATTAAAAAAAAACAATTTGGATATTTTGCCGTTAGTAGTTAAATAAGTGAAGAAAAAAGCATGCAAAAGTCAATTCAAACAAGAATTGGCAAAGCCAACAGATTTAGCTTTTATGTAGGCTTGGGATAGGCATTTACCAGGCACTGCCATAATGGTACCACCTGGCCATAAGATAGCAACAGGAAGAACATGGTGTCATTACCTGGGCATATGATAGAAGAGCTTGGAAATTGCCTATCTAACATGTATACACAAGTTTAAACGGTTGTCTTTGTAAAGGCTTGTTTGTAACAGGACTTCCGTGCAAGTTGCTAATGGGAAACTTGGTTAAGACATATTTATTACACAAGTAGCGGTTTAACAGCTGCACTTCAGCCATTAACTTTCAGCAGACACCTTACAAAAAACATTAGCAAGGCAACGTTTTATGTTAATGCTTGATAGAGATATCTCAGATTCCAAGAGCATGTGTTCTGGGCAGACAGGTTTAGGTAGTAGGTGAGAATGACCATAGTGATTAGCATGGCCATTGGCAGACAATTGGTGGGTAAATGACTAAACAACACCCGCAAGCTGTGTCTCCCTCTCCACAAGCCATTTCCCTCCAAGCTGTATTTCAATGTTATAGTGTTGGCATGTAGGGAGCGCTTAAGCACCACCAAACAGCCAAAGCTAAAAACGAGTGTACAAGATACAAGGCTTTAATCAAGCTAAACTGTTCCAGAAAACTACAATGCTTTGATATAGCACAACGTTTTGGAATATAATTCAAAGGGTCTCACATTACCAAACATTGAAGGCTGAATATGGCACCTCAAGTGTTGAAGGAAAGAACAGGAAAGACCATCACAGTTACAGACCCTGGGCTCTGGGGAGTTTAACTACAAACTCTGGCAGTTTAGATCTGTGATGATTTCAGGATGTATACCTTTCCGGGTGAAACTCGGACCATCCTTATTTCCAGGGTGATTCAACCAAATCACTCACGCTTGTGCTCAAGTAACACAAAAAGTATTATGAAAGGGTGAATTGTCCAAGCCTGTAACACCAATTCATACTAGACATAGAGAAAACACTACATCGGGCATTGCCCTGTAGGTCTTCTAAAAAGGAAAGTGCAACAGAGTCCATGAAGAGGTCAGTTCACTGTGCATGGAATTCCTTGCTAAACATACAAGGTTGCGATGACTGGTCCTGGTTAACTTCCGTTTTACGTTCCGACCAACTAGTATCTCATCCTAAAGTAAAGGATCTTTAACAAAGACTGCCTGTTAATTATTTCATGGAATACAAGAGGCCATACAAATAATTGTATGCCTTGCACACTGGGCCCAGATTTTAATACCTTTGGGGTGATTCTCCTTCAGGAAGTGTGGCTTACTGAACAACCCTACCTGAGTGGCTTCACCACTTTTTTACAACCGGCTCTGCAGGGTACAAAGGGCTGCCCTTCTGGTGACCTGTTAATAGCCTTTAATAATGCATTTTGTACTGAATCAAACAGTTTAGCAATTTGGAATCTGGGTATCCTTGCAATGTTAACTAAATTGAAAACTGTTCCACTTCAAAGAGTTTTAATGATAATTAATATATATTGGAATCCTGTGCAATGTAACTTAGATAACCTTCCTAGACCTTGTTACAGATAGCTTATCAGATGGATTCGAATAGGACCTCCATGATTCTATTCTAATCAGGGGTGATTCCAATATACCTTGCCCGAACCTTAACGACAAATGCAATCTACATTCAACTTCTCAGTGGATAAGCGTTCTGTCCGTAATATAAAGCAAGGCGTACATGGGGCTAATTCATTAGACAATTGGGGCATGACAAAAATGAAATGGCAACATTGAGGGAGACTGACCATCTGCTCTGACATGGCATAGTGGGGTAAGTAAGACCCCTATAGATTACATTTAGACACCCTCTCGCTATTCAATCATTGCAAACACTTCACTGTTATCCCTTCCACATTAAGCTATCATAAAAAGTATGTGGGCATATTAGGACCACTTAAGATGCAAGGCACAGGAACTATATTAGTAAACACCATGGTACTTAATTGATTGTTGACTATTGTGATGTGTGGGATATCCAGAGGGAATCCACGCTTAATAGACTTTGGATTTATTACGACATCAAATAATACTGAAAACACTATTTCCGTTTATGCACGTAACACCCTACCCCATTGATATACTTTTGATTGAAAGCTCTATGAGATGAGGTTGTGTAATATTTTTCCGCATTGTGGAGAGACTCAATATGAACGGATACTTTTTTAAATATGCTTTAGGGAACGTTTTGGAGAATTAAGTATTGCTCTACATATACTTTTGTTTCAGATTTTATTTGATCTGGGAATTTGGCCCCGCTATTACTACTGAACCAACAGTCATATGGATTGTTCATATTATTTGCGGGTAAGCAGACCTGTGAATTTTTGTATTTGTACCATGCTGGACTACAGTCCATTTTTGATCTGTTCTTAATAACCATACTAATGATTATTTGTTTTTGATTCTCGTTTATTATTTTCCTTTTCCACTCCCATATTATCCCTCTCAATTATTGATACAGGATTTGTTCTCTCATCCCCTCAATCCTGCCTTCACCCATCCTTGTTTTTCTGTCTATGTATCCTATGATTTTCAATTGAAACTGCATGTGCATTTTGTGGCATGCTGGTATAATGTCCATTTTAATGCCAAATTACAATATATTTATTTTGAATTGGCACATTTTGTTTAATACACCTATAATTATGTATGACTTATTGCTATGCTTATGGATTTTATCATGTGTGTAATCAATAGCCCAGATTTGAAAAAGGCTCAAGGCAGCCGAAACACGTGTAATCGCATATGGGCTTAAAAGAGTTGTGTGATGGTTCATTAAAATCAAGCAGACTTAAACTTGCTGGCGCTGAGTCCTGGATTCACTTCAATTTTTACATTTAGACACCCTCTCGCTATTCAATCATTGCAAACACTTCACTGTTATCCCTTCCACATTAAGCTATCATAATTGCTTACAGGCATGCTTGGATTTCAATTTAATAAAAGCTACTTCTCGTGCTCCATCAGTACCTGTAACCGTGGCCACCAAAGGCAACAGAATCAGATGAAATACTAAAAATACAGAGATGTGTAATGTTAACATTTTTAATTGGGTTAAAGGATTAGACGAGCATGAATTAAGGCCTCTCTTAAATCCTCAAATTTTCCACAGATTCTTGGATGATGTTTTACCCACATCTAACACTGATCCCATTCTGCCTAAAATACCCACTGCTTTGATAGTAATGTTGCAGAGAACAAGATAATTCTGTTCAGGGACTTATGGAAGTGAAAATATGATAAATTACCCACATTTCTTCTCTGAAGAAACAACATTTACAAAAAGGTTTCAAAAATTGGCTCAAGTGACATCCTGATGCTCAACCGATGCTGAGATCATTGTTTGCAAAAAAAACTGATGACTTTTGGCAAATCATCGGTACAGTGAATACGCCTGTACAGCTATCACAGGTCAACCCTATCTTGGAATTTCTATGGACAGACAATTGTTCTTTGGTCTAGGACCCCTCTTAAACCTTGTATTCAAACACTATTCACTTGCTAACACCAAGTGTTTGAAGTTTGAGCTTTGATAAAGAGCTTATTCTTTGGCACATAATGAAGTCTCTAATAGTGCAATCAAGAGTTTTGCTGTGATTTGAACAGAGATTCTATATCATTTATTGCATCGAATTATTGAGACACATACTTTTCCTGCAGCATCATTAGAGGCTTACAATGTACCTATTTTTAAAAGGGGCCCCAGATCACAACCAATGAATTACCGCCCAAACGCCATATTAGATGCTAAAAGCAAGATATTTGCATCTATTATTTTAGGCGAATTAGAAACTTTGATTTGCAAATCTGGTCAAAATTCTAAACCGGTTTTAGGAAACAAGTACTCTACTGAATGGTTGCATTCTTTTCAGTTTTCAGAGCCAAGCTTCAGCTAAGCAGTTTCCTCATGTCTATGTCGCTACCATTGATCTATCTGCGTCTTTTGACTATGTTAATTGATCCCGATTGTGGGCCAAATTGGTATCCTGGTGAGTGTGGAGAGGGCTGCTTCGCATCATAAACCATTTATATTTGTCCCTAGGTATTTATAGGTCAACATAGCCTCAGAAGTCAGAACATCTCCAGGCCAGAAATTAGGTGCAAGAAGAGGAAACCTAAAAAAAAGAGTCTGGGCCACGGTTTATTAGGCACAAGTACGACTACCCAGGGAAAGGGACGAGCCAATCCCAACTCACACACCAGGGCTTTGAATCATCCCCAGAGGTGAAACCCAGCAGCCAATGATTATCCCATCTACCACATCTAAGTCACGTTACACCAAAGGGAAGGTGGAAGGATGGCCTGAAGCCCTATACAAACAGAAGACCTCAGTCAGTAGCTGGAGGAGCCAGTAGAAAGAGCTAATTCAGAGGTGGCTGGAGAGGTGAGCCGGAGAAGCTGGAGAAGGGGCTGGGGAGAGGAGACTGGAGCAGAACCTCTGAAGCTTGTGGGGAGGAGCAGGAGAAAGGAGGCTGTAGGAGAGACACAGAACGCTGGGATAAGGACGAGACAGGAGATTGCAGGGATGGTCTGGGAGGATCAGTAAAGACCCAGCCTGAAGGCGGGGGAATCAAGACACAGTGAGCTGGAATGAAAAATAGGCTGGAGAGAGAAAGCTCAAGGAGGATGGGAGGAGAGTAACCCAGAGGGCCAGGAGCAAGAGGACCTAGAGGAGTGGATGGAAGAAGTCACCCAACGGGATGAAAAACAAGAGAGAGATAGAAAGGAACTGTAGAACATTAATTGTTACAATGGGGCCCCCAAATTGGAGAAGACAGTACCAAAAGAGGGATGAAGAAGGTGGAGAGGAAAATGCAAAACATTGTGATGAGACATTGGGATGAGACATTGTGATGAGGAATAAGGAAAGAACAGGCTATTAAGGAAAGTGAAGCAGAGGGGATAGAATTGGAGAAACCTCTGGGAGGTGGCAGAAAGAAATGTGAGGGAAATGTTGGGTACCCTCAAGGGGGTGAAGGAGGAGAAAGTAGAAGGCTCTTGGAGGGGAGAAAGATCTGTATCGTAAATTCCTATACTACTGACCACGCCACCACACTTTTCTTTGCTTCACTCTATGAAAGATTGTGCCATTATAGGGATGCCCTATGGATATAGGGGGTGACTTCAACTGTACATTGGACTGGATGATTGATAGGTCAGATGATAAATATAAGAGGCCTGCCCCCCTGCGAAAGCTTTAAAAGGCTTGTTGGAGGATCGTGGGCTGGTAGACGTATGGAGGGCGACACATGATGGAGAGAGGTCTTACTCGTACTTTTTTCGGCCCCACATGGGTTGCATACCCGCATAGACTATATCTTCACGGGACATGAGTCATTGGGGGAGTTCATTGAAGTCGCCTATAGGGCCAGGGTACTTTCTGACCATGGGCTGTTGATGGCCATGTGGTGGAGGCGATTCAGCAGACCTCCCATTCCTACTGTGAGGCTTCGGGTGGAGGCTCTTCTAGATGATGCCTTCCGAGATTATCTGGGTGGGGTCATGGGCACCTTTTTTGACATTAATGGGGGCAGTGTGGACAAGACAGGCATGCTCTGGAAAGCCTTCAAGACGGTGGTGCGGGGAGAAACGATCAGCAAAATGGGGGGACTCAAGAAGGAGATGCTGAATTCCATCACAGAGGTGGGGGAAGAATAGAGTTGGCGGGGGAGGGGGTCGCGAGGACGGGACAAGGAGCAGGGGAACTGACTGCGCTGCAGCTTGGGACCAGTTGGGTAAATTTGACTTTGCAGAATATACACGGAAGCTGCATGCAGAGGGAGATAAAACTGGGAGGCTGCAGACCTGGTTGTATAGAAGGGAGGATCAGAGGGAAATTATCAGTGCCATACAGGATGAACGGGAGCCATTAGACAGGGGCAAGAGGAGATTAACAAGGTTTTTGCTAAATACTATGAGACTCTGTATGTGTCTGGCACGGAGGCCTGTAGTGATGAAATTGCTAATGTTGTGTCTCAAGTAGAGCTGCATTGCCTCCCGCCAGAGCAGTTGAGGAGTTATTGATTGCAATACGGGAACTGCTGTCTGGTCAAACCCCAGGAGTGGATGGCTTGCCTGGGGAATTTTATAAGCAATATGACGAGAGGCTTGCTCCCTACCTCATGGAGATACTGGATGAGGCGTATGAGATAGAGATGCTGCCCAGTAGTTTGCGGGAATAGATTATAGTTCTGGTGCTTAAGCGGGATAAGCTGCCATTAGATTGCAGTTCGTAGAGACCACTCTCCATGGTCAATCAAGATTGTAAAATTCTCAGGGCCATGTTCGCCGGTAGACTAAAAAGAGTGATTGGTGTGTTAATACATGAGGACCAGACGGGGTATGTGCCTGGCAGGAACACTATGTGGAATCTGAGGAGGCTCCACCATATTATCGACAGCGTCCGGCATCTAGATCTGGAATGTGCAGTGGCCTCTTTGGATGCTGTTAAGGCATTCGATTCTATCCGATGGAACTGGCTGTACGAGTCTCTCTGCAGGTATGGTATCAGGGATGGTTTTTCCGATGGGTTCCACTAGTGTACACTGGTCCCACAGCCAGGGTGCGTAGAGGCAAGCAGATCTCCAAACGGTGGGTGCTGGGGAAAGGCACTAGGCAGGGCTGCCCGCTGTTGCTGATGCTGTTTATTCTAGCGTTGGAGCCGCTCGCGGTCTATCTTAGATCAGAATATTCAGAGGCGGGCATGCTGGTGGATGGGGTCAGACTTATGCTTTCTTTATATGCAAATGATATGCTGCGCTACATCACCTACCCAGAGCATAATCTGCAATACCTTCTGGACGTGATTGATCGATTTGCGGAGGTCTCAGGTATGCATATTAGCAGATCGATGGCCATGTTTCCACTGGTGGGGCAGCAGGGTCGATACAGCAGCTCACTGCCCAATCTACGCTTGCCTTGGGAGACACACACTTTTCGATATCTCTGGGTGAATGTGCGACACAACTTTCCTGCCTCGCATGCACATAATACACAGAGGGCTCTAGGTGGGATTGCCAAGTCTATGGAGTTTTGTGGAAGCTCCCGTTGTCAATGATTGGGAGAGTGGCGCTCTTGAAAATGGTGGTGCTCCCGCATCTGTTATATTATTTTGTTAACATACCCTACAATATCCCTATACTATTGTTTAGTTAACTGAATTCTAACTAGAGATTTAGTTTGAGGCGGACAGAGGAACAGGATTGCACTTGGTACCTGCAGAGGTACTCTAAGTTTGGGGGCAATCGTCTAACCCACTTTGACCTTTATTATTTGGCGGGACAGCTGCAGTTTGCTGTGGGCTGGCTTGTGGATGAGCCCTTTTAGACTCTAGCTTGCTACAGCCCACCACTAAACGGTACTTCCTTAAGGAGACGCTATTGGTCCATAAAGGGGTTCCATGTGTTAATTCCGCCGCAAAAATATTGCGATGCAAAAATATCGCCATATTTTTGCAGCGAAATTCACACATGGACCCTGCGGGGGACACCCCTGCATCATTTTTTTATGTTATTATGCAACCCCCGCTCCCACATAATATCCCCAACAAAAATATCGCCTAAGCGAACCAAGCGGCCATATCTACGGCAATATTTTTGTTGGGATATTATGTAGTGATACCCATAAAGGCACATTTCTGCACGGGCCTCACCTCTTGGAGTTGGGTAGGCCTCTGTGGAGTAGGTTGTGGAGGATCCTTATTCCCTAATATCCCTCTGGTGGGGCTGGTGAGGGAAGGTTACAGCCAGGTCCTGGGGAATAGAAGAAATTGGGAGATGAGCGGGGTGGCCACGGCGGGAGACTTGTTGCAGGAGTGGGAGCTGGTGCACTTTAGCACCTTAACCCAGACCTCAAGTATAGACGAGAGTCAGTTCCTGTTGCACACAGGTGTGGTGAGGGAGATCATGAAACTTTGGCCTGAACTCTGTGAGGGTATGGAGCCTGACCCGGTATTGGAGGCCATGTATGATATGTCTGAGGGAGGGAACGTTTTCTCTAGAATATACAAACTGGTCGCGAGTAAGGTAGCAGAGCCCGCCCTAAGGGCGCATTCACAATGGTACAGTTTAGTACAGAGCTGTAAATAGAGGTATGAAAGTAATCAGTAATGATGTGGCTGCTTGCACTGCCCTGACACGGGCAATGTGTGCGCCCTCGGATGATATGCCCCCATAGAAGACAAAACTGGGCCTGTGTACAGGTAGGATACTTCATTCCACTCGAGGGCCCTGGGAGGTGGGGGTAAGCCCTAGTGTAGATGCTTGAAATGTCGGACTGGACTGCTTGAGCAGGTGTTTTGTGTGTTTATTGTTGGGTTATGTTTGGCTTGGATATGGTCTTGCTTATTCTGAGATCCTGGTTCTGTGGCACATTCTTTTTCCTTTCCTTTTCTTTTTTTCTATAGCTCTTACTACTTATTACGGATTATATTGTTTAAGATGATTGTGTAAATCGTATAATCATGAGCAATTAGTTGTATGCGTTGTGCATTGTGGTAAAAGAACAGTTATGTTTGGCCTCTTGGTCGATTAATGTCCGATATGTGACAGAACATAAGTACATATCTGAAAGTGAAGGTAGATAATGGTAATTTAATGATCACACTGGTACAAACCAGGTCACACTGAAAACATATGATTGCACAGTGGTTTCATCTACACAAAATAAAAAGTGGTACATTTTGTTTTAGCAAATTGATTGCAGCAGTAAAACACATATGTAGAAAGGGGGTCAGTAAAAGGGGGGAGGAGGTAGGCAGGGCAGAGGGGAGTGGGGTATGGCGGTGAACCCTCTCATAAGAAAAACAAGGAAAGGAGTCTTCCTCTGGAGTGAAGAGCCTGTGGTGAGAACAATCTCGCCAACATGTAAACAAGAGGCTCTCACAACTGAACACTCTCATGGGGATTTGGAAACTGGAACCAGTCTTACATGTTCTAGAAAAGCAAATTCATCTTGTACTAAAAAAAATGAAAAATGAAAAAAAAATATGCCGATAAACTAAGAATAATGGGTCCCGGACATTTTTTAGGAAATAAAGGCATAGTTTACAAGATGCTTGTCAAATTACAACTTTGCCCTCGCCTAGATTAGCAGTAATGTGGCTCTGGGGGAAGATACAACGCCCAGACAATCTCGACTGGCTTGCACCAAGAAAAGAGGTTGCAATTCTTCTAAACCTGGCTCGACACTTGCCACGGGCAAAGGCTTGATTAGACATTTTCTTACACCCATTGGGGAAACTCCTAATCTGCACGGCAACGTAGTTAATTTGAGTTTCTTACCGACGCATTCTCATGAAGATATGCTTGATATCGAAGACCATCGGAATCACACATTTCTTGTGCTCCTGACGCATTCCTCAAACTTGACTCCTCTCACCCCGACAGACGCTTAGTACCACCTTATTACCAGGGTCTTCTGTTTGAGCCAACACGGATGGTTCGGCTTCTTTCTCGACTCTTGAAGCCAAAAAAGATGACCTTGTCCAGTACACACCAGAGTGTTTTTCAGTTGACTAACATAACCATATTACCAGGGTCTTCCTTTACAGCTAACACGGATGGTTTAGCTTCTATTGTTGACTCTTTTTTTAAAATAAAAAATGGTATTATGTCAGCTATAAATCAACAACATTGACAGTACAACAGCAGCAACGAAAGAACAGACAGGGCCCCTCCAAGCTCCGTTGCAGAGGGAGTGGAGAATTCAGTCATAACATTAGGACATTCCGCATCCAGGAAACAAATATGCAAATGCGTCACATTATCTGCGTTTACCACACAGGTCCGCTCTGACCCCTCAAGGGAACCATCAGAGGGGTGACAAGGTACCTGAACCGCGGATCGGTATTTAAGATTTTCTGGTAGGTCCCCTAGAAATCTTTTGGTCTGAAGGAAGGTCTCCTACATGATGTCTAGCAGCCTTGCTTGTAGTAATGGCGGTGGCCCTTCCCCCCAGGCCATAGCCACACGCTGCTTTGCTAATAGCAACAAAAGCCCAACCAAACGCCACGAGTACCTCAGGATCGCCTTAGTGCAGTGCAGAGACTGGAGACCTCTCCATAGGCTCAACTGCCACCTCCGTAACATTTTAGGAAACCGCGGCCTAGAAAGCGGACATTGGACTGCATTCCCTTGGCAAATGTAGCACACCTCTCACAGGACGCCTTATCAGGGTAAAATGTATTAAGTTTATATATTTATTTATTGTTCATTTGTAATGCACCTATACACAAGTGTTTCGAGGGGCAGCAAGGCAGGAGGGGGGCCATGGGGAACAGGTAGAAGAAAAGTAGCAGTCTTAATGGGCCTTAAGACGTTCAGATCGTGCAAGTACAGTAGCGAGAAGTGCATGGGGAAGGGAAGTGGGAAGTGCAGGAACTAGGTGGAAGGACCCATGATAAGGAGAGTGCCAGGGAGGCCAGGTGGTCAAGGCCAGGATGAAGTAAAGAGTGAAGGGGGGTCCACAATTAAGTGCAAGTTAAGGGCTGGCGTGGCTGCAGGGGTGAAAACCAACCAGCCAGTGTAGGCAGGGAGGCCCAAGAGGGCTAGTGCAGGATGAGGGTTGGGGGGTGGGTCATGGGAGAAGTGTAGAAGTAAACTGAGCATGGGAGGGCTTGGCGTCCTGTATGGCTCTGAATGAAATGCATGAAATGTGCACAACAATGGTCAGATGAAGGGTTTGAGAGGGTATGGCAACTATTTGACCAGGGCCGTTTCAGGAGCTTCGAGGAGGTTCAGGAGGGATTGGGGCAGGGCAGGATTATGATCTTTGAGTACCTAAGGCTAAAGGGGATATTTACTGAAGCTAGGTGGCATGCCTTGGTCTACCGGGATCTCACCCCCTTTGTGAGATGGTTGGATGGTGCTACAACCCGTAAGCGCTCCCTTTCGAGCATACACAAAATCCTAGTCTCTGTCCCGGAGGTCACGAGAAGTACATTCAAAAGGTTCTGGGTGGAGATCGCGGGGGAGGAGAATACAGATGATGCTTGGGTGAAGATCTTTCGGATAGCATTCCATGGCAACCTCTTCAGCTCTACCATGGATCATAATTTCAAGATGCAACAGGGGTTGCATAGGGACCCATTCAATATCTCATGCATGATATGATATGATAGGTTATTTATAACACGCTTAATACCCAGAGGTTTCTAGGCGCGGACCCAGGGATCGAACCTGTGCTGCTCTGTGTTGTCTTGCTTCCAAGGCGAGCATGTTGCCCCTGAGCTATCCTCCCGAGATGGGTTTCTAACAGGATCACCGTCCCCTCCGGCTCGTCTAATGGTAGTTCAGGTCTGAATATGCATTTACTTATTAGACGCCATAGTTTTACCTGAATTCCGAGGAGCCATGCAATTATTACTTCCACTCCATATTGAAATGGCTCCTCATCTGCTGGTACCCAACTCTGCACTGTACGTCTACAATAGGCTTGAATAATCTATCTCACTTTTAGGAGGTGAATCCCAGGTGTGGAACACACTATCCGTTGATTGGTGAATGACATGGTCATGTTCAGTTTACTCATGATATCTCTTCCCATTATGTTCACTGGGGTCTGTTGGGAATACAATTAGGGTAGGGCTAAGTCATGCTCCCCAATAGAAAGTTTAAGATCATCTGTGAAAGGAGCCAAACCTGTTGCCCCAAAAAATCCCTGAACATTCATGGTATTGCCTGAAATTAGATACCTTCCTTCTCTGATACAGGACCTAGTTGCCCCTGTGTCTACGTGAAAGGAATAAATTCTTGTCACTGATCGTCACCCCTATATGTGGTCCCACTGCCGGGTTGGGTGTAATCGATGGACCTGAGGTGTTCCATCCTGTTTGTGGGCTGTCCTATTGTGGCTACAATGACAGTCTGTTCCCTGTGAGCAGGTTGGCCCCCACCAGAGTCACCCCTCCCAACATCTGAATGGGAGATATGTTGATTGAATCAGCATGCCTGTGTCCCGTCCTGTTCTGCGCTCAGTGACTGCATGGTATTCTGCATCTGCGGTGTAGGTGGTGCCTGTGAGTTTGATTGTGCAGACCCCTGCATCTGGGGTGTCTGCATCATGGGTTGGTATGCCTGTGTGTGTGCGTCCGGGGCCTGAACCTGTTGCTGTGTTTGGTCTTGATAATAATAATCAGTCTGTTCACCATGATATGTGGGCTGGTAATGCATTCCTCCGTTCTGTTGCATCCAATTCCCTACTTCTACACACTCATCTGTCCACTCACCCAACACTGGGGTGGTTCTCCTATTGATCTCTGATAGCCCCCTGAGAACTCCTCTCGACCTTGTGCTTCTGATGCTCATACCCTCTCCGCCTAGGTGCCCCCCTCTTCCTCTAAACCCATGGCACATGTTGCCCTCACCATGAATCCTTTACCTGCGGGTTGCGCTCTGTAGTATGCATGCAAGGTACCTAGTCCTTCCGTGCTCGTTAACATCACACCTTCCATCGTATACTTTGACAACTTCTTCTGCTCTAACTTCGCCTGTTCCTGCTTTCGTTCCTCACGCTTCTTTCTCGCATTAGCTTAGAATAGTGCACTATAGCAAGCTGAATTTTGAACCACGGTTTAGCCTCCATCCCCACTAATTTCTTGAGCTGTTTTTGCACCGGCTTAGGCAAGCCTTGGCATAATATATGATAGAACAACCCCACTGTTTTGTCCCACGGTTCCAGTGTCTCAAGTCTCCATTTCTCTTGTGTAGCTTAAATGCACTGCAGGGGGTCTTCATCGCCCCCATTTTGCGTGCCATAATCATGCTAATGTCCGAGGTGTCTGGGCCGCTCGGCAGTTATCAAACGACGAACCATTTTGCGCTGTATTCTGTGCAGTTACTCCTGGGTAGCCGGCTCTTTTCCATACATCATGATCAACCTCCCCAAGAATAGCCAAAAGTACACTTTGCATGTCACCCACTGCAATGTTGAGCCTGCCGTTAATCGTTCTACCTCATATATCCATTTCCCAGCAGTCAACCAAGGTAACTTACACCTTAAGTTATACTGGTCAATTTGTTGCCATGGTATATATTGAGGTCGCCCCCTCCCTTCTCTAATAGTGGGCATTGTGTCAGTCCAGTGTTCCCACCCTGTCTCTCTGTATCTTTGGTGGCAGTAAATGGCCTGGCTAATTCTCCCCTCCTTCCTGCTGGAAAGTCTCTGATCCTTTGCGTGTCTGGGGTAACACTGTCTGCCCTGCACGATATATCCCTACAGTGCTGTGATCTTTCACCCCTGTCCATCGTTAGTCCATCTGTGCCCTTATCCTCTCCCCACACTGCGTCTCGGTCCGAGCACTTCCCTTGAGGATGTGCTTCATCCCTCATCCTCACTCCCTACTAAGTCATCATCAGACCCTGTACTGCCACCCTTGCTGTCAAAGTTGTCTTGGAACCTTAACCTCCTCAACAATGCCACCCGTCTTCTATGTTATTCATGCTTCCGCATTCCCCCCTCATGGAGGATGCAATGTCATCTCTGTTTAGTAGTGGGCTGCCCTGCTAGGTCTCCCGCCTCGGTCTCACTCTCGCCTCCCCTGCTCCTCTCCTTTGTTGTTGCTAAAACATACTAAACCCAACTTTACTCGCACTTCCCTCACATTGTGCTTATCCTCTCCTCTGCACTGTTGCTCTCTAAGAAGCCGCTCCACTTCCAACTTCCTATTGCCCTTTTTTATTTTCACTTTCCTTTCCCTTTCGTCTTCTGCCCTTTTTCTCGCTATATCCTCGTGCTCCCTCTGTCTCTTCGTCTCTGGCTTCTCCCGCTCTCATGCTTCTGCCTTCTGTTTCTGCCTTTGTACTCTTTCATGCACCTCATTTTCCTGCTTTTCTCATCTCTCTACTTCTTCCATTATCAATGCCCAATCTTTTGCTTCACCTGCATCCATACAACCCGCTGCTTCTTGGCTAGGGCCTCAAGTCTGTCCCGCTACCTTCCCGTCTAGTTTAAGCAGTATTTGTCCACCTACACACTCATTTGGAAGTTTGTTCTCTGGTCCCCCTTTTCTTCCTTCGATTCCCATGTCCTTCTCTTTTACGAGTGCCTGAGTTTCGCTGTGCTCCTTATTTTTGCTGCCTGTGGCTTGAGCTCCCCTAGACGTCTGCCCAGCCTCGTCCTGCTCCTCCCTCTAGCTATATGCTGAAGGTGCAAATATGGGATTGGTGTATCCTGATGCGGCTCTTAATTCTCTTGCTGGATATAATCCCTGTGCCCTCATGGTTGCGCCCTCACTCTCATGTCCAGGAGGAGGGGGGTTTTCGGCCACGGCCTACTGTTGGTTCAGTATCCAGTGATGCCGCGCTACATCTCCCCCATCGTTATGAAACATTCTCCACAACTCAAATATAGCCATTCACTTGCTCAGTTTCTTCCCCTTGTATGCCTCGTGTACATGCATGTGTAATGGTTGCTGCACACATTTGGAGAAGCTCCCTCATTTTGGCCATGGCTCAGGTAGTTTACCCTCTGTGCTTCATGTCCATTCAGCGCTATATACATATATCTTGTCATTATAGCGTGGAAGGGATCTGCACATGTGCTATAGTTTGTGTATCCCCTATGTTTTTGCCACAATACATTACTTTAATACTTACTTGACCCCAAGTCGGGGCTTTTGACACCTCCACTGCTACCAAACAATTTCACTTTACTTTATTTTGATACCAAATGTTAAAAAACTGTTCAGACCACAACAACTCACTAGCCTCTCCGGCTTTCGACCAATACCTAGGGGGTGCTCCGCCCACCACCCCTTTGCAACTCTCTGCCTCCAAAGACACACCCACCAATCTTGCACATGCGCCTTCCGCATACCGCCCTAAAACACAACTGCTTCAACTCTCGATCGTTGTTTACAACCGCTCAAAAGTTCTGCACTTCTCGTGAACTCCAAGTCCTATACACAAACCTTATTGCTGACTTCACTTCTACAATACAGAAGAGAAAGAGAGAAGGATTGCCAACACCCAACCCTTCACAAAAACATTTTGCAACTACACCAACACCCAAACAAGGACAAACAACATATATTGATGGCAGTCTTCCTGCCTCCAAACAGGGGATACCAATATTTTACGTGCTCAATCTGTACATGCAGCATTGCCTTGTAGATAAAACGCCTCTGCAAGACTTAACCAGAAGAACACCTTCCGCGATTCAAGCTAGCTTCACCTGCTGAGCCCTATACATGGGGATACCATCATCCATGACCCGAGCTACAATGCCCAACCCACAGGAAATCCAATATTTACATAACTTCCATCATCCATTCCCTTGAGCCAATCATCTAGGCTGAATGCCGAAACTGATCACTTCAAGATCGAATGTTCCCCAACCACAACAATTAACATCCACCTCTGTGTCCTACCACCCCCAAAATATTCAACACCACCCAACATCTGTCCACCCCCACCCCTGTTTGCTGTATGGCTGAATCATTACTTGCACTGTGTGATTAGCTGATGTCGCTCGGCTACCGGCTCTCTGTCAACCTGCCGCCCAGCCCTTCTGGTCTGTGGGTGTCCCACTGACAGGGGGCAGTATTTTCTTCAAGGCGTCTCCTGACGGCCTCTTCACAGTGTGCACCTTCCGTGTAACTCTCGGTGTCTGTGGGTCACCTCACAGACCTCCAAGCGTTGCGGCGGGAAGAGACAGCTTTGTGCCGATCAAACGTAGCCAACCATCCCCTGTTATCACTTTGTAATAGTATACCAGAGGACGGCAGGTGTCTGCATCAGTGATACCACAAGTTAGCAGAGTATCTGGGGCCCATCAAACCCTTCCCCCGGCAATAATGGCGAACTCAGTCATGATATAATATGATATGATATGGCATTTGTAACGCGCCTATACACAAGTGTTTCAAGGTGTGACGAGGCAAGGAAGGGGGAACAGAGGGAGGACATACAACGATCTTACAAGGCCAAGTAACAGTGAGATTGTGCAAAGGCAGGGGAGGGATAATGGGAAGTGCCAGGGGAAAAGGGATGGGCAGTGCTGTCCATGGGATCAAAACAATAACAAGAAGTGCGGCCAGCAGGTGGTAGGTGCAAGTGTAAGTGCAGACAGCAGGTGTCCAAAAGTGCAGGTAGGGGGACTGTAGGGTTACAGATACAGATCCAAGTGCAGGAGTTGCCAGGAGGCAGTGCAGGTGTGCAACTGGGCGGGCAGGGACCTGGGCCCGAAATCAGAGGGTAGCCAGGTGGCCAGTGCAGTATCAGACAGAACATCAGCAGGGGAGAGGAAGAGAGAAGGCAGAAAGCAAAGAGGAAGGTATTGAGGTGCTTCTGGAACCCTCCTGCATCTCGTCATAGTTGGGAGATGTTTGGGGACGTTGGCCAGCAGGGAAGGGTCCCGTGTCGTGGGGCTACTGTTGGTTCCCAAGCCGTTCAGGTATTGGCCACAAGAAGGGTTGGAAGTTTTTCCCTTTCTGTGGGAAGCGGTAGCGAGTGTTGTTTGTCCGTGGTGGCCGGTATGTGAATCATTTGCCCCCCGGCGGGAGTTCTGAGCAAACAATATGTGTGTTTCTGGTTGGGGGCTGGAGGGCCTCATGGGCTCCCGGTTATCTACATATGTATGGGGTTGCCCCTTCAGCTGGGCATTGGTCCAGAGTAGGACAAGTTTCAGTTGAGGTTTTTTGGGGGCCTTTGTTTTGGTGTTCCTTGCTTGCGCCTTTCCTGGTCCAGAGCAGTTCGGGTGTTAGATCCACGGTTGAGCGGGACAGGGGGTGTGCAACCTTTTGGGTCACTGGAAGGGAGATTTTTTTGCTGATTTATGTTAGGGTCCTAGGTTTGGTGCGGAACAGTGAGGTGTCAGGCTGGGGTCTCAGAGCGGTCCTCAGCGGTCCGTGCAAGAAGTGAGTGGGTCTGGGCGGTTTAGTGCGGTTACATATTTCGCTCAGGCCCATCCTGGAGCATGGTGTGTGCTGGCCATGGACACTACCCCACGCTCTAGTAAGTAATGCTGACCTAATTGGTGATGTAATGATGATGTAAACAATGATGTTACCGTTTTATGATGTCATTCATGCATGGCCTTGTCGCATGTTGGTGATGTAAGATATGTAATAAATGCTGCTTAAGGCCTTCCAAAATGAACATGGTGTTTGTGTCGCTCACTGGCCCTGTCCTGCCCTGTTGCCGTAGCCCACACTCCCAATGCCTCTTTGCCCACCCCCTAAGTCTCATCGCTCTGTGCCCTTATTCTTCCCACCCAATGGTACGACCCCCTTGTTAGGCAGAATCCTGTGCAGTGCCCTTAGGGACCACTACACAAAATTAAGACTACAAGTGGTAATACAAGTTCACCTTTGGTACAAGCCTGTACTACACTGTTAAAGTGGAAGCAGTAGCGGAGCAGCCAGACTTATCTCAAGAGTAAATGAGCTATAGTAGAGATTACACAAAGGACCACAATTACTGTTTCAAGGTTTCAGGTAAAAAATATAAGTACATTTATTTTTAAACCATCTGTTATAAAATACTACCATTCTATAAATTCGAAACCACACGTAAAATACAATACACAACCAATTCCACTTGTTCCAGTAAATTAAAGGTAAGTACATTAGGATTTGACAGACCGGTGTTGCGATACTAACGCGTACCCGCGGATAGAAATGCTCACGAAGTGAAAACACACTTTGTACTTTAGAATTTCAAACAAGGGAAAAGTGAATAAAAACCATAGGCAATACTTTTTCAAGGCAAGGAGATTCGAGGATTTATTCAAAGATACAGATTAAAGTCAATAGGCCTGTGCCAGTGTCAATGGAGCAGATGCTCAGTTGCCGAGGATCACACGTTGAACAGTTCGAGATTCCAGATGCCAAGAATTCGTAAAGATTGTCAAATGGAAGGAAAAGTTATAAGAGGGAACGAAGAAAGAACAAATCTTCGTGGAGGAAAAGGGTTCACCCCGATTCCGGCTGGTCAGACGGAGAGAATGACCAAGTGTGCACAGTACCTTATTCCGTTGGAGAAAAGCTGGCGCTACGGCAGTTGTTCCTAGTAGTTCCGGCAGACTCACGGTTCCTGCAGCTTCAGTCGTGGGGACAAGAAGGAGGACGTCTGGAGCGATCTGCACTACCCAGGGATGAGGCCA
Source organism: Ambystoma mexicanum (assembly GCF_040938575.1). NCBI lineage: Eukaryota > Metazoa > Chordata > Amphibia > Caudata > Ambystomatidae > Ambystoma > Ambystoma mexicanum. The sequence goes on along the minus strand of NC_090933.1, from coordinate 1,078,161,808 downwards.
GCAGCAGCGAAAAAGACAACAATGAATAAAAGGTGCGCTCCTTTAAATCAGGAGAGGGCTCTTCTGATGGCTATCCAGACCACTACAGCACAGCAGAGATTTCGACCCAGGAGAGGATTCTCTGACTGAAGAAAAGACAAGCTGGTTGATCCCACCAGGCTCAAGGGAAGAAGACTCCGGACTGGATCTTCTCTGGTCGTTGAAGGGGTAGATACTCAGGACTGCAGCAGGGCTTCACCAGGACTTGGGGTTGCAGCAGCCGTCTTCTACTCCGCTTCTCTTCGGTTCTTTGTAGTTCCAGTGGTGACTCTGCCTTCTAGCTCAAGAGTCCTGCCTTTTATGCCAAAATCCCCCATCCACACAGCCTGGTTGTCAATCACTCAGCAGGGGGTTGTCCAGCCCGGACAACCACCTCAGCCAATCAACACAAAGTGCGACTTGGGTCTCCAAGGAGACCCTGTGCAGGGGGTGACTACACCATCGCCCTCACATTCAGCCCACCTAGTCACCCAAACGCCAAAGGAGGGCTTCTGGTCAGAAGCCTGCCAAAGGTCGGCGAACAAAGGAGGCAAACCTGGTTTGTCGCGCAAAGAAAGACCCAAGAAGGATGTTAACAAAAAGAAATGGCGATTAAACCCAACCAGAGCCAAAATAAAAAGTATTTGGGCTAGCAGGTTTAAAGTTCGAGGTTACTAAAATAGCCTAAAACACTACCACATTATGTAATATAATAGAGGGAGGAAAATTAGGGTAGGTACCACTGCCACCAGCCAAGTCTTAATCTTAAGGGAGCAAAACAATGTCCAAGAGGTACAGATAAAAAGGGCTAAGAATTAACCATTTCCAATAATCCATGTAAGATGGGGTGTACTGGATCTGTGGTTAAATGACTATGTAAAGTTAATGGCAACTTTACCCTTTTCTGGGGGACAGTAGTCAGCCCCAGAAATGGAGTCGGTGGGAAGTCAAAAAGACAACCCTGTGTCACTGCACTGAAGGTGCTGTGTAACACACAAAGGAGTGGAGCTACTGAAGTGGTGTACTCCAGAGTCCACAATCACAAAAACAGATGAAATACACATGGCAAAACACAGGTAAGAGTGGTGGAAAAGCTCACACTCTTACCCAGTGGAAGAAATAAACTCCAGAAATCCAGCAAAGCTGCTGAGGGACTCACTAGGTAAGGGAAATTAGCCATAGAATGAGAATTCTCCCTAACACCCTTCATGCTCAAATATATGTTGCCACAATGCTTATAGCCCAGGCCTGTTTCCCACTCCTGGTCCGCTGAAATCATGGCCTCTCTGAGCAGGTCATTGTTATTAGTGTGGCTGCGGGGGAGGATGGTGGAGGATTAAAGAAAAGTAACAGCTGAGGCCATGCGAGCACTGTCTTGGTTACCAAATATCCACTGAGACAAGATTTAGAACACGGCAGCCTCTGCCCTCCTGGTGTACCAGCTGACTGAATAACAAGAATCAAATCATTTTTATGAGCTTTCTACTCATAACATTTTAATTTAGGTAAGCACAGACCTTGTAAAGATGGATTTCAACTGCGATGATATCATCCTATGAAATAAATCGCTGCAAGCCAAGATAAATAAGTAGTGGAACACGGAGCACCCACCACTTGTAGGCTTGGCCATGTGCACCGTGGTAGCCTGGCAGAAGCTTATCACAGAGAGAGACAGAGACAGCAACACAGGGACGGCAACCTTGCATAAGACGGGAATTGAGTCAATTTCCAGTCACGCCACTTGACAACTTCAAAACACAGGGCACAGTGACAACTACAGGCACGCTGCAATTCTAAAGAATGGATGCAAAACAGGGACAAACAGGGACAGACTTCTCCACCTTCCCCCATGCACCTCTTTAATCACAAATAGCTCAATACATAGGGCCTCATCACGACTTGGATTATCGTGCATGCGCCCCGGTCCATGGCGGTATCGCAAATAGCGCAAACCTTTAAATACAGCGCACCGTGCGATACCGCCATATCGCGCTCATAGCGCGCGGGAAACGTGTCACCGCCGGAACGGGAAACAAAGCGGCAGCCATCTTGGAAACCACAACCCGTCGGATATCACAGTCCCAGGAAGCCATCCACGCCATCCAACCCCAAAACATGTCTCAGGAGCGCACTAGGGGCAAGACTGCCCTGGACAGCAAAGATGGACATGGGGGGGGTGCGGCTGTTATATGCAAAGAGGACTTGAAAATGTGTGAATCTAATATTGATTGTGAAGGATGTGATATTTTACACACTAAATTCATTCCAAATCCTAATTTCAGTATTAACATAATAACTGTGTATAGACCACCGAAACCTAACCATAATTTTAATGAACAACTTATAAATGCTCTAAATACCATCCTATCCACAAACTCAGCTACTATATTAGTGGGGGACTTAAATTTGTGGAAAGGGAATATTAAAGATAAAAAAGCTAAGGAACTGGAAAAAATGTTAAAAAAAAATAACATTCAGGTGCATAACAACGACCCGACACATGTCAAAGGCAACATTCTGGATTGGATGGCGAGTTATAATATTGTCTTATCAAACGTCACCACTACACCTTGTATATGGTCTGATCATCTTTTTGTTTCTAGCAGTATACATCTTCCTCCCTTACAAAAGCATGAACATGAGTTGCCGCGCAAAATAACATACAGAAATTATAAGGCTCTCACCACAGAAATTCTAACAGAATGCCTGTCCTCACTCATGCTGACCACAACCGACTTGGATCATCCGGACCACCTTGTGGAAAAATATAACTCCCAAATGACCATTTTACTGGACTCAGTAGCCCCTATGAAACTAAAAAGTATAAGAAAATCTAACCACAAACAAAAATGGTTCTTACCACAGCTAATTACACTAAAGGCCATTAAGCGACGAGCAGAGCGCGCCTGGCGCAAAGACCAAAATTCAGCTAATAGAGTCATCTGGAAAATCCATGCCAAAACATACAAAGACGCTATTGCGGAAGCTAAGCGGACTTATTATAATGACCAAATAGCTTTAGCTGATAATGACACCAAGGAACTTTTTCGCCTTTTTAGGTCCTGGGAAAAACCGGAAGTTTTAAATCATTCAATCATTCCTACCAAAGAGGACTGTGTTAGAACACAGAAAGCTTTCTCTGATAAACTTACATGCGCCCAAGATAAAATTCGGAGGCAATTACATCAACAAACCCTCGAGACAAACTCTATTTTAACTCAAGAGGTAAATTCTAACCATACGATTAACCGTACTGAATCACAAGACGAGGAAAAAAAATCAATGGATACTGGTTTCAAGTTCCCGGAAATCACCTTAGCAGAGATCGAAAACATCATGAGAGCCATGAATCCTACCAGTTGTCCAGGAGATCTGATCCCTTCTAAAATTATATTAGATCATCAAAACATCTTTGCACCATTTTTGTGCAGATTTGTAAACGCCTCCTTTAGGCACTGTACTGTTCCACAAGTCATTAAATCAGTGGCTGTTACTCCCCTTCTAAAAAAAGCTGGCTTGGATCCTAAAGATGCGGCCAATTATCGTCCAATTACTAATACGCCTTTCTTTTTGAAACTGGTAGACAAGGCTGCTACCTCTCAACTTCAATTATATATTGAAAACACGGGAAGGCTGCACGAGAGGCAATCGGGTTTCCGTCGCTTTCATGGCACGGAGAGTGCCTTGATCGATCTCCAGACGCAGATGTTATCATTAATTGAGAAAGGCAGACTAGGCCTGTTAATATTACTTGATCTTAGTGCTGCTTTTGATCTTTTAGATCACAAGATTTTATTACATAGATTGCGGGACACCGGCGGTTTGGCAAATGAAACTGTCAACTGGGTGAGCTCTTTCCTACAGAGTAGAAGCTCCAGGGTGCACTGGGGCGAGGCCTTCTCAGAAGTAGAGACCATCCTTTGTGGTGTCCCACAAGGAGCTTGCCTGTCGCCCTTGCTTTTTAACATTTATATTGCCCCTCTATGCAGAGAATTGGAGAAGTTGGGCTATTTCTTTACCAATTATGCAGATGATTTCCAGCTGTCAATGGAACTTTCAGGTGACCATCAGGCAGACCAACTTAAACTAAATAAGTTATACAGCGTAATAAAAGATTGGATGACCATAAACTGGCTATGCTTAAATGCAGGAAAGACGGAACTAATGATCTACGGGCCCAATAAACTGAGAGAGGGACTTGCTAAGGCTTTCACTGGCTTCCAGGTGGATGATAGCCTTATTGAAGTCGTTGGCAAAGTAAAAACACTAGGTGTTTATATGGAGGCCTCCTTGGATGCAGGCGCACACGTGGATGCCATAGTAAAAAATACCCACCTACGAGTATTGCGGCAGGTTGCCCCTCTCATCTCTGAAAACAACCGAGCCAAACTGGTCAGAGCCGTCATCTTGCCACGACTCGACTATTGTAATGCTCTGCTGAGGGGGGCTAGTAGAGATGTACATGCAACTGCAGAAAATCCAGAACGCCTCTGTACGTATAATATACGGTATGAAGAGGCATGAACCCACTTCCAACGCGAGAAGGGAACTACATTGGCTCCCAGTATCAGCTAGGATTTCCTTTAAATTACTGACTTTAGGTCACAAATGCATCTATGGAACTGTTCCTAATTATTTTAAGGATAAAGTCACGATATATCAACCGGCAAGATATCTGCGCTCTACAACGACTCTAAGTTTGCAGGTGCCAAGGACTAAGAAAGCCCGTGGAAATGGTCGTTCTTTTCCGGTGCTCGTGGCTAAAGCCTGGAATAATCTACCGCTAGGGCTTCGTACAGAGAGCAATCTCCTGGCTTTCCGGAAACTCCTAAAGACAGAACTTTTCATCTAACTTACATCTTTGGTTGTCCTCACTGACCTTTCTGCTTGTGATGGGGCGCTTGGATGCCTTAGGGCTTGTAGCGCCGTAGAAATTCAATAACATAACATAACATAACAGGGTGAGAAAGCCCAAATTCAGTGACCAGGAGCTAGCTGTACTGGTGGAGGCGGCAGACACACACCATGAGGAGCAGCAGCAGTGCAAAACAAGTGGCCAGCGCAGAGCACAAATCTGGCGCAACATCAGCCAGAGGGTCACTGCTGTGGGGCGCATGCCCCGGGATGGGGAGGATTGCCGCGAGTCTGTGGATTGCCGCGAGTCTGTGGCATCCTGTCACAGCACAGGAGTGCAAGCAGGGCCACTGGAGGAGGGCCACCACCATCCCCACCTGAACTCACACCATGGGAGGAGAAAATGAGTGCCCTGATAGATGTTGGCACCATCGAGGGCATTGGTGGAGCGGAGGCAGGCACTGGAATCGATCCAACTGCAGGTGAGTCCCACACCCGAATGCATGCAGCTGAAAGAACCACACATGCAGAACCCAAGTGAATGAATGGGAGGAAATGTGTGTGAGGAACAGCATACACCCATAAGTGAGGCCTACATCCATTGAACCGTAGTGCTGCCAAGACGACCCTGCACGTGCAGTGCATGAATGACAGGGGCAGGGGATAGACATCCATAGCCATAGGACAGCTACGTTGAGTTGAAGTGCGCATGAATACACCCCCAAAATCCTGAGCGCAGTGCACCCCAACCACGCATGCAATCTTGTCACTCCGACATTCCCATGCAGTCTACCTCCATACTCACTCACAACAAGCACCACATGGCGACAGAACAGAATGCAAGGAGAATGCGTGAATGATACTGTCTTCAATCCCACTTGTTGGCATGAACTGCATCATGCAAATATATGTAGCATTGAACTCAAACCACACCCTATGTACCCCACAGCAACACGTCGTTCCCAACGAGATGAATATGATGGGGAGGAGGCCACACCATCACAGCGGCCACGGCACCGCCCCTCCACCAGCACCACCACCCCAAGGGAAACGAACCAGGCCAACCCCCACTACACCCCAACGCAGCCCTACCAGACAGCAGCAGCACCCACACGGCCGCAGGGAAGCCACCAGTCACAGCCCCCATGCTGAGGGACAGAGCAGTGGATCAGAGCCCGACGTGGGAGGAACATCTCCACATGGTTATCAGGCAGGAGGACAGCACTCTCCCAGAAGCAGTGACGCCGAAGGGATGGTCACACCCCAGGGGAGCCCAAGGCCAGGCACACAGCTTGCACAAAGCCCACATCTGCCTGTGCGTCATGTCCGCACACCACATCCGGACGTGTATACACCATCATATGGCAGCCCAGAGAACCTACCCTCAGAGCCTGCGAGCCGAATCCAAGCCGGCCCAATGTCCCCATGCAGCCCCCCCACCAGACAACGCACAAGTCGCAGGCCAGCACATGACACACCAGGTTTGCCCTTCGTCACAGGGGCTGCAGTGATGGGCCGACTCAACATTATTGAGGCCAAACAGGCCAGGGTTGAATCAATGGCCAAGGTGCAGAGTCGTCACATCAAGGCTGTCAGTGCATCAATACGGCATGGATGCAAATACATAGCGCGGGACAATGAGCGCACACGCAGAGTCGTTGAACAATGTACCGCTGCCCTGACAGGCTTCGGGCAACGAGTGAGAGAGTTGACGGAGGCAGTCTCAGCACTTATTGAGCAAACAAGGGAGGGAAACAACCTCATGCGACAGCACATCCTGGCCGTCGCTTCAGTCCCTTCGACATCGACCACACCCACAGAGGGTTCCCTCGAGCCATCTCCTAGTCGCCGGTCTATGCGCCACCTAAGGGCAGGCACACCAGAGGGGCCCGGAAAAGGAAAGCGCCCACGACCATCCTAGTGGTGCATGGCATCGTTGTTGCTGCCCTGATAAGACACATGTGCCTATCTGCACAGTTGGGGGTAGTTCACTGGGGGGAGGGGGGATTGTGTGCTGGGTGTTTACTGGGGGGAGGGGAGATTGTGTACTGGGTGTTTACTGGGGGGAGGGTGGATTGTGTGCTGGGTGTTTACTGGGGGTAGGGAGAATTGTGTGCTGGGTGTTTACTGGGGAGGGGGGATTGTGTGCTGGGTGTTCACTGGGGGGAGGGGCGTTTGTTGGACTGAAAATAAATCACGTTAGAAAAATCACAATGCATGGACAGTAGTGATTGTTACAAATGCAATTTAATGTTGAAGTGACATATTTCCAATTTACCCATTACCCATTTCTAAAAGAACCCATCAATCAATCCCTGTCTGGCCAACCTCCCCTCCCTCAGCCCAATCCTTTGTGCATGTGCAACACCTTCTGGCACTTCATCGCCCTCACTACCATCCTCAGGTGGCTGCACATGAGCATCAGGGGGCAGTGGCACATTTCTGCGACAGTAGATGTTGTGCAGCATGGCACATGTCAGTACAATATTGCCAATTTTTTCTGGTGCATACATCATTGCCCCCCTCCAGTGCAGTCAAGGCACCGGAAGCGTGCCTTCAGCAGTCCAAATGCCCTCTCCACGCAGATCCGTGTACGGGCATGGGCAAGGTTGTATGCCCGCTCCGCCGCCGTATGTGGATGACGGACAGGGGTCATGAGCCACGTGTACTGGGGATATCCAGAATCACCTGCAGGGGAGAGAAAGCCAGTATGGGGACAAGGTAAGTCCAGTGGGTGTACAGAGCTCTGTCATCAGTGTAATTTTGCCATATTCGCCATTTGGCCTATAACATTGTGGAGTGTGCTGTCCTACGGGCACGATTGAATCAATGGGGTACTCTCCACTTGGTACGCCTATGTTTCTGGATGTAACAGTACTCATTCACTTGTCGCTGGATAAGGGGGCCTTTCCATCTACTTCTGCATGACAGAAGTGGCTGCCTCATGTGTCATTGCAAATCCATTTGGCTACAGTTGCATTTGCTGGTTGTCACTGTTCTGTACTGTTCTCCATGCATTTCCCTGGCCATTCTGGGGACAGTGTTCGTGGGATGTACATTGTCATTACTTAGCCTACTTATGTGTGGTGCATTTGTGGATGTGTCAGCTTATGGTTTGGAATTTCATTACTGTCGGATGGCCAGGGTGGGATTTCTGTACTGTGTCAGTGTTGGGAGCCATGGTGCTACTCACACAGAAGGCTTTATTGTGGTGGGCCTTCCATCTGTCACTGTGCCGCCACATGTCTCACATCCTGCATGGGTGTGTTCTGCTGTGTTGGACATGTCCAAGGTTTATCGTGCAAGGTGCTTGAATGTGAATGCTGCAGTAATGCTGCTGACTATTGGGAATAATGGATTCTGTGACAGGCCCCATCAGTTTATGGATTGACATGCTTTGTGGTATACATTTGTACTCACCCAGTAGCCATTTGTTTTGGCCTCGGTGCCTTTCCATGTACGCTGGCAGGGTACTGTTGCGCAGGACCATGGAGTCGTGGGTGGATCCTGGGTAGTGGGCACAGCAGTGGCTGAAGGTGAGGTCAGGACCACATGTCATCTGCACGTTGAGGGAATGGTACTGTTTCCGGTTTCTGTAGGCAGCCTCATGTGCCTGGGGTGGTACGAGTGCCACATGTGTGCAGTCCAGGGCTGCTATTACATTCAGGACTTGGGCAATGGCATAGAATTGACCCTTCAGCTGGTGCACCTGTGCCTGTGTGGCTGGCAATGCAATGTGTTCGTTCACATGATTCAACAGTGCATCAAGCACCTGTCCCAGCATGGCACTGAATGTGGACTGGGCCATTCCATGCATCATGGCAACGGTATGTTGGTAGCTGCCAGTCCCAAGAAATTAAAGCACAGACACAAGCTTCACTAGGGGAGGTACTGCCGTGCTGGTGGCTATGCAGCTGCCAATGTCACCCTGGATTGTGTCCAGCAACCGAGTGATGGTTGCCCTGTCCAGCCGATATTCTGTCACCAACTGACCATCAGTCAGGACCCAGGGTGTTGGCCTGACCCTGGGGATGGCTGGCCACCTTGCTGGTGCTGCTCTCCTCCTCCTTCTCCTCATCCCCACTGCCCCCTGCACTCCCAGGGCCCTGGCCTGGTTGGCTGGCCTCTGTAGCTCCAGGTGCAGCAGGTAGAAGTCAACATCAAGGCTCCCGGCTCCAAATGGCAGCATGGTGTTGAGGAGGGTGTGTTGTGCATGGGTGGCTCCTTTGTAGGCCTCTGATTTGCATTGGTTTCACCTGTGCCCTTATTGCTGTCTCCTCCCTGCTCCTGCTGGTGTAATGGTGTTGGGGAGGGTGTGTTCTGCATGGGTGGCTCCTTTTTAGGCCTCCGATTTGCATTGGTTCCACCTGGGCCCTTATTGCTGTCTCCTCGCTGCTCCTGCTGGTGTAATGGTGTTGGGGAGGGTGTGTTGTGCATGAGTGGCTCCTTTGTAGGCCTCTGATTTCCATTGGTTCCACCTGGGTATTCTAGGCTGCATGAAGGAGCGAAATAGCTCTAAGCTCCCCTATTTTTCAAACCCTGCATCTGTGCCACATACCGTTTGAAAATGCATTACTGTTAATCGCAGCACCAACCATTGAAATCAGTTGCTTCAGTATAGAAAGTTGCAACTCACCTCACTTTGCTTGCTCCAACCTTTAGTGCAGTATTTCCAGAAAAGATGGCAGTGTCCCACAGCCCAAATCTGGTTCTCATGTCAGCAGTCATTAATTGACTGGCTTAACCACGCAGGGCTCCCAACCCAACACGCAACCACTGTTAAAGATCCTTTTTACAGTAATAGTCATCTCTGAGCAAGTTTTATTTCCGTGCAATGAAATGTAAAGTTTATGATGTGATATGTATACTATGTTTTACTGAATTCTCAGCCATCCCCAGCACTTCGAAGCCATAAGTAATGTCAGTTAGGTACTTCGTACAGAAGTGATGTGACCAAGCAGTTAGGGCCAGACTGGTACTTTTGGGGTGGGAATCATTTTTATTTGTATTTATTTTATTTATATAGCACACCAGGCCCAAAGGCTTCCGGGCGCATCACTTAGGTTACAACACAGTAAGGGCAAACAAACAGCATTTACAAAGATTATATACATACACATATAATACAGGAAAGTTAATTACATATTTACACAGTGATGAGGCTGTAGGCTATCGCATAGGTGGTAGCTGACAAGCAGTCTTAGTCCGGGGCAGGTCTTGGGCAGACAGCCAGGTTTTGGCCATGTTTTTGAAGGTCTGGAAAGATAGTTCAGCTCTTAGTGGGTTGGGGAGCGAGTTCCAAAGTTTCAAAGCCATTACTGGGAAACTGATCCCGCCAGATCTCTGAAGGTTGAAGCGGGGTATGGATAGGCAATTAGTCTGGGCGCTTTGAGGGGTCTGTTGGAGGTGTGGATGGAGAATCTATTGGCCAAGTAGTTTGGCGCTTGGTTGGTGAGATATTTGTGAGTAAGGGTTAGTGTTTTCAGAGAGATTCTTTGTGTTACTGAAAGCCATCAGATACTTTGTCTGGTGTCTGAAATGTGTTGGTTCCTAGGGATATTTCGTCCAGCTCTAATGACATTGTTTTGGATGATTTGTAACTTACTGATATTGCAAAGGTTGGTGCCAAGATAAAGGGCGTTGCGATAGCCTATTTTTGACATCACCAGAGTCCTAGCTATTGTGGTACAGTTAGCGGGAGATAGAAAAAGGACGACAGGCTGTGATGAGCTTACAGGTGTAAGCAGCAGCAGAGGAGACTGCATTTGTTTTTATCAACGGACCCATGTTTGAGCATACCCGTCCCACTCGGGGTGAGGAAGCGAAACCAGAAGTTAATATTACTTCTAAGCTTGCGAGCCATCAACTCTTCTGTTTTGCTTTAGTCACCCTGAGTAGGACGGGTATGTCCAGACGGGTATGTCCTAAGCCTGCTTGGCCTAGAGACCCAATCTACACCTCAATAAACATGCCCAATGAGGCCCAAACATGTCTGGGTTTGCTTGTGGTCTTTTGCAGAAGGGATGTGACCTAGCAGTTTGGGGTGAAATGCTCCTTTTGGGGTGTGTCCAAGACTGGTTTGCACATGGTCTTTCCCCTTTCTGTAATGGCTTGGCAGGCTGAAGAACGATTGCTTTGAGGGTTGCCCAGAGTGATGCCAGAGGTTAAGAATAATTCTAAATCTATCAGCTACGACATATTTGTTTCAATTAGCACTTTAATGGTACATTGGATTATGGCCAGTTTACAGACCAGATTCCATTATGCCTGATAAGCACTGCAAAACCAGATATTATTATTCCTAGATTACACTGTGCCATATTCATACTTGTATTAAGTTAAGTTAGCACTGAAAATTTGCATTCCATTATAGGCAACACCAAGTCCATATTTCATGATCAGAAGTTAGTACTGCAAGGCCCGATTTCATTATAACCCATTAGCACTGCAAGGTCCGATTTCATTATGCCCCTTTAGCAAGGCATAATTTCATTAAACCATTTAGCACTGCAGCTCATGATGCTTAGTTAACACTGCAAGGTCTTATTCCATTAATACCAGTTAGCCATGTAAAGCCTTGTAGAGGATCAGGCGGGCACATTTTCCCTGGTTCCCGCCCCCTTACCACCATCCGATTGGAATACCAGGCGAAGAGCTATAATTGTGAACCTGTGCATGAAACCCTGCAATATTTCTGTGCCGTGTTGAGTGTAGGAGAGACGTTATGCACTCAGGCAACCATTCAGAATATACCCTCAAGCCGAAAAGAAGTGGAAGGGTGCTACCAGGAGGGATGTCCCCTGCCAAGTTGTCGAAATGCATCTATGAACAATATGGATGTACGTTAAGCAAAATCTGACGACAACAAAAGGATGTCATAAAGAAGATACATGAACCAATGCTGAAAAAATATGAAAATACTTAAGAGTGACGATGTAACTGAAGCGCCAAGAGTCACATGTACCTGAAAATAAAGTAATCAGTGAAACAAAGAAGAATTAAGTATCTCACTGACCAATAACTGTAAATACGGAGTAATGCAAGGTTGAAGAAGCATATAGAAGCTTGCTAAAAGAGCTATATGAACAACAGTTGGACGGCCATTAGAAGAAAATGGACGATGGCTCATGTCAAAAATCAACCAAACTACCTCAAAATACGTGCCTAGGATTGCAAAGTAAAGGGATGTTGAAGAAAGTGCTCTCCAGTGCAGAATAATGGAGTAAATTGGCCTGGAACCAAGGATGCTATTTCAAGAGATAAATACGAAGCACAAAGGGAGTCGAATGAATACACCATATGCGTAGGACATAGTTCTTTTATGAGAAGGAGGGACAAGAACATTTATAGGAGCCAAGTATTGGGCAAACAAGATGGCAAAAGCCTTTGTGATGTGGAATGAGCAAGTCTCTAAAGGCCAGAGAGGGTAATGACACCCTGCTTATTAATATCAAATCGTAGGGACGGGAGGATAGCTCTGTGGAAACGTGCGGGGCTTGGAAGCAAGACCACGCTGAGCAAACAGGTCCGAATCCCAGACCCGCGCTTGGGAAAAAAAAAGAAAAAGGGCATTATAAATAACCTACCCTTCCACAATTAAACTAGTGCCTAGATACCTACGGGTTATGTGCACTGTAAATAAATGCAAAAATAAATAAACTTTATGAGCAGTAAATAGGAGGGTGAAATGGACAAATATGTTGTCTCCTAACAGGTGATGAAGAACTTGCAAACAAGGACTATTCATTGAGCTCAAAACTAAGATAGTGGTGTGCCTACACTCACTTGGACAGTGAGCAGGGTATCAATGTCAACTTCCAATGCAAGACATTGGCATAAGGCCTGCTAATGAAAGATGAAAGACTAATTGGGAAAACAAGGGAAGAGCTCACATATCTCAAAGCACCTGGGTTTTGTTTTCACATACATGCTGCTAGCGAGACAAGTGTACAAGGTTGGATATGGTTGTCAACCAATTGGAAGGCCTGTACAGCAGTTTCACATACAATGTTGCAAATCACTATTCTGCTGCCATATTCTCTGCTATAATCAGTATATTACGTATGTAGAAGTAGCTCAGGGCGTGTCCTACAGACAAGGGTCAGCCAATGAGATAGTAACACTCATGTATTCTATAAGTAGATATGTTCCCCTAATCCAATCCCTCCCGTCGATAGATTTTGTAATGTGCCACATAGGATGACATAAATGACGCATGAAAAAGTAAATAAACTGTGTATAAACAAGATAAGGTGTGATCTTGCAGGCATCGGTTTGATGACTGTCGATTTACCCTGCTTTCTTTCATTGAGATAAAAGCAGTATTTTCAATCTTCCTTGAGTCTGTCCGGTTTTTTGGTCTGAGATATTTCATTGGTAAATCCATCTAGAACAAAGAAGTTGCTTCAAGGTGCTAGAGCACATTTGGAAGCGGTGAAGATGTTTCAGGTTTAATCAACCCAAGGCCCAGACCCAGACCTACGGACCTTCAGCAGATCCTGCCACTAGGCAGATGATCGCAGAGCTTCCTGCATCCGTCACTCAGCTCGAGACCCTCGACATGTCCCCCTTTGACGAAATTCCTGTCCGGTCACTACAGGTGCCCCAAGAATGAAAAGCGAACTGGTCGATTGTGGGAAAGTAGATGCCGAGGGCCTCGAGCTGAGTGACGGATGTAAGTAGACCATCGAAGCTGGTAAAAAGATAGAGGGGAGGGATTGCGACTATGTTATGTATATATAAAATATATAAAGAGTAACTGGATTTTTAGGGATTATAAAAAAGAAGAGAGACAGATACCTTGTTTTCAGTGGGCCGCGAGGGATGGAAAGGTTACACGCTATAACTCCTTACAAGAGTGTTAAGGATTCCTAAGGAAGAGCCGATAAGAAAAGCGCATATCAAAATCTGAGACAGAGTTATAAAAAATAAGAGCGGAGCCTCATATACTAAGAATACGTAAAGGAAGACGTACTTAGGGGAATATATTGAAAAGTGCACATGTTTAAGGGGTATAATATGTTTGTATAAAGAATAGTGTTTTTAAAACTAACAGAAAAATAAAAACAATAGTACAAAATAGATCAATAAAAGTGATCTTTTCTCCACATTTTAAACAAGGATTGACGTCAATCAGAAAAATAGAAAATAGAAGAAACTAATGTATAAATGAAGAAGAGAACATAAATATACTAAACATCAAAGAACGAAATAAAAATAATGAATAGAAAGTGTAAATGAAGGAGCAAGAAGAACGTGCTAACAGTTTCCAAAAAAATAATAGAGATGGGAGAAATATTCTGATTTGTGGAACATAAGCCACGATTGACGGTGCCTGTTCAAATAAATTAAAATGATATATTTAATAACTTGAAAAGAACAAAAGATTGGTAAGTATTGACAGTCTGAATTGCCTTATCACCATAAAGACACACCTCTCTTACACCTATGCAGAACATTTTCAAGATACACAGCCAAAATTAGGCAATATCATTCCGAATGTGCCAAGGGCATGACCAATAAGACATTTATGTCCTGGCCTCCAGAGGGTTCGATGTCAAATACGGTATTACGTCACATGGTGGCATACTTATGTAAAGGAACAGCTGTATACATCTACATGAGACCCCCGCCCCCTAAATCCCCTGTATTGGAGATATGAGACTGTGCCTTGCCTGACACCAGCTATCCTACCAATACCGCAGTGAGTCTTTGGAAGGAGATACCCATTGAGACAACCCTATCGAATTTACCCCGAAGTGAAGAGAACCTGCAGGAGAAACTCACTGAAGGAATATGAGAAAGAGCTAAGTACATGAACTGATGATGTCATAAGAAAGTGTGCACGACGTCCCGAGATACTGACTAAAGACAATGGGCCTCATTACACGTTGAACGCTAAAAATCGCAAATTACCGGATGGCGCCCTTAACGTGTCCGCCCTCGCATGAGGGCGCTAATAGCGTACCATTACGAGTACGCGGACACGAGCATTGCGCCATGCCGGTAATGCCCCAACTGCCATGCCGCTAAACTCCCCCAATAGTCCCTTACCGGCTTCGACGACAGTGCAGATAGCACCTCCGCCTTGACGCAGCATGCAAATAGCAGTCACCTCACCGCTAATAGCGGTCACCTCACCGCTAATAGCGGTGACCGTTAAATAGCGGAACCGGAAACAGCGTCATCGCACAGGAACGGGAAAGAGCACGGCGGCCATCTTTAAAAACACAATCCATTGCCATCCTCTGCCCCCTGGACCTGTTTGTAGGAGTTTGCTGTTGGAAAATATCTGGAACACCCTTACCATGCCCAAGGCTCTCAAAAAAACAGCTGACCGCCAGCGGAAAAAAAAGTTTTCGACTGAGGAGCTACTAATGCTGACACAGACCCTATCTGAAAATGCTGCAGTGGTCTTCGCAAACGACATGCCGCGGGAGACACTCCTCCAAAAAAAGGCAATCTGGGAGGAGGTGGCACTGAAAGTAAGTGCTGTGGGCACCAGCACCCGCACTGTACTTGAGTGCCGGAAAGGATGGGATGACCTTAGACTCCGGGTCAGAATGATCTTGGCAGAAAATCACAACATTGCCACAGCCGGTGGATCGGGGTCGCCAATCAAACTAAAAGAATGGGAGGAGACACGTGCCAACCTCATAGGAGTTGAATGCATCGAGGGAGTCGGGAGGATGGAGCATGGCGTGACAGGCACTTCGGATGGAGGTAAGTGTACCAATGAAAGCATGCAATGTGAATCTACTGGTCCCTGCAAATGTCAGCCCAGAATCACCTCATGGATGGCCAAACAGCCACACATGCATCCCACCCTGCCCATGTGAGTGCCAGACCCAAACACACACACATGCACACATCAACAGAGCCAAGTGCCACACACAACACTGCATGGATGAGCCACTGAACTGACACATCACCTGCATCCTTCACAATGAAGTCCAAATGCCCACAACTGCATTGATGATGTATTCTGCATTAAGTACATCGAACCGTAACCAATGCCATCCCCCTTCTTGTCCCTGACAGGGTCACATACAGACAGTGGCGATGGTGGGAATGCATCCCAGGCACCCCCTGCGCAGAAGAAAAAAAGGCCACAGCCCACAGAGGACACCCCCACAACATCCAGGGTCAAAGGCACAAGGCTCCATTTGCAGAGCCTCAAACATCGGTCGAGCGCCACTGCCAAGGCCACACCAATGCCAACTGCCCCACCTCCGGAGGTCCACTCACCACCACCGATCACAGCCACCGAGGGACCACCATCAGCTGCAGCCAGTTCGGCAGGAGAGGCGGCAGCCACTGCTCCATTATCTGATGTGGAGGACCCAACAGAATTCGACCTGGGCATGCACACTCCAAGCCCCCCCTCCAGCCGTCACCACCACACACACCTGGCTGCAACGTCACTGGTGATGAGACCATGGGAGCTTTCAGTAGCCCCCAGTGCTTCCATCTGTTCACCTGCCTGCACCACAATGCACACCAGCCACACCACCAGAGCACGACACTGCCCTTGACCTAGCCAGCAGCAACGGGGTCTCACTGTGTTGGTTGGGCAGCACGTGGAGAAGGCTGCCCGTCTTAGGGAGGAGATTGCAGAGACATCCAGGCAGTCCGGGGAGGGGATGGAGGCATGCACAGACAGGCTGTGTGGGTAGCTCATCCTAGTTTGTGAGGTCCTCACATGTATTGCGGATGATATGGACCGGCAATTCCCACCACCACCACCACCACCTGGACAGTCTGCCCCTTCTTCGTCCGCAAGTTCGCGGCAGTCAAGCCCACCCCGCACGCACCACCAGGTGCAGCTCTAGGCAGCCTCCCAATGCTGGTTTTGGCAATGACCAATAGGGAGTTAATGTTCATGCTTTCGCGTGCATGCCTGGACGCATACATTGTGGAAGACACATGAGGGACTGTTGTGGGGGATAGGGGGAAGGGTGTGATGGGACTGTTGTGGGGGGTGGGGGGAAAGGGTGTGATGGGACTGTTGTGGGGGGTGGGGGGAAAGGGTGTGATGGGACTGTTGTGGGAGGTGGGGGGGAAGGGTGTGATGGGACTGTTGTGGGGGTGAAGGGTGGTGGGATGTTTGGGGACATTCACATTTTCCTGTTTAAGTTAATTAATACACTGGTGTTTGAGCAAAACACAGGCCTGGACTCCTTCATTGTGTATGTGTACTTTATTGACGCCAGGGTCCATTGTGAGCACACGAACAGACACCAGTGCATTACTAGCCATATCCAGGTGACAGTACGTGAACATGTTACTCAGAATATTTGGTTGATCAGATGCTGTCTCACAGCACGTCCCTCCTGGCCATCCCCTCTTGCATGACCTGCATCTCCTTCACCTAAATCCTCATCACCATCATCATCCTCATCAGGGGCCTCCATTTCAACGTCAGGGGGCAGTGGCACATTCCGTCTGATCTTGGCCACCTTGTCTTGGCCATTCAGGAGAGCGCCACCAGACCTGCTAATGCACCTAAACCGTGACTTCAAAAGTCCAAAAGTCTGCTCGATCATGATGCGGGTACGGGTGTGTGCACGATTGTATTCCTCTTCGTGCCTGTTCTGTGGGTTCCATACAGGTGTGAGGAGCCACCTCTTCAGGGGAAAGCCGGCATCACCTATATGGGGGAAGGAATGGGGTCCTGTTACTGTTCACCTAAAGTGTGGCCTGTTCATTTCACAAACATTGACTTGGCATTGAGATTCAAGTACACAATCAACAGCATACATGCAAATGGTCTGTGTAACTGCAATGTGCAAAGGTGGGCTCAACCCTGCAAGTAGACATGCCCCATTAATGCCTCCACCAGTAATTGACATGTCCTGTGTGAGGCCAGGTCTTAGGTGTCCCTGTGCCCAGGCAGATTTGGTACCACACAGGTGGTGTACTGCCCTTCCAACATTGACGTTGACATGCTGAGAGGCATCACTTCAGTGGTGCTATGGGTTTGTGGTGCATTGCTATGGCTAGGGGGTATCCCTTAGCATGCATTGAAGGGCACATTGCATTATTGATGTCGGGCTGGAAGAATTCAGCATGACTATGTTGACGGCATGGATGACATTTGTGTATTTTGTGGCGTGGAATTTTGTGCAGTGTGGATGTGGTTTGATGTTTCTAAACTTGGATAGTCATCTGTGTTGTGTAGCATATACATGCATGTCCGTTCATCTCAAGTACGTTGCGGCCATCCCAGATGGACATTGGCTTACATCTGTATGTGCATTTGGATGACAGACCTCAGGCTACACCCAGTTGGAGTATCTATCTCTCCCGCCCTCCCAAGCACACCCAGTTGGAGTATCTATCTCTCCCCCCCCCCAAGCACACTGCCATGTGCTTGGCCTGCTACTCATCAAGTAGCCACGAACGTTGTCCCGTTTGTCGCTCCATGTAGCGGGGGATAGTTGAGTTCCGCAGGACCATGGAATCATGGGTTGATCCAGGAAATCTGGCACAGCAATGTGTGATTATCTTGTTGGCGTCACATACCATTTGGACATTGATGGAGTGGAATTGCTTCCTGTTTCGGTACACTACTTCTTTGTGATGTGCGACGACCAATTCCACATGTGTACAGTCGATGGCCCCGATGCAACTTGGGATGCCTGCCAGTGAATAGAAACCGACTTTGGTGTTTGCAATCTCGTGGGCAGTCCGTGGCATGTATATGTGTTCAGGTGCATGTTTCAGGAGGGCATCGAGTACCTGGTTCAGTGTGCTTGAGAATACTGGTTGGGAGATGCCATGCATCTGCCCCACTGTATGCTGGTAGGTGCCTGTGGCCAGGAAGTGGAGCAGTCACCACCTTCAGTAGAGGGGGGATGGCAGTTCTGATGTCTATGAGGCTCACAATGTCGTGGTGTATCATGTCCACGATGCTGGTGATGGTATCCCGGTCCAGACGGTACAGGGTGTGTATCTGCTAAGGTGTTAGGTTCAA
Organism: Ambystoma mexicanum; assembly: GCF_040938575.1. Lineage (NCBI taxonomy): Eukaryota > Metazoa > Chordata > Amphibia > Caudata > Ambystomatidae > Ambystoma > Ambystoma mexicanum. Next base: position 1,078,142,961 of record NC_090933.1, on the reverse strand, counting down.
TGGACTGGCTCTGATCCTGGGAATTGGTGGGTGCCTCTGTGGTATGATTAGGTGCCGTGGTGGTGCTTTCTGTGCCTGTCTTGCCCTCCTCCTGCATCTCCTCTGTGCTGCCTGTTGTTGTTGAAGCTGTGCTGCAATCAGGTCCTCCAGGCCATGTAATACTGCTAGTATTGGAACCATCTTGGTGTGGGAAGGGGTGTGGTGGGCTCCTTTTGAGCAGCCACAGTCTCCATTGCCTCCACCTGTGCTGATTGTGGCCACCTGTGGCAGGTGGTAACACTGCACAGTTCTTTTAACGGGTGGTTAGCCATGGCGGTATTAGCGCCATGCCGGTAAGGGGTTTTGGGTGCTTTTCCATGCCGCTATCGGCACATCCGCCTGGCTTGTGATGATGTGCTAATAGCGGCATGGCGTAAATTACGGTCGCGAGGGTCGCGCGCCCGCGGACTGGCCGCTATTAGTGGCACCGTACTTAGCAGTGCCACAAATAGCGGTGAGCAAGGTCATAATGTGGATGGGGATTTAGGGTTACCGGTATTCCATTACCGGTAACATTAAATCCCTACTGCCTACCGTGTAATGAGGCCCACTGTATGGATCATAGAGGACGAATGACGAAGTAAAGGATCAAGTAACCTAATCAGCGTGGAAAAGAAGAAGATTACACATTAAGAAGAAAACAAAAGTTCAAAAAATGTGCAGACGCTGAAACGTAAGGTAGATCAAGTCATCATAGAGGCTAGCTATGAATAGTAAATAGTATGCAGGCAAAGCCGCCATTGTACAGAATCTGGAAGCAAGCGAGAAGAAAATGAAGGGGGAATGAAAAAGCTGTGTCGCAGCAAAATAGCATGCTCATGGAGCTGCATGGCAAGGTTGTCTGGCCTGAAGTCAAGATCGTAGAAATCAAGGTCAGCTTTCTACTCTGAAGAAGAACGAGTGTGAGCAGGATGAATCTTCTCACATTAAGGTGCAGGAAAGAATATAAAGGATGCAAAGTTTTAATTCATTTAGAGCATTTAAAAGCTGCAAAAGGAACCAGATCTTGGTCTCCTGTCACGTGAGCCAAGGATGGAAATAGAGCTTGAACTTGGAGTTCCAGACACGATAGGGAGTGCCCTTACTCCAATGCATTCTCAAAGACAAAAATACTCTACAAGGCCAAATACAAAGACAATTTCATGGCAGAAGGCATGGGTGATCAGAGAAGCTAGGCTAATTTGGTGGTGAGGTAGCTTCATGTCCTATCTCCCTGCACCTGGGTCTGGGCTTGCGTGCTGCTAAGTGAACCGAAAGTTCCAGACATGGCACAAGAGTGCCAACCAATTGTATTAGTCCGTATAACAAAGGACCCAATAGCTTGTAAGACCAATGAGAAACTGTGTACCGAATGTTTCTAAAGTGACATGTTTTAAGAGGTAGGCATAAATTGTCCACTGATAAATAACAATCCTAGCTCCTATATAAGTGTATATATAGATGTTTCCCTTAACCAATCCCAACCCTCAATAGGTTTTTCACTATTACCACGTAGTGTGACGTCACTCTGAGGCATTATTAAGAATAAGAATTGTATTTTTTGTGGAGATCATTGAGAGACTGAGCGTACGTCGTCCGTTGATGTTCATTGTAACCTCCCTGTTTTAGATAATTGTTAATAAAACAGTCACTTGCCATCTTCTTGAGTTTGTCCGGTTATTTGGACTCATAATTATTCTGGTGCACATTCCAAAGGGACATGAGCTCACTTACATGCCACTCTTAAGGAAAAGAAGTTAGAGAAAAGGTTGGCAGTTTTAAAACTCTGGAAAATGTACCAGAATGAGGAAGAAGATACAGCCTATTGGGAGTGGATCCTCAATCACCAAAAAAGGGGAGGATGTAACGCTCTCGTCTCCCCTTTCCCTTTCTGAAAAGCAAGACATAGACACTAAGGAGAAGGGATTTTATCCTTTAAAGGAATTGAAAGCAGCAGCGGGGTATGTTTATCCACCATATGAGCGCCCTGTTTATAAAAGTGAAGACAATGAGTACGAGAGCACAAGCAGAGAATGCATATACATATTGACACGCGATGAAGGTAAACAGCGTGATGAGAAGAAGGACAGACACAATAGACATATGGAGATAGAGGAAGATGCAGAGAGACAGAAGGGAAAAAGTAGACTGCTAAAGGAATAACAACAGTACAGAACAAATGGATGGGAACACAAATATTGCTTAAATTAGATGATCAAAGCGTTCCTGGAGTTCGAGAGAGAGAGGAAAGGTAAGAGCTAGAGAAGAAGAGAGAGTACATAAACAAGAAAGGGGAAACAAATGTAAGCAAAGGGAAGAGCAAAGAAAGTATAAGGCAAGAAAAGAAAAGGAGAGATTAGAAGAAGAGAAATGAGAAGTAGAAGCACAAAGATTGAAAGTACGTAGGTTGCAAAGAAGGCGAGAGGGAGACAAAGAGAAGAGAAGAAGAAATGAACCTAAGTAGGAGATTAAAATATGATGAGATTGAATGTATATGCTGCAGAAGCATAGTGCCTATAGAAACACAAGAGCGGACTGCAGATGAGAGAGGGTCACAACTGTCTGGTGGTGGGTTGCGAGGAATACCAGGAGTACCAACATGGAGAGAGGAAGACACAGAGACTATTGGGACAAGCATTGGAAAATGATATAGGCAAATAAGGGTTAAGGAAGAATATAAAACTCAAGGGTGAACAAGGATCTTCCTTTAAGGAAAATGAGGAAGCCTAGATGACGTCATAACAGACAATCATAAGTAGGTTAGATTTTGTAGAAGTAGAAGAAGATAACAGTCATACGAGTTGGTGTATAATGATATCAGATGAAGAAAGGAAGGAAAACGATAAATACGATTTTCAAGAGAATCGCGTGTAGATAAAGGGGTCAAATTGTCAGATTTAGAGGACCCCATAGAAAAAACACCAGAACGGACACTCTATACTGAACGACAGCAAGTACGATTAAGCAGTACGGGGGATATATCCCTGCCTTATGTGAGCAGATTAAGGGCATTGCCAGGAAGAAGACAAACAGGCGAGGACAATGCTGCTTGGAGAACAAGGATTGTGGGTAGGTATAAGCATGGACCAGGGTTTTCACAGTTTCCACTATTAGAGAAAGGGGGAGGGGGGCCGACCACAATATATACCATGGTCCCAGATGGATAAGGAGAATTTAAAATGCACACTACCAAATTTACCTTCTGGTGAAGGAAAATTGATTATATTTTTTTAGAAAAAGACATCAGGAATTACATTAGCTATAGGCGATACAAAAGGCAATTATCAGCTATTGTGGGGTGGGGAGTTGACGAGAGCTGACAGGAGGATATCAAAAAGTGACTGCGCAAAACACAATGCATGATGGAGTGCCATTTAAATATCCGGCTACATCAGATATTGGGGTGATAATAACTAGGAAAATGAGGGAGGATGAAGATCCCATTGCTTTCATTCAGGATATTCAGGATAGGTGGAGTGTGCAGATGCACGAACCATGGGATAAAACAGTAGCATTATTTTACCACATTTTATGTCAAGGGCTACCAGAGCCAGTACAAAGGCAGTTAAAGAAACAGGTGGGAATGGAAGCAAAACCATGGCCAGAGATACAATTGGCAATTGTGCATTATTGTAGAATACTAAAGGAGAAAGACAAGAAGAAAGCTGAGGGTAGGAAGCAAGAAGAGGCGAAGTTAGTGCAGGAGAAATTATCAAAATTTACCATAGAGGGAGCAGTATTGACAAGTAATGAGGGAGCAACGGTGCAAATAGTGCAGTTACTGCAGCAAAATAATGCGGTATATGCCCCAGATCAGAATGGGTATAATTTCATGCCAAGAGGGAGAGGGAATGGCCCTCAAGCAGGACGATGAGGTGGATTTTAAAACCCTCAAGGAAGGGGAGGATTTAATGGCAGACAGCCGCTGCAATGTTGGAATTGTGGAAAAAATAGCACACCTAGCCAGAGCATGTAGAAGCTGGGGAGGCATGCATTAAAAGAATTGGCAGCCTTCAAGAGGGGGGATGGGGTATGCTCCACAATATAATCCAGATTCAGAAAGATATTATGCCCAATATCACACGCAAACTCAGGCATATGCACCACAGCAACTACATCAAGCGCCAATGCAGACGCAATTACCACAGGGGCGTCAACAGCAAGTATCTATGCAGATGCAACAGGCAACGACACAACAAGTACAATATATCCCAATGCAACAGACAGGTGTGTCACAATGGCAAATGGACACGGGAGCCATGCATATAGTGACCCCCAAATTAGGGAGTGTGACAGTGGTAGGAGGGGATCTTTTCACAGGCACAGGGATGCATTTATGCCCACAATAGGACAGCCCACAGAACGACCTGATGTGTTCAGTACTAACTGTAACACCAGACCCCCAAGAGGAACCAACCATCAAGATGACAACAGGAGGAAAGATGTTTTCATTTCTTGTAGACACTGGAACAACTCATTCCTGTGTCCATGAGGGAAATTATCCAATGTCAAGCATTGCCATGAATGCACAGGGATTTTCTGGGGCAATTAATTTAGCTCGATTTACAGAATAATTACCTATTTGTATAGGGGAACACAACATGTCTAGGTTATTATTATACACTAAACAAATGACAGTAAATATACCAGGATGTGACTTAATGACAAAACATAGCATGACAATTTGTTTTACTGACAAAAGTATAGTGTGTTCAACCATGGGGATACATTAAGTAAATGTGAGGGAGTTTATATTAGCATTTACAGGTAAGAAAGCCTTACGAGGAGTCCCTCTAGTTGAGGGGGTATTTTTATACAGAATTACTGTTTTATTATCATGGTTACCTAAATTAGCAGGGAAATTATTGAGAATGCCTGACACATTTTTGTTTAGGCCAGAAATACCCATGGATGATGGGGAAGGGCAAGTTATGCCTTTAGAATTAGCAGCAGCAGTGAAAGGGTGATGATTCATGGGACAGACGATGAGGGAAGGGGATGGAGAAGGGTGATAGCCCTCAACGAACGATATATACTGACAGATTTTACAGACAAGTAACATTTAGGGATGACTAATCAGATGATGAGTTAGTATTTTCTATAGGTCTCACGTAATGGATTACATTTGAGAACATAGAGGTACCACAGAGAATGGCATTGGTAAAAAAGAAAGAGCCATTTTTTCCGGACACTTGAAAAAAGTGTCAAGTATTTTATGGAGCACAAGTCCATATTACGTGGGTCTACTGAAAGGAGTGGGAGAAGTGAAAATTAAGCTCAAACCAGGGCCCATTTTGCACGTGCAAAACAGTTTCCAATGTCTAGAGAAGTGGATGAAGGGATATTTTAATCTATATCCGCTCTAATGAAGCAAGGCATCTTGGTCGCATGTGAATCTCCATGCAACATGGCTGTGTACCCCGTCAAAAAATCAACAGGAGTGGGTTGTGGAGATTTATCAAGGACCTTCGCCCCCTAAACAATATAGTTGAAGCAGAGTTTCCTTTAGTTCCAAATCCTGTGACAATATTGTGCAATATCCCGCCAAAAGCCAAGTATTTTACCGTTATAGATTTGAAAAATGCATATTTCTTAATTCCCCTTCATGAAGACTGACAAGATTTGATGTAATTTTCATATAGAATGATTTGCTTAAAACATACTCCTTTGCCCTAAGGGTATTGTGAGTCCCAGTCAATCTGTAATGGAGTACTTCAGATGGACTTGGGTAATGTTCAATGTGAAAGTGCCATAATTCAATATGTAGATGACATGTTAGTGTGTAGTGAGAGAGAAAAAAGATGCAGAGAAGACTCTGACAAACTTATGACTATACTCACAGAGAAAGGGTAGAAAGTAGACATGGAAAAATTACAATATTATCAGGAAGAAGTATTGTATATAGAACAGTTCATCTCACATGAAGGGAGAAAAGTGATACCTGAACAGGCAGTGGCGATAATGAGAACTGTGCAGCCAAAAACGGTGAGACAAATGCAACAATTTTTAGGTCTAAGCAATTATTGCATGGCTGGGTCTTTGACTACAGTACATATATTCGACCACTTTTGAAAGCAGTCAAAGAGGCACATGTGGTAAAAACTAAACTAGTCTGGACAGAGGACATGACTGTAGGATTTAATGTTGAAAAAGACACCTCCTGGATTAGGGTTTCCAAATTATAGTGAGCAATTGTACTTGTTCTCTCATTCAAATGGAGAAGTCATGACAGCTGTTATTACACAGAAAGAACGACATTAGGACATGGTCATAAACCATTAGCTTATTACAGTGGGATTCTAGATCTAGTTATAAAAGGACACTACCCCTGTGAGCAATCTTTAGCAGCCGCTGCATTTGCAATTGAAAAGGCTTCAAGTATAACCATGGGGTGTTCCGTAACTTCATTCGTAGAGCATGCATTATTTGCAATTTTGGAGACACCCAAAACTACATTGACCGCATAAAGGGTGTCAGGGTACGAGGTAATTATCTCAAACCCTGCAATCAAAATTGTCAGGTGTAGCACAGTGACTCCAGCAGCGTTCATAGCTGAACCAGTGGGAGAAGATGACGATGTGCATGACTGTAATGCTTACACAGAATGTTATAATGATACTCCCCTTGTTAGAGAGAATGCTCTAGGGAGGGGAGAAGTGGTTTATATTGATGGGTCATCAAGAATTGAATTGACCAAAATACAGGTGTGGGACATATGGTACCGGCGGTAGTGAAGCTGAAACGAGAGGGCACATTTGAAGCACTGATTAGTAGGAGGTTGTCCCAAATTTACTCAGCACAGGCTGCAGAATTAGCTGCGCTTACTGATGAGCTGTGAAGTTTTGAGGTTGAGGAAGTGATGGTGTATTCTGACTCCACTTACGTGATGTCAACTGTACACGCAGGCCTGTCACGTTGGAAGAGGAGGGGCTTGCACCGCGCAGATGGCACTCCAGTGCAACATGCAGGGTTGTTCGATAAACTCATCAAAGCATTAAGCTTTCCAGAGATCATAGCAATTGTAAAATGTGCAGCGCATTAAAAAAGAACAGATTTAAGCTCACGCGGAAATGAAGCCGCAGATTTAAAAGACAAAAAAAACTGCCTACTACCGAACCACATTTGAAAATGAGATTAAAAATATAAAGCAGGTGACAGGGCGATGCATGCTGGTTAAGGAAGGATTTAATATGCCATCCATTGTGAAGTTAATTGAAATACAAGGAGGAGCATCGCAGGAAGAAAATGAGTTATAGAAAAAGCGGGGTTGTTCTTTATCCCCCACTGAGGCAATTTGGAGACAGGATAGTACAGGAAAGCAAGTTATTCTCCTAGCTTTATTGAGGGTATCACTGGAGCAGCTGCACTACATAGTGCATGTGACTTGAGTCTAGCTGCTACAATTGTAGAAGAATGGCTCATACCAAACCTATTTGAACATATGGCACAGTTCATTGAAAACTATATTGTGTGCGAGAGGTTTACAGCAGAGCACACTTTATGAATGGTGAAAGGCACAATCCCCAGACCTAATGGCCCCTTTCAGCATCTACATATAGATTATGTATATATGTTCCAGACATGTAATGGCTATAGATACATGCTGGTCGTAGTATTTCCCTTTTCTAGTTGGATCGTAGCAGGTCCATGCACGCACCCAGATGCCGCGTCCGCCGCAATTTTCCTTGTTCGTGAGGTATTTCCAAGATGAGGGGGTGCAAGGTTTTGCAATCCAATAATGAGCCGCACTTTGTAAATTAACTCTTTGAAAATATGGTCCTGTTATTAGGCATCAAACACAAGTTTGCTTCAGCTGATCATAGGCAAGCAAACGGGATCTGCGAGAAATTAAATTGTCTTTTGAAGGAGAGAATATTAAAGCTTAAAGTCACTTTAAAGAAGGGATGGCTACATTGCCTACCCTTGCGTTGTATGCATTACGGAATCAACCTGGCTCAGATCACTATCTAACTCCTCATTAGTTGGTGACTGGGCGCTGAATGAGAACTCCTCTCTCCCCCTCCGCCCCCAACAAGGGCAAACACAGATGCCCATAGTGTAGCGAGGGCATTAGGCAATGAAATGCATGATTATTTGAAAGCAATGACTGTCTTTCTTTCATGTCTCAACAGCTCCAGAACCAGCGGGAGGGGTCAAAAAGAAACAATGATATGATATGATATGGCATTTATAACACGCCTATACACAAGTGTTTCAAGGCGCGACAAGGCAAGGGGGGAACAAAGGGAACACAGACAACAATCCTACTAGGCCAGGTGTCATTCAGATTACGCAAGTGCATGGGAAGGTGGGAAAAAGGAAACGTGCGGGGGGGAAGGAGAGGGGAAAGTGCAGTACATGGGAAAGTGGAATAAATAAGATAAATAAAATGGCCAGCTGGTGGCAAGTGCAAGGAAGTGCAGACATAAGTGCTGGTAGAGGGACTGTATGGATACAGAACAGCGGTCCCCAGGTGTAGGGGTTGCCAGGGAGGCAGTGCATGTGGGCAATTGACAGGGCCTGGGCCAGAGATCAGAAAGGGTGGCCAGGTAACCAGTGCAGTTTCGGTCAGGAATTCAGCAGGGGAGAGGGGGTGAGAAAGCAGAAGCAAAGTGGAAGGTTTTGAGGTGCTTCCGGAACCGGAGATGGTTTTCCTCAAGTTTCAGAGAGGCAGGAAGGCTGTTCCAGAGAGAGGCCCCTGCCGAAGAGAGTGAACTGCCACCAACTCGTTGCTTGGAGAAGCGACCGACCCTAAGAGAGTTGGAGGCGGATGAGCAAAGAGCTCTAGAAGGAAGATATTTAGGAAGAGAGAGTTGAAGGTATTGCGGCCCCAGGCCCCAGAAGGCCTTGTGTACAATGCAGAGGGTTTTGAACTTAATCCTCGCAGCCACTGGGAGCCAGTGAAGAGATTTCAGTCCTGGAGAGATACGATCCCTGGGCTTGAGGCCAAGGACAAGTCTCGCAGTCCTGTTCTGGATAAGTTGCAGAGGGCGAAGAGTAGAGGCCGGCAGATTTAGATAGAGGCTGTTCCAATAGTCGCGGACCAGGGCTCTGGAGAAAGTGAGCCTCTGGGGGAAGGAGAGGAAAGGAAGAATACCTCTAAGGAGGTGCAGCTGGTAGTGTGACTTCTTAGAGACGTCAGAGATGTGAGGGGAGAAGGAGAGTGCAGAGTCGAAGATGACCTTGAAGTTTTTAGCCTTGCAGATGGGAGTAGGAAGAGGGCCAAGAGAGGCCGGCCAAAGAGCTGCAGGGTAGCCTGAAAATGAGCTGGGTATCATCCGCATAGCACTGAAAGTTTGGACAGAGAGCGGCAATGCGGTGGGCAAGGAGTGCCAGGTATTGGTTGAACAGCCAGGGAGAGAGGTTAGATCCCTGGGGGACACCACAGGTAGAGAAAAAGATGTCGGAGAGGAAGGACCGAAGTTGGACCTGGGAGGGTCGGTTGGAGAGGAGGGAAGTCAGCCACGCCAGAGCCTGACCAGTGATACCCAGGAGACGGTTGAGCAGGATGGCATGGTTGACAGTGTTAAAGGCAGAAGAGAGATCAAGCAACATGATAACGCACGGGGTGTTAGAGTCAAGGTTGGTGAGCAGGTCTTCATGGATGTTCAGGAGAGCAGTTTCCGTGCTTCTGGTAGCTCTGAAGCCAGACTGATGGTCATGAAGACAGCCAACAGATTCAGTGTGGAGATTGAGCTGGGAGATGGGCAGTTTCTCCAGGAGCTTGCCCAGGAAGGGAGTGATGGAGATTGGGCGATAGTTAGCCAGGCAGGTGGGGTGCACAAGGGAGTGCTTCAGGGGGGAAGGGAAAACTCCAGTGGCGAAGGAGTGATTGCAGAAATCAGCCAGGGCAGGAGCCAGGGAGTCAATGTTGTCCTTGATAGTTTTGGAGGAACAGGGGTGAACCTGTTTCGACTATACGTTCATAGATCGGACTTGTCTAGAAACCTCGTCTGCAGAGAAAAGGGGAAAGGCAGAGAAGGAGGGAGGAGGGGTGACTGCAGAAGGGCCAGAGGAAGAGCAGGGAATAGCGGGAGAGAGGCGAAAGGAGGATATTGAGGACAGGATGTCCTGAGTTTTAGAAGTGAAGTGGAAAGCCAGTGTCGTGCAGAGTGCCTGGTAAGGGACAGGAGAGGTAGAGACTGCAGCAGGATTGGCCAGTTCCATGCAGATTTTAAAGAGTTCGGCCGAGTTGCTGGATGCCACCAAGACGCAGGCTTGGATATGAGCTCTCTTCTTCTTAAAAACAACCAGTCCATTAATTTGGAAGATACAGGCAAACCTTAGAAATTATACCAAGGGGACCAGGTGTTAGTGGTAACCAGTGATTATACCTAATAAAAAAATACAGAATGAAATTATAACGAATAGAAAATAATGGAAAAATACAAAATTTAAAAAATATATCTGTGGGGGTGGTGTAAGGGGTTCATCCGTGCCTAGGGCGGAAGCCAAATTGTCTAAGGCCAAGGAGATTGTTTGAATCCAGGTAGTCCTGTATCTGCAGATAAGCCGCTTAATCTAAGATTTTGAGTAGGAAGGGGACGGTGGTGATGGGCCTATAGTTAGTATACTTGCGTCCAGGATTGGTTTTTTTAAGAGGGGAATGACCCAGGCGTCCTTGAGGTTGTCAGGGACGGTACCAGTCTTAAAAGAAGAATTAATAAAGGCTGTGATGAAGGGGGCTAGTTGGTGAGCAGCTTCCTTGATGATAGGAGCGGGACATGTATCACCCTGACAATTAGAGGGTTTAAGTTTGCTGATAATACTTTCAACTTCTAAGATGGTAAGTGGTGAGAAGTTGAATGGTGCGTGGGTATGAGCCGACAGGGTGGTTGCAGGATTCGGTCGTATGTTGTTTTGGAGGCAGTTTTTTTTGCTGTTAATTTTCAACTGGAGCATAGCTATCTTGTCAAAGAGTGTTTTTGGATGTTGGTAAACCAGGTGCTGTCTTTGCTACAGGTGTCGGGGGTGGGGGGAGGAGGGTGACTAACTCCTTCAGGATTTTGAATAGCTCCTTAGTGTTAGATTCGGCTTGTGTTATGCGTGTGTTGTAGGTCTCTTTTTTAGCTTGGAAGATAGCTTCCTTGTAGTTGAGAGTAGCAACAATGAGGCTATCTTTGGTGGATGGGCAAAGGAGACTTTTCCATCGTGTTTCAGCAGTTCGTTTTTCTTTGCGTAATGCTCTCAGTTGTGGGGTGAACCAGGAGTTGAGGTGCGCTCGCTGTTTAGGTTTCCTGAGTTTAGAGGGAGCTATAGTATTTATGGCTTTGAGCATAGTGCAGTTGTAGGCATCCACAAGGGTGGTAGGGTCGGTGCATGAACGTACGATTTAGATTAGACTGGGCAGAATGATGGGGAGGAGTTTGTCGCGTGTGATGTCCTTTTTGTTTATTATAGATATGGCAGGCGTGATGTCTTGTTTGGTGTGCATGTCATTGGCTGGGATGTTAAAGGTGATAATGTGGTGGTCATACCACGCACATGGAGTGTTCAGTTCTATATTGATGTTACAATTAAGGTTGGCTACCCAGTCGAGTGTTCGCCCTTTATTGTGGGTGGGTTCACATAAGCGGTGTGTAAAGCCTAAGTTAGAGAGAGTGCTAGCAGTTTCCAGTGCATGATGGTCGTTGGGGACAGGGAGTCCAAGGTTAAGGTCGCCTAGCAAGATGATTTGGGAGTTTCTCTTATTTTTCTCTAATAGGATGGTTGTAAGATCCTCAGTAAAGGTATTGAGGGGGCATGGGGTCTGTAGACCAGGTGCAGGATGCAGACTTGTTAGGAGAGACAGCAAGTTTGATGGATAATAACTCCGCTGAGAGGATTTGTACGTCAGATGAGATTCTAATGTTGACGCTGTCTTTATGTATAAAGGCGATGCTGCCACCTTTAGATTGGCCTGAGTTGCAGTTGCATCTGATAATGGAATAACCATTAGGTATAGCGAGGGAGAGGAGTGGGCCGGAAGCAGCATGAAGCCATGTCTCAGTAATGGCGATGAAGTCGTGGTCGTGGGTGGTAATAAGGTCAGCAAAGTCGAGTGCGTGGGCCGGGAGGGACCTGGCATTAATGAGAGTGCCCTTGATCTTCATTACTTTAAAAGTATTTTTTATGTCTGGTGATGGAGTAGGAGTTGATGGTAAGGAAGCTTTCATGATTTGGTGAGAATAGCGCATTTGTCGAGGTGTACGTTGAAATCTGGACCTAAGTCTAGAGTTTCTGGTGAGAAAAGTGCAAGGTTGGTTAGGTGTAGGTTTGGAAGCAAAATGCAGTAACCAGAGGGCTGCAACGTTAACATACGGGTTGGATGCTAGGTCGGAGGAGTTGAGCAGAGTGTTGGGAGTGAGTTTAGGCGTGGGAGGTGAGGGTGGCCTGAAAGTGGGAGTACTAGGGTGCACTAGGTTGTGTGGCAAGGGTGAGGTGGTAAAATATACTTAGTGGTCACACTGGAGGTAGGATGGTGGTGATAGCTGCAATGTGATGCACGCATATACCCCAGATCAGGGGGATTCACCAATAGGATAAGGATGCAATGAGCAATGAAATACATCGACATCAGCATAGTGAGCACGGTGGTGGAGGAGGTGTATATAATACTGGTAGTAGTGGCAAGATCAGAGAAAAGTATGTAATGGTGCAGCTAGGTAATGTAAAGAGCTTTTAATCATCCAAATGAGCGGCAAGCGAAGGCTATCCACGTAGAATTGCTAACAATTAGTAAGACAGCCTATGATAAGCAGGCTAGTTTCAACTGCAAATTCAATGGGCTGCGGAGGGCTGGTCCCATAAGGCATACAACATAGTGAATAATAGGCTAGTATAAATCACAGTGTAAAGGGATGTCAATACGGGCTAGAACCAAGTGTCATAATAGGCTGATTTAGCATTATAAGCGGCAGTATTAAGCAGGCACAGGCAAGCTAATCCAACATTTGCTGAAAAAGTACAATGAATGATGAAGGCACTGAAGGCCAGCGAGTAGTCAGAGGCAAATAAGGCGATGCAACAGTCTAGAGTATTGGCAAGGTATCAATCTAAACACTTGGGCACATAGGCATTCATAGACATCAAAGAGGGCAGTACAACAATCAGTGTTGAACTTGATTACAGCAAACGAAGGAGGCATGTGCACCAAGGTCGGACCTTCTTGCTTTACATTTATACCATCCCATGATGAAGAAAATGTAACCCTGACAGAAGCAATAACTACGCTAACAAAACTACACACGAAGATGGTGAAGGAAGTGGATGAAATTGAAGATGATGATTGGTTTACATCTCTATTTTCATGGATTCCAACTTGGCTAGCAAATGCTTGGAGCAATACTAGTGTTTGTGTTGCTTGGATTCTGTCTCATGAGGATCATCGTGGGACAATGGACGAAAACTGCCAAAAAAGCTATTGAGATGAAGATAATTATTGACATTGACACTGGAACGGGTGAGCAGATCCAAAATGAAGCCAGTATTCGTGAGAATATAAAGAAAAGTACCCTTGAACATCCAGTAAATTAAGGATCGGAAGAAGTATGTGGGAGGATGGATATTTTGTCCACCAGCAGGGGATTATCGTCTTACGACGTGGAGTGTGGATGAACATATTAATGTTTTTTAGCTAGACCGCCTGTGTATGAGTTTGACAGATGGTCGTTTTAACGATTTAACGATTTGAAAATGTATTAAAGATTGTTTTCTTGTTAATACCTATGTTTACGTGATCTATGCAACTAAGTGTATATAACAATCACTTACAAGCACTCTCACCTTTCTGACAGTGTGTTGGGAAGTTGGGTAGCAAGTGGTATATTTGTTGCTTGTGTTTACGGTCACATATGTATACATAATACATTGGAGACCAAGACGTTAGCAGTAGGAGAATAAAGTGTGTCTTTGGGCAAAGGGTGGCATTAGGACTACAGGATAAAGCACACGGTTCTTTAAAGAGAAGCAAAGCAGTTGTAGAACAGGGTTCCAAAATAGGGGAAATTAATGGCACTGCAGAGGCACCTGGTGGGCACTTCTGGAACTGCAGATGAAATTCAGCTCCTTTGTGTCTCTTCTCATTTGGGGTTTGAGGAAGGTGACACAGCAAAAAAGTGGCAGCAGAAGTGCTTAATGGATGTTTAAAGTGGTCGGGCGCACAATTTTCAGGAGAAATTCAGATAAAAGCCACAGGGGTTTGCAGGAGATGTTGTCACCAGCAATATTCTCCGCCAGGGGCGCCAAATACGGTTCCCATACACGAAAATAGCGCCCCCTTCGTACCACCTGTCCCTCAAGGCCGGTAGAAGGTGAGCAGGGGCCCAATGCAAAGGCATGGTTGACCCCTACCCCACCCCCCCGTACTATGGCCAACTTTATGAAATGGCATGGCAGCAAATCCACTTGAGCTCGTTGTGCCTTATTTTCATTAACTTCCACAGTTGGGATCATATAAAGCCGGTAATATTCAAACAAGTAATACAGAAACAGGTTTTTAAAAACAGATATTGTAAACTGGCTAAAGAATCAAAATGGAGCATTGCCATTTAGCATAAACACAGATTTCAGCTACATTATCTCAACCTGCTGAGCAACCATCTCTATTTTCTTCCTCGAACACGGATTCCCTGATAAGAAAAATGCAGCCTCACTGAGTGAAAAATGCAGAAAAAAGTCATGAAAAACAATGTTAACAGGGAAAGCAAGCAGTGGAGGAGGTTGGGCGCTCTCAAAGCAGGAGGAGAAACACTCACTAGGAAAGAGCAAACTGGCTGATACAGCAACATAGGCAGAGGGGCACGCGAACACAGTCCGGGGCATTGGCAGCCAACACATTCGAACACTAGTAGACAGCAGTAAGGCCAGGAACTCGTGCCAGTAGCCAGAGTAAAATGCATATTCAAGCTGCAAAGCTCCACTCAATTGTCGTTCATGTGATCTGTCAGACACTCTGAGAACAGAGCGCAGGGGAGCGAGGGGAGGCTTCTTTCTTCTTCTTGCTGACCGATTTGTATCATCAGCAGTGATTATTGGATACGAGGCTTGAGCCTCATTACTCCATCCTCTCGGATTGAGTGTGTAGTCGTGGGTTGGGTTTCTTCATGCTCACAGTGAGGCTGGTTTCAGAGGGTCTGATAAGCCGCGGGTAGCGGTCAAAAGGGTTTGCAGTGCTGGCAGTGAGTCTTCTGATCCGAGGGTTCGGGTTCTGATCCAGTCCTTGGCAGAGGTTCTTGCTGAACTTTGCTAGATGTTCGTCCAACATCTCGATGTCCAGTTCTACCTGAAGGTCAGCTGTCCTTGTGAAGAGTGGCGCTCCAGATGCCATTCGCAGAGCCTTGTCCTGGACTATCTGAAGACTCATCTGGTGTCGCTCCATGCTGGAGCAGGTCATGGATGCTGGGGAGGCATAAGTCATGGTAGGTCTGATGATCGCCTTGTAGAGGGGCACAGACTTGGTCTTCAGGAGTGGGTGCAGCACGAGGGCAGGAAGGGGCGCCAGTTCTTTTGTATCCCTGGCCCAGTCAGTACTCTGCCATGATGGTACAACTTTAGTGAAGAAACAGGAAGGAGGCGGCTAACAACCAGCACTGCGGGTGTGCAACAATGAGCTAAGGAGGGACGAGCTGGCAAGACAAAGAGGTCATCAAAGGTGGAGGACACTGGATGATCAGCAGGATTAAAATGCTAATGTATTGGAAATCCAGCGAGATGTGGAAAGGCAATGAGTTGTTGAATGTAGTGCACTGCCTTGCTGGATACTGGTAGGCTGAAGTCTGTGATGGCGTCAGTGATGGCAGCATGGACCGTGCGCATCAGGAAAAGCTGTATGCTGTATAATGTTTATAGTACAACGGAGGGGCTCGGGCGCCCCTTGAGGCTTTGGGCCCATTTCGAAAGAAGAAATTGAAAGGCCCTGACGGCACCCCTGCTTTCCTTGGCCTGCTTGTGACAGGCTCGGGTGGGGAGGGCTCTACCCAATGGCCTTACCTACAGCCTGAGGTACAAACAGAGAGACAAAGGGGGGGAGCCAGTGCAGAGTGGCTGCCTTCTCAAGCTGGAGGCTCACCCTGGCCATTGAGGCCTGCATGCACAATGCTGGGACTAATAATATGGAGGGAAGGCCACCGCAGGCTGGGGGTTACCTATTTTTAGTTAAACAATTCGAATGAACAAAGGTCAAATAGATTGTTTCGTGGACTGTAACCCTCGCAGGAGGACCTCAATCACGTTTTAGTTATCTCTGTCTACAATGTCCCATTGCATATGGTAATTCCATTACTCTACTCGCCAGACCCCACAACTGCACCACTCAGGTATTGGATGGGGATACAGTGGTGGTTCTCAACATACATCACAACTGAGCAGCTCAGCTATTGGATAGGAATACAGTGGTGGTACTCAACATACACCACAACTGTGCCACTCTGGTATTACCCACCTACTGACAACGGCAACAGTGCTGCATATGGTGCCTCTAAAGAGACAGGAAAAAACAGGAAGTGGTTTGGGAGAGGTTTCTTCTTTTAGCTGCATAAGGATATCTATCTCTCGGATGGAGGGAGCCTCATGTAGGTAATAATAGGGAGGACGAAATGTAATGCCAGCTAAATGACCTCTAAGAAAGATTGGCACAAGCAACCCATACTGTGCTTCTGCCTTCGTTGGCATCATAAGAGCAGCTGCCTCTCTAGGCACAAAGCTCAAGAGGTCCACGTCTAGATTCCGGTACTCAATTAGGGTGAAATGTCAAGCGGTACAAAGTTAGGCAGCATGGGCAGTACTGTGCGATGCACATTAGATGGCCATTTCTAGTGGTAAAGGGACAGTTCTGGGGAAAGGAAGTTTATGTACTGCACTGGGGCAAAGGGCACAACAAACTGACTGGACATGGTGTATTGCTCTCCCCCAAAGTGCACGGAACAAACATAAATCACCAATGCAATTACAGAGCAAATACTTTGAACGTAGACAGACGCAATAACTCACAGCCACGCACTCTTAGAAGATAATCAGCTCTTATACGGCTATTTATTCAAGGCTCAGAAATACATAGAAATAACTCACAAAATAATATGGACATAAATCACAGAAGAAATAAAGAATTCAAAAGGAAATACATCACCGTGAGCGTAACAGGATTCCTCATCTCGCCCAGAAGCGGCTGGAAGAACCCGGGAACAGCCAGGCCGAGAGCACCACAGCTAACAGGAGGGCCGGACGTAAGCGTCCTTCTCCAGCTGAAATCTCACCTGGCCACCTCCGGGCTTATGATATGATATGATTGTTTATTTATATAGCGCCTATACACAATGTGTTTCAAAGCGCTCCCGCATATATACACACTCCATAAAGGGGAGTAAATTCTCGAACCTTTTGGAAATTGCACTTGCGCAGTTAAGGAACAGCCGTCGGTTGCCAGCTGGGTCAATCGAGAGCCCCCCCAAGAAGTGCAGTGCGTCCCTTCTCTAAAAACACGCTCCACGGAGAACAATAGCAAACCATAACAAAGTTAGGTTTCCCAGCAGAAATGTCCTTGACCGCATACCAGGTTTGGAAAGCATGTTTTTCTCAGCACCGTGAATCTAACACTCAGCAAAATGTGTGCAGCTTTTCACTGCGGCTTGAAGTAAATATCCATCATGGCTCCGAGCGCTTCCAGAATACATTGTGCACCAGCGCCATTTTAGATCAAGCATAACAATTCCACCCTTGGATATTTACCTTCCATAACCCGGTGGCACAGGAACTGGTCTCTGAAACCTACGAAATGTTAAAACTAAATTGGGAATAATTTGAATGCAACAACAACAAGCAATTATGATCGACAATATAATAAAAATGCAAGCCAAAATGTAACGTAATGTACCCCCAATATCAGGTATCCATGAAAATAACCAATCCCACCAATTTCTATTATGTTCTTGAGACACTTGAGAAATGAGATCCCTCAAACCTCGAATATGACTTTCAATAGATCGTGAATGGTCACTTAAATTGAAACAACACATACCTTCAAATGCGTTACACCGTAAATTATGTTTTAGCAATAGATAATCTACAGCAGCTCTGTTCTGCAAAGTTGCTTTTCTAATAACTTGACTATCAAGGAGTAATTCTTCTAAAGCCTGTGAAGTATGATTAAGACTTTTGACTACTAAACATGCTAATTTCATTAGCATTACAAAGATTTGTAAGCTTCAGCAGCTAAACCCCAAACTCCCACTAATGAAAGAGTTAATGCTAGAACCTCAGCTTCTGATAACAAATGTACATGTGAATCACAGTCAGGAGATAGACCTACAGATTCAAAGGTTGACCTTTTACCTCGAGTTATCGCTGGGTGTAAAGGAAACATCATTAGTCCTAATCGAGTTAAAGCACATGGACCTCCAGAAATGTTAGCTGGAATATAAGTATATGTAATGTTACCACATGAAAAGAGCCATCCTGTTGGAAGTTTCACATGATTCAAATGACTAGCAGTTATCACTGTATGATTGCAGGACATAGTGTTATTAACACTGGTGCATTTGCGTGACACTCGCGAACACAGTCGCCTCTCGAACATCGTATGATTACGCTGATTGGTCAACTCTATTTGTCGGCATTTGCCAATTTCTTGTGCCTTGCAGGTCATAACGTAACATACATCACCTTGAGTTATATTGTAAGTAATAACACGTGTCAAATTTCTCCATTTACGGTCTGTCTCTTGGCAGAACCGACAGTATTCATAAACTGAAAAAGATCGTCTAATGTCTGAGTCTGGCTGGCTTTTCGGCACTGGCATAAGGCTGCTTGGGGACAACATTATTCATCACTATCAGTATCGCCTTGATCACTGGCACAGATGTGACATTTTTCGTTGGTAGCAGCAGACTGTTTAACTCGCCCAAATGGAGTCCATTTAGTGCCACAGTTACACCAACCAGACACAGGATCTACAAAGCAAACCCAGATAAGAGATATCAGTGTTGCACATCACTCTCTCAGGTAATATTTGTCTGCGGGTACATATTG
This sequence comes from Ambystoma mexicanum, assembly GCF_040938575.1. Classification (NCBI taxonomy): domain Eukaryota; kingdom Metazoa; phylum Chordata; class Amphibia; order Caudata; family Ambystomatidae; genus Ambystoma; species Ambystoma mexicanum. The sequence continues at coordinate 1,078,123,941 of NC_090933.1, read as the reverse complement.
CCATTTCTTTCTACCAGGCTCCATAACTAAAACTACTTGATCTTTGCCTGATGCAATGACATCTGCGGGCACTGGTGGGCCACTTGGCTTTTCCACCCACACCTTTGCACCCGGTACCATACTTTCTGAAGAGCCAAAACCGCGGTCCCCACGGGTAGTTAACACTGTAGGAGGCTCCCCTTTCTTAATCATGGACAATTTAATGGGAATGACTATCAGTTGGGCCACTTGATCACCCTTGTGGAATGACAACAATTGATCCCCACTATTCATTAGGATGACTTTAATCTCGCCCTGTAATCAGCATCAATTACCCCTCCCAACACTTGAACTCCCTTCAATGCTAGGCCAGATCTAGGGGCAATCCATCCCATATGCTCTGGGGGAATCTGTACTCCAATCCCTGTAATCAATGAAAACTATTCCTCTTGGATCTAATCTGATTTCTTCATGGGAATGCAAGTCTACCCCTGCTGACTCTGGAGTTGCTCGATAGGGAGCTAAAGAACCTGGAGTAATTTCCCAGTACAATAGTGTTTCTCTGACTGAATTGGGTTGAACCTTTAAAGTAGGAGTCATTAATCGCATCAAAGGAGTTTCATGTTCATATACAGGTCTATTGTTTAATACTTGCACCGCATCAAACACACGATCACGCCAGCCTGCCAAACTGCCGTCTTCACATTTGCACAACTGTTCTTTCAATAACCCATTCATACGTTCAATTAACCCTGCAGCAGCTGAATGGTAGGGAACGTGGTACAACCACTCAATGCTCTTTTCCTGACAAAACTCTTGGATGAGTTTGCCTTTGAAATGTGACCCATTGTCACTTTGAATCTGCAAAGTCACTCCATAATGTAATATGATCTGATCTAACAACCTGATGGTATTTAGTTGGGTTGCATGTTTGCATGGCAAAACCATCAAATATCCCGAGTATGTATCCACAATAGTGCATGCATACTGACAACCTCTGCTGATTGGCATGGGACCGATATAATCAATCTGCCAAATTTGACCTGGTAATTTTCCTCTTCTCAAGGTGCCTCGAACAATTTGGAGTATAGGTCTATGTAATTGGTGTTGGCACACGGGACATTGCAAAAGGATTGTTTTCACTATTTCTAAAGGAAGACCAATTCCTCGAGCTTGTGCCCACCTGATAGTAGCCTTTTCTCTGAGGTGCCCACATTTCTGATGGGCCCATTTGGCCAAACCCTCCAAATCGTCTTCCTGAGCCTCGGCATCCACTGATGAAATCTTGGTGTGTTTGTCTGCAACAGAATTAAACCAACGTTCTAATGAATCTGTGGCACAATGCGCGTCCACATGATATACAGTGACTTCACTTTGTAATAACATTTCTGCAATATCCTGCCACAGTTCTTTTCCCCACAACTCTTTTGAATGGATCTTCCATCCATTCTTTTGCCAAGTTGGCAACCACACTGCCAATCCATTCGCCACTGACCATGAATCTGTGTACACATAACATTGACCAGGGGTCTCTTGTTTCAATGCTTGGTAAACTGCGTAAAGTTCTGCAAACTGACTGCTCTTCACTTTCCCTGTCGTTGTCAACATCTTTTTTGTTTTGGGATTGTACAACACTGCTTTGCAGTACCGCTCAGTTCACACATATCGCGCTGAGCCATCCGTGAACCAAGCATGCTCTGTTTGCTCTACGGTCAAATCGTTGTAAGGGACTCCCCATTTCACGGGAGACTCACGTTTTTCAGACACTTCCGGTGGTATGTAATCTGAGGGCGGTATGTTGTCTACTTGCTCATGTAATTTTGCCACTCCACCCTTTCCTGATTTGGCTCTGTCTTGAATATACCATTTCCACTTAATTTTGCTGGCTTCTTGAGCATGTCCTATTCGATGCGTTTTAGGAGAGCTCAGTACCCATTGCATGATTGGTATTTCTGGTCTCATGAATACATCATGGCCCACCGTCATCTGCTCGGTATCAACAAGAGCCCAATAACACGCCAGCAATTGCTTCTCAAATGGAGTGTATGAGTTACCAGCGTCAGGCAACTTACGACTCCAAAATCCCAATGGCACACGTTTCCTGTCTTGTTTCTGCCACACACTCCAGTTAGCATAATTGTCGTGTACAGACACATTTAATTCCCCTTCTCCTTCCTTCAAGGGCCACAAATCAAGCACCTGCTGCACAGTGTCTTTTGCCATCTCAAAGGCTTTCTGCTGCTCTTTCCCCCACTGAAACTCATATTTCTTTCGTGTCACCTTGTAGAGGGGGGTCAATATCTGCCGTAAATGAGGAATGTGCAGTCTCCAGAACCCAAACAGTCCTATAAACTGCTGAGCTTGCTTTTTGTTCGTTGGAGTGGTGAATTCAAGTATTTTCTGTCAGGCTTTTGGCACCATTTATCGATGCCCATGATGCCACTGAATCCCTAGAAATATCACTGTTTCAGCTGGACCTTGAATTTTACTCGGATTAATCTCCCACCGTTCCTTTTTCAATCCTTCCATAAGGACATCTAACTGGATTTGCACACTGTGCTCATCCTTACCTTGGATCAAAATATCATCAATGTAATGAGAGATTTGTATGTCTGGTTTACACGGTAGTTTGTCTAAATGCTCTGCCACCAGCCGGTGACAGATCGTCGGGCTGTGTATGTACTCCATAGGTAGCCTCGTGAAAGTGTACTGACGTCCACTCCACGAAAATGCAAATTGTTCTTGACACTCGTCAGCAATTGGCACGGAGAAAAATGCATTAGCTAAATCGATCACTGCATACCAAGTCCCCTCAAACTTTTGGACATTTTCAATCAATGTAAAAGCATCTGGGACTGCGGGCACTAAGGGAGGAGTGTGTTTATTCAACTCCCTGTAATCCACCGTCATCCTCCACGACCCATCTCCCTTTTTAATAGGCCAGAGAGGATTGTTCTATGAGGTGGTAATAGGGGGTAATACACCTGCCTCCACGCATTCTTTGATGGTGTCTGAAATTTCCTTGTGCCCCCCAGGAATGCAGTATTGTTTCATTGCTACCCGCTTGGTTGCCATTGGCACTTGCAGTGGGGGCATCTTCAATTTGCCTACGGTAATGGGTGTACAGATTAATGCACTCACCCCAAACTGGTACGTTTTACCGCCAAGTCCCAAGGTTAACCCTTCCAAAATGTCAAAGCCAATTATATATCAGGTATCGGGACAATCAACACTTGCTATTTCTGCCTATTCAAATTGCCTATTTTCACCTCCACTCTCGTTTGTACTGCGGGGGTCTCCTTTCCCCCTAGACCTGTAATAGTAAACTGTTTGCCTTTAAATCGTGTTGGATTACCATGAATCAAAGAGACCTCCGCCCCAGTGTCTATCAATGCTCGCACCCCTTGTGTATTTCCTGGCCCTCAAAAAATCTTTACATCAACATGAGGCCACCTGTCCACTTTTATGTGGGAAGACGCTGCCGGAGCTTGGCCGAAGCCCTAGTCAAACTTCGAATGAGTGTGACTCGACTCCGCCTCTAGCATCGCACTCACCACCTTTCTCAAATCAGCGTATGTTGGCTGGTACGGGGAAGGTGTCCCCATAGACCCTTCGTCTTGTTCTTCCGCAGGGGGAGCAGAAGGTGAGGTGTCCCCCTGTGGCATGGTGACTACTTGTTTCTTAACCTGTTTATAGCGCTCTTTGGCTGCAATTCCTCGTTTTTTGTATAATTCATACATTACTCTGGTTTCAATGCCATCAATTTCTTCGTGTGGCACACCATCTTTTAACAAAGCCAAGAACATGTCTTTTCAGGACACTCGGGAGTCTCTGCTATCTTGCCGCCTGCCTTCGGTTCTTCTCTCACTACGCCCCTCTCTCTCCCGTGGCTTGTTATCACTCTTATCCCACTCTCCCAAATCTGCAAGTTGCCGAATGGCATCTGCTACCTCATCTGTAGCCTTGCCCATCATACCTACGAGCAAAGTCATAATGACACTTTTGTATGCGGGTGGCGCAGTTCTAATCACCATGTTTCGAGTTGAAACTGAGAGCGGCACGGCTCCCATGTGATCAGGAGCATCTATGTGAATAGCCTCTTTCATAGAATGCTCTCTGACTTTTTGAATTGCTTCTCTCAACGTATACCACTTTGTTTCTTCACTGGGCCAATCTGTGGTAATAGGGTATTTACGGGGAGGGGCGTGGCCTGATGAACATGGTGTGAGGACGTCGATCCCCTGCGCTCCGGCCGAGCCACGCAGTCAGATCCTGCCTAGGGTACTAAAAAATCATTTGCATCACCCATTCTTTGTTGCAGTTTTATATCAAGCGATTTGCAGCACCCTGCAACTTACTCCGACAAAAATCGGACGCCGGGGTCCCTCTGAGATGCTCCGGCCCGGCTCCCCCCCCACCTTGGGGGAGGCACTCAAGATCCAGCCGAGCCGCGCTGCCGGTTCCTGTCCAGGGTGCCGTAAACCCATCAACATCACCCATCCTCAGGTGCAGAGGTACATCAGGCGATTGTCTGCACCCGGCAACCCTATTCGACAGGAATCGGAGAACGAGGACTTGCAGGGACACACCGGTTCGCATCCCCCTGCTCCCTGTGGGGGGCACTCAAGACCCGGCCGAGCCGACCAGTCTGATCCGGTTTATGGAGCTGGAATTCCATCTACACTACCCATCCTTCGGTGTAGTGGTATATCAGGCGACTGGCTGTACCCGACAACTTTTTCCGGCAATAATCGGAGGACCTGGACGCACTCGGACGCTCCGGTACGGCTCCCCCTGCCCCCTATGGGAGGCACACAAGATGGCGGCCACATCCCGCTAATGGCCCGGGAGCGACTGAAGTAAACGAGTTCCTGCAGAGCTTGATCCCGGCCGCTCACGCACCTCCTCCGCCGCTCACTGTGGTCTGGAGCCACAGGGCACTCATCGGGGCGGATCGGTGGGCCCCATCGAACCATCAGCTGGTGATCGGGCGAATACGAGACGTGGGCTCATGCGCCGGGTCCTGAACACCCTAGGTGCCTGGTGCTGGTGCCCCGATACCGAACGGAGCCGGTGCGCGGCTAGCGCAAATCTATCACAGTCGCCCCTTCCGATTCTCTGGACCATCTGAAGCAACCCCGACCCGGGGCACCACACAAGAATTATCCACTTCTCTGAGAGCGGAGCCCCCCACTGGGACAGGCAGCTGGCTGCACGGGATTGTATCCTATAGGCTTCTGATGATACGCACAGGTAGCGGGCCCTTCCCGATCCCCCTAAACCACGCGCTCATCGGGATAGTCACTCTGAGAACAGTGTAATCCTCCCTCTTCCTCATACAAATGGGACCCCCCCTAGGGGACCAAATCCACCATATTTCTCACGCTGGGTCAGATCCCATCACACCACTGAGGCTGGGTCTGACAAATGAATCACCAAACTGCGGGACGCACCTGTCTACCTTGGGCAACACTGAAAGGCCACGCTGTGCTGCTCCCCTTGTCCCACCTGCTCCACAGTACCCCGCATCCCCCCAGCCCCTCACGCCACACCAAAGGGCCAGACCAGCCACAACTTCTCTTGTACCACAAAACCAGACCCTGTACTGCATTAAGCAGGGTCACACTGCATGTAAGCGAGGCGCCACAAACTGAAAAAGCGAACATAAATATAGGCCTAGATAGGGAACTCTAGATCCTCTGTACTGCTAACCATGATCAAGACTGTCCACTATGGCCGCCGCAAGAAACAAAGCCAAAAATGCCATCTTGGACCCTTTCATCACCTCGAAATCTCACCCCACCGCCCAGTCTACACCAAATGACCCAACAACGCGGGACACCCCGGAGGCAGACGCCAGACACAATCAGTTGTTGGGGGCGATCGAGGCCCTAAGATCATTTATAGACACGAAGATTGGCGAAGTAAAAGCTGACATCCAGTTGATAAGGCAGGACGCCCGCAACCTAACGGAACGGGTCACCATTGTTGAGTCTTCCCAGCAGGACATGGCAAGTGATACGGCGGCCCTGAAAACTGAGGTCGCTGACCTCAAAGATAAGGTATCCCTCCTAGAAGCAAGGTCCGAGGAGGCGGAGGGCCGCGCTAGGCGCAGTAACATTAGAATACTAGGCATACCGGAGGGGATGGAGACTACGGACCCGACGGCCTTCGTGGAATCCTTAATACAACAAGAGATCGGGGTGGCAAACCTCTCACAGGGCTTCGCCATAGAGAGAGCTCACAGGTCGCTCCAGAAGAAACCCCCTCCAGGCTCCTACCCTCGTCCCATCATAGCAAAGGTCCTCAACTTTCGAGACCGGGAGGTGATCCTGAAATTCTCAAGAGAGGGTGGAGAAATTGAGCGGGGCAACTCAAAAATCACCATATACCCCGACTACACTCAGTCGGTTCAAAGAGCGAGGAACTCTTTTGTTCCAATCAAGGCCAGACTTAGGAAACTAAACCTAAAATACATGCTGCTCTATCCCTCGAGATTGAAGGTAATTTATAAGGGAAGAGCAGTATGTCATGATGCCCGCTCCCGGGGAGCCGGTTCACGCTCTGCGTCCCCGAAAGCGGACATCCAGTCCCCAAGGAAGGACCCAGCAACCCCATATAGGGGCCCTTTGGACAGTGTCCTGGCGCCTATGGTGCCAGGCTCATAAAAGACATCAGTCCTGGCGCCATAGGCGCCAGGCTCATTATGGGAGTGCTTGGGTGCACTTACCTGATGCAGACCATGCTGCAGGATCCCGGCCTCCTTGAGGCCTGAAAGGAACTACTTTACCTGTGGGACTAATTTAACATCCGGGCGTGGTCGGGGAAGGATACATACCTGATTGGAGGAAGGATACATACCTGGAACTTCTTCCAAGGCTATTTAGACCCCACCCGAACAGCCACACGTGCTTCGCGTTGTTCTGCATCTAGCAGCTGGACGCTCACCGTGTCTGCTCCTGCATCCTGACTTCTGCCACGCCTGCCAGCATCCTGGATCACCTGCAAAGGAAGAGAAGAAGAGAACAGAAGAAGGAAAAGTCCTTACCTGCTAAAACCGCATCCCGGAGACATCTCGCCGACAATCCTGAAAAGGAAGACTTTTATTTAAAAGCTCATCGCGTCGATCGCTGCAGCGCCGCATTCCACTCACCTTTTCAGGGCGCCTCCATGTTCAGCAGCGATCATCCGGATTCGCAGTCACGCCCCAGCGCCTAGGGAGAAAAAGACCAGAACAAAAGGTGAAAGAGAGAAGGGAATAAGGAAAGCTAAATCTCCATGTTAAGACTTACCAGTTGATTCATTCCCTCTTCATTTCGGGTCCGCGCCGCATCCTGGCATTTCCGGACCCCGGCCCCTAAGGGGAAAAAGAGACATCAGCGTTAAAGAGCGAATGAAAAGACATTACCAAAAAAACGCTCATTAAAAACTTACCTGATTTCTACAAGGATTTCACCTCTCATCTCGGGTCGGTGTCTGTTCCCCGGCATTCCGTACCCCGCCCCCTATGGGGAAAAAGACACTAGCATTAGTACATTAATGCATGGACACAAGGGGAACCTCTTATCAAAAAACTTACCTGGAAGCCAAGCAAGTTTGGTTCTCACCCATCCGAAAATCCAGTGAAGTAACTGGATACCAAAGCGCCCCTGCATCAGAAGCAGGATGGAGAGCTCGTCCTTCCAGACCCTAAGGTGAGACGCTACGAGGAATCACGGAAGGGTTTCGAGGAGGGTGAGAGGGGAAAGTGGGAGGCCGATTGCATTACCCCGCAGACAGTTAATCCCCTATTTTCGCCTACAGAAGGATACTTCTGCGAGCCAGACAAGCCAGATTTGGGGGCCCGGTCCAGTCCGTCTTCCGAACCCTGCGCATCACCTTAGAAGAGGTCACAGCAGCGCGAACCAGGCCAGCACCTCCGTGGGAGTCAGGTGAGCGTTACACAGTATTTCTCGAGACACCAGCTGCGGCCACCATGTGGATGGAACATAATAACCTGGCCGAGGTACCTATCGGATCCACCCATGGGAAACTTAACGAAGAAAGCCAAGGATGAGGGCTGAACGCCTCGACACAGGCACACGCACCCTACGTGATAAATCCAAGAATTTATGGAACCACCACTATTAACGAAGCAAAACTACAAAATGAGAAAGCTGAATGACTGCGGGGCTCACCCGACCTCCAACAGATGTACACAGACCACGACCCCACGAAAGCCCAGTGCAGACCAGTTGTCAGCACGTACCTACTTGCGCAAGACACCCGGATTGGGACAGACAGCGCGAGAGCACCTGGGCACTTCACCTCTGTGACAGTAGCTGGGTGCACCAGTTATAATTGTTGTACACAAGTTGTTATTGTTTTGACTGCCCTAACTCTGAGGACCTTTAACCAAACTGAAATGAACCCGGAACTAAACAAGGGAGTTGACCACTCCACGCAAATAGATCTAGACAAAGCTCACAACAACATACTGCTAAGCCACAGAGAAGGCAAGGATCCTTCCTTGACAATTAATACAACCATGCAATGGCATCAAAAATCAGGGTGATCACCTGGAACGTTAGGGGGATGGGATCCTACCTCCGGAGAAACCGAATACACTCCTACCTGAAGAGGAAGAAGGTATCATTTGCCCTCCTACAGGAGACACACCTCTCTCCTGACTCTGCAGATAAACTATCAAATTACTGGGGGGGGGGCAAGGTAACGGCTCATCATACTCGAAGTATGCAAGAGGAGTGTACACATGGGTGAGTCCAGACACACCATTTCAACAGATGGGGGTAGAATCAGATAAAGAGGGCAGGTACCTGCTGGTGTGGGGCATGCTGGAAAACACTCGAATATGTATAATGAACTCATATTTCCCCCAACGCGGCATACCCTCCTACCTCAAGAAGATATGCGCCAAAGTTATGCTCCACAGGGATTACACCCTGCTGTGGGGAGGCAATTTCAATTGTGTCATGAATATAGAAATGGACAGATCCGCCACACCATGAATACATAATAACCTTCCCGCTCAGGTCCTCCATAGAGCAGTTGAGGACTTGCATTTGGTCGATATTTGGCGAGACCTCCATCCCGAAGACAGATCCTACTCATTCTATTCGGCCCCTCACAACCTGCACACCAGGATAGACTACCCCTTCATAAACGATGAGCTAACCCCACTGGTAGAGTCCGCGAATTACCTGGGCAGATCAATTTCGGATCACTCCCCACTATTGATGCAACTCTGCCTCCGACCCCCCCGACCTCCTATACCAATGTGGCGAATGCCAGTAGAGACATTGACCGACCCCGCATTCAAGGAGACCCTGGCTGAGAAACTAGAAGAGTATATAGAGATCAATAAGGGAACGGTTGAAAAATGGAGCACTCTTTGGGAAGCAATGAAGGTGGTGACAAGGGGAGAGGTAATTGCCGAGGCGGGTGGGATCAGGAGGCAACTGAGGAAGGAACTGGAGGCCGAGGTGGAAAAGATCAGGCACCTCGATGACAATCCTTCTCCCACAATCGAGACGGAAAGCAAGCTGAGGGAGATCAGGGAAAACTGCAAAACCGCATGGGAAAGGCTCTCGAAATTTGACTTCTCTACTCGCACTGTGAAAGCCCATAAGGAAGCGGATAAACCGGGTAGGATATTAGCCTGGTTGTGCAGGAGGGAACATCCAAAGCTGGCCCTTACAGAGATTGAAGACGACAATGGCATAGTCCACAGAACACAACAAGCAATAAACAATGTTTTTTCCGGTTTCTATGAGGAACTATATGCCCACAGCGACCAAATTCCTGAGGCAGACATAAGAGACACCTTGGCTGAAGTTGGCCTACCTACACTGAACCAGGAGCAAAAAGACATGCTAGGAGAGACCCTCACGATTGAAGACATCTCGGAGGCGATACGATCCCTTTCCACAAGTAAGACCCCCTGGAACTGATGACCTTACCCCAGAGTTTTACAAGGCATACGAGGAGATCTTGTCTCCCATACTGCACGAAGTCTATGCGGAGGCATTTGAGAATGGAACACTACCAGGTACTATGAGAGAAACCCTAATAGTGCCAATGCTCAAACCTGGAAAACCACCTGCAAAGTGTGACTCGTATCACCCGCTGGCGCTCCTGAAATACGACAGCAAAATCCTGACAACCATATTGGCCAAGAGGCTCTCAAGGGTGATAGGATCCCTAGTACACGTCGATCAAAGCGGTTTTGTCCCAGGGCGCAACACCACAGCCAACCTGAGAAGGCTCCAGCACATAATGGCACAAACAGAGGAATGCAAAGAAAACCTGGCGTTACTTTCACTCGATGCCATTAAGGCTTTTAATTCAATTTTCTGGGAGTGGCTGATCGAGACCCTGAGGGAGTTTGGACTGGGTGAATACTTTATTCGATGGGTCAAGGTACTCTACAACAAACCAGTGGCAAGAGTAAAGACAGGGGGCGTGGTATCAGGGGCCTGGTCTCTTCAGAGCGGGACCAGACAGGGATGCCCGCTCTCGCCAATGTTATATATCCTAGGTCTGGAGCCAGTAGCAATTTATTTTAGGAAGCAGCTTTTTGGCGCAGGGATCAACATCAGTGGAACAGACAACATCATCTCCCTGTACGCCGATGACGTTCTTTTATATCTTCGAGACCCCCAGAAAAATGCCCCTACAGCCCTAGACATCCTGGATAATTTTGCAAAATATTCAGGGATAAAGTTCAGCCGACAAAAATCATGCGCCTTCCCTTTAGCTGGACTCTGGGGAAAGAGCACAGAAGAACTTCCCGAGATCGGGATTCAATGGCAAGCGGAGGCCTTTCGCTACCTGGGCCTTACCATCAGGCACACACCAATCTCCACCCACGAGTGCAACACAGAGGCCGCAATGTCCGGGGTACGTAGATCCATCAAATTCTGGCTGAAACTACCGCTTTCGGTGATGGGCAGAGCGGCAATAACTAAGATGATAATACTGCCCAGATTCCTCTATTATTTCACCAATATAACATATTATATCCCCCCATCCTTCTTCAGGAAGCTGGACTCCTTAATGAGAGACTTTCTTTGGGGAAGGACCAGACACAGACTCACGTTAAACATCCTTACACTACCCTATGCCACAGGTGGTATTCAGCTACCCGATTTCCAAAGATATTATCTAGCGGCACAATTGTCCCATGTTGCCAAGTGGCTATGTGACGAACCCACAGCCGAGACGAACCTCCTCGGCCAACTAACCACACCTTTGCGTCCCAAAGAACTAATATGGAACACTAGAATTGGGCCACCTAACCCACCCATGATCGTACAGGTGGGGCGACAGGCATGGAAAAAGGTCAGCTCTATGCTTGGACTACAACACTCATATTCACCGGAGATCCCCATTCTAGCAGACGTATGCAAAGCCCCCGGCGACTTACCAACAATGAGGAGATGGGAGAACTTTGGCCTCTACACATAGGGAGATGTGTTCGAGGAGGGGCTATTCAGACACTTCGAATCACTGCAGGGGAAAGACGGACTCTCCCCGGGACAATTTTTATGGTATCAAAAGGTGAAGCTTATCGCCAAGAAGAAATGGAATGGGTGGCCTGAGGAGCCTGAAACACACGCCCTCATACAGGAGATCTATGGTGTTAGCGACGGTTGGAAACCGACATCAAGGTTATACAGTCAAATAAATGACAGGCCCAAACCGAGAAGCGCACGTCGGAAAGAGAGATGGGAGACCGACCTGGGGTCTGAAATCACAGAGGGAGAATGGTCGAGAGCCCTATCGTACCCTAAAGAGATCTCTAGGAACTCTAGATTCTGGCTAATTCAGCTCAATGTCCTGTACAGGACCTATATGACTCCACATAGAATATCCACATTGAACGACAGATCCAGCTCGACATGCCCATGGTGCCCCTCCGACCAGGCCGACATGATCCACATGTTTTGGACATGCCCTAAGTCGCAGAAACATTGGTTCGCTGCTGAACGGACCTGTAGGAAAGCTGGCCTGGAGGTATATGAATGGACACCTAAAGAGTGCCTCTTGGGCACCCACCCGAGACTGAGCAAAATCAAACACTTGGTGAAGCTCATGGACATAGCATGTGTGCTCACAAAAAGAACGATCGCCATGGCCTGGAAATCGCCACTAGGCCCCAGGTACGAGCCCTGGATCAAGGAGATGGAAAGATGGACGGCAGCTGAAACTAGAGCCTGGGAAGAAGGGAACAACCGGGGTGGGGAGGACTCGAGCACTACACTTGAGGCCTGGAAGACCCTTCTAAGAGACATGATCTTTTCAACAAGCTACAAACCCCCTGAACCTACCCCTCGCACTTTACATGACAGCTTAAACCATGAACTGCAGCACTAACTCCACAGACACTCCCCCACCACGTTCCACGAAGAGCTAACAGAGCTCAACAGTGAAGAGGCCGGGGTCCGACTACAAAGCTAGGAGCCCAATAACTCAGAGTAAAAGGACAGTCAAGTTACCACTGTTATTTGTTTACTTGTTTTATTGTTTAAAGTTATCCATGCCCTATATGGCTTAAGAGATTTGCAATACTGGTTCTGACCTACGTCATGAATGTAATGATTCTATGTTCAAAAGTAAATGCCAATAAAAACATTTAAAAATAAATAGGGTATTTACGGTTACATGCTTGGGCTACCAGGTGCAACAAAGACACCTGCGTATCTTGACCATTTGCATCAGGGGCGGTCCTGCTCTTAAGACCTCCTGTACATTGGTGTCAATTGACAGGGGTGAAAAACGCGGTGAATCCTTAGAATCTACCAACAATCCTGCAGCACCCCCATCTAGTAATCTCACCATCCATGTCAGTAAAGCTTCCCCTGATTTTGCCTCAAACGGGTAATAATTTCCCCAACCTCCTGTTGTGTGTAATCCTCCAGCGTGGTTAAATCCACCATTCCGCCAGCAGGATTCTGCGGGTGCGGTCCGGCTTGCCGTCTTCTAACGGGCTTAGCCGTCACTATTTTCTGTTTCGCCTCTGTTTTGGGGTCAGACTCATCTGCGGAACTACTTTCTAAACTAAATATAAAAATATCATCATCCCACTTATCCGGATCCCAGTCTACACCAGCGGTAGCAATTATAGTTGCCACCTTTCTTTTGTTGACCCCTCCCCGTCTTTTCCTATACGTATACCGGGCTACTCTGACTGCTGCCCTCTCGGCCACCGCCTGATATGTGTCGGCCTTATCTTTAAACAGTTTCATTTGAATCTGCTGCATTAACGCAGTCTGCCGTTCTGCAGCTAGCTCTCTTTCTAATCGCAAGACCCCATTTTTCATTTCCACCTGCATTTGATGTATTTTCCTATAAGCATGTAAAAGAACCCAACCTCGTCTACCTAATGCCGCACATTCTTTGCCACGTTCTACTGGAACTTGTTACAAGCATGCCATTACATCAGTCGGATCGGCATCTCTCAATCCTTGATCCCATGTTTCACTTAAACCGGCACCACATGCCCACGCCTGAGCCAATTTATCATATGGACTCTTAGTCCAGCCTGGAATAACAACATCAGAACAGTCACCGCCAGCGGTAACGCTCTTCTTCCTGAACAAGCTACTCATTATCACAAACAAAATAGAACCTCGTTGAATCTATATATTTTGTTCTCTCCACGCTACAATCACTCCCACAGGCACACACACACTGAAAAAAGGGGAAAAAAAACTTCACTATTCAAAAACTTCACTTACACGACAACCAAATCATATCTACGTTTGAACAGATTCTTGAATACTCGGCACAACTCATCACAAGTATCCTGTTCGTGACGCCAAAAATGTATTGCTCTCCCCCAAAGTGCACGGAACAAACATAAATCACCAATGCAATTACAGAACAAATATTTTTAATGTAGACAGACGCAATAACTCACAGCCACGCACTCTTAGAAGATAATCAGCTCTTATACAGCTATTTATTCAAGGCTCAGAAATACATAGAAATAACTCACAAAAATAATATGGACATAAATCACAGAAGAAATAAAGAATTCAAAAGGAAATACATCACCGTGAGCGTAACAGGATTCCTCATCTCGCCCAGAAGTGGCTGGAAGACCCCGGGAACAGCCAGGCCGAGAGCACCACAGCTCACAGGAGGGCCAGACGTAAGCATCCTTCTCCGGCGGAAGTCTCACCTGACCACCTCCGGGCTTCCGCATATATACACACTCCACAAAGGGGAGTCAATTCTTGAACCTTCTGGAAATTGCACTTGCGCAGTTGAGGAACCGCCGTCGGTTGCCAGCTGGGTCAATCGAGAGCTCCCCCCAAGAAGCGCAGTGCCTCCCTTCTCTAAAAACACGCTCCACGGAAAACAGTAGCAAACCATAACAAAGTTTGCTTTCCCAGCAGAAATGTCCTTGACCGCATCCAGGTTTGGAAAGCATGTTTTTCTCAGCACTGTGAATCTAACACTCAGCAAAATGTGTGCAGCTTTTCACTGCGGCATGAAGTAAATATCCATCATGGCTCTGAGCGCTCCCAGAATACATTGCGCACCAGCGCCATTTTAGATCAAGCATAACACATGGCACTGGCAATTCCCAGTCAATAGACATGGCTAGGATCAGTTTTAAAGTAAAGGAACAATGGGCATTGCAAGGGGTAGTTCTGTGGGCAAAGGGAGCTATATGACCGATTATGTGGGCAATGGGCATGGTAAGTAATAATACTGAGGACAATAATATGACATGACAATTGCTGTGATATCGGCAGTTCTGTGTCAATGGATGTGTCATGGGCTGTTCTGTCACAATGGACATGGCAAGCAGAGGCTCCTGGAGGAAAGGCCAAGGCATAGGTAGTTCTGTGGGTAATGGACTAGGGAGCAATAGTTTGGAGGGCAAGGGACGTGATATACAAATTCTTAAAAAATGAACGTAACATGGGCAGTTATGTGGAAAATAGACATTACTTTTCTGGGGCAACTGGCGTGGCATAGGCAGCTTTATGTTATGTCATTTTCTATTCCAAAGGAACAGCAACTGGCTGTAGGCTTCGCTGTGCTGAGCTCTTGTGTAACACATACAACGCTCCTGCACAGAGGTAATGGGGTAACATTACGGGAATACCAATGTCTTCATGGACTTCCTCAAAATGATCCTCTAGATCTTTCAGATGTAATGGAAGGTCGACCCAGAGATCCAAGGTTGCGACAAAAAAGCGTCTTCCTGACCGCGAGTTCCTTTATCATTCATTTTTGTAGTAGGAGCGCCTTATGGGATAAAAGTGGGTCGATTGGGTCTGTAGTGTGTGGATCTTTAAGGAGGACCTGTCTATGCCACGGAGGTCTCTGTGGCTTATGCGCAGTCATTTGAGGACAATCCTGTCTCACTGTGAGCCCGTGAGTTTTTGGCAATACTGCAGAGGCCCTGCATTGTGACTGTTCTAGTATCCATGCCGCAGCGTTCTGCAGCGGCCCTGCATCGTGACTGTTGTAGTATCCACACGCAGTGTTCTGCAGAGGCCCTGCATCGTGACCGTTCTAGTATCCAAACGCAGTGTTCTGCAGAGGCCCTGCATCGTGACTGTTCTAGTATCCATGCGGCAATGTTCTACAGAGGCCCTGCATCATGACTGTTCTAGTATCAACGCGCAGTGTTCTGTAGAGGCCCTGCATCGTGACTGTTCTAGTATCCACGTGCAGTGTTCTGCAGAGGCCCTGCATCGTGACTGTTCTAGTATCCACGCCGCAGTGATCTGCAGAGGCCCTGCATCGTGACTGTTCTAGTATCCACGCCGCAATGTTCTGCAGAAGCCCTGCATCGTGACTGTTTTAGTACCCATGCGCAGTGTTCTGCAGAGGCCCTGCATCGTGACTGTTCTAGCTGCAGAGGCCCTGCATCGTGACTGTTCTAGTATCCATGCCGCAGCGTTCCGCAGAGGCCCTGCATCGTGACTGTTCTAGTATCCACGCAGCAGTGTTCTCCCGAGGCCCTGCATCGTGACTGTTCTAGTATCCATGCGGCAATGTTCTGCAGAGGCCCTGTATCATGACTGTTCTAGTATCAACGCGCAGTGTTCTGCCGAGGCCCTGCATCGTGACTGTTCTAGTATCCACGTGCAGTGTTCTGCAGAGGCCCTGCATCATGACTGTTCTAGTATCCACGCCGCAGTGATCTGCAGAGGCCCTGCATCGTGACTGTTCCAGTATCCACGCCGCAGTGTTCTGCAGAGGCCCTGCATCGTGACTGTTCTAGTATCCACGTGCAGTGTTCTGCAGAGGCTCTGCATCGTGACTGTTCTAGTATCCACGTGCAGTGTTCGGCAGAGGACCTGCATCGTGACTGTTCTAGTATCCACGCGGCAGTGTTCTGCAGAGGCCCTGCATCGTGACTGTTCTAGTATCCACGCGCAGTGTTCTGCAGAGGCCCTGCATCATGACTGTTCTAGTATCCACGCCGCAGTGTTCTGCAGAGGCCCTGCATCATGACTGTTCTAGTATCCACGCCGCAGTGTTCTGCAGAGGCCCTGCATCGTGACAGGCAAGTGTTCTGCACCGCAATGTACTCCATACATGATAACCCCGGTGTGGCCTGTCCCTTGTGATGGAAGGCCAGGAATGGGAACATTCTCCTCAGTAATCTTAGGAAGAAAAACCTCATTCTGGACACTGTCCAGATCTGGCCTTCAGCAAAAGCCTGGAGTGCACATGTCTGCCCAGTTTCTCACCTAAAATGCTGCAATAAAGGAGGGCCATAGGTGCTGTGGTCACAGGTCTTGGTGCCAACAATTGGCAAAAGAATCCAATGACATGATTTCCATTTTCACGACATCCAACGCCAATGCTTTTTCCACCATGGTAAATTGCGTAAAGCACGTCCTGACATTTGATCTTGATGATGATGGTTTGTGGGGTTTCAGAGATGGAGAAGGGATGAGGCTGCAGGCACGCAATATGTTAATGCAAGTTGCCGCAGAGAGAGGGGCCAGGCTATGGCAATATAGGGAAGCAGACACTGAAAATCAGGTGATGCTTCACCGAATATTAAAGTGCATGTTTGCACCATTTATTTTGGGTTAGCTTTTAATAATGAATGAACACATATTTTCACTATATTTTACAGCTATTAGATTTTGCATAATGAAGACTCATTAGTAAATTACTAATTGTG